>NC_137206.1:20100364-20110364 GCF_960531495.2 Zeus faber | reverse complement strand
ACCCAAAACGCTCCAGCCGGACCTTTGACGCCGTACATGTAGAATGTCTGCAATTATTACATCACCACCTCACGATCGGCTCAAATGATCGCGATCATTTTGTAAAAACGTTAAGATCCTAAAATCGTGGGTTTCCGACCAAATTCAAGGGGAACTTTAAAACAGCTTGTGAGAAATGCATGATGTCATATTCGAACACTGCAATAAGCAGATATGTGTATTACACTGTCATCACTTTATACTGAGATAGTCACGTGAAATGAACAAAAATGACAATTCAACTGTTCATCGCAATTATTTGTACGTATTAAAATGTCATGATCCTGACGGCCCCACAGATAGTGATATAACACTCAAATCCATAGATTTCAGTGAACTGTTTCGCTGCGGTGACCTCGCCCGGGGCGAGAGGATAAAACAATTTAGTGATGATGCTTGTGAGGTAAAGGGGTCACGTCTGCACACGCTCAAATCAATAAATATCTCGGACGGTGCTTTCCCATTCAAGTGAAAACTCAATTTAGTTCCTCGATTCATCACGGCCGAGCGGGGCTGTGAGGGAAACAGAGGAAAAATGAGAGAGAAAGAGAGAAAACGAAAGAAAGAAAGAAAGAAAGAAAGAAAGAGAGGGTGGGTAGGAGGGTAAGAGAGAGATGTGGATTGGAGACGTGGATCAAATTATCAACAGAGAAGGAGCGAGAGAGCGAGAGCAAGAGAGAGAAAGGAGAGAGAGGGAGAGAGAGAGACAGAGAGAGAGAGGGAAGGAGAGAGAGAGAAAGAGAGAGAAAAAGAGAGTGAGAGGGACAGATAGAGAGACAGAGAGAGAGAGAAAAAGAGAGAGAGAGAGAAAGAGAGAGCAAGAGAGAGAGTGAGGAACGGAGAGAGACAGAGAGATAGAGAGAGAGAGAGAGAGAGAGAGAGAGAGAGAGAGAGAGAGAGAGCGGCAGCATGGGGAGATGGGGTTGGCAATATTGACAAAAAGAGATATCACATCAATATATTTTTTCAAAAATACCTTGATATTGAACATCTGGTGATATTTCGGGGGACGACTCTCAGTGCTTTCATGACATATTTACACACAAGGGGAAAGATGATGAGTAATGTGGATATAGGCATTGACCAGAACAGCTAGAACGGTCTATGAAGTTCAGAAGGGGTATGACGTGTACCTAACTATGACGCAGCTTTAACAACAATATTTGACTACATTGCGATATTACAATAACCAACTCATCTGATGTTGAATTATTATATTAAATGATGTCATTACGACACTTCTGTCCATAGCCACTTGTACAATAAGTACGTTTGTCAGAGCATCGAACCGACTGTATGTCACAGTCACAGCCGGTGAAAGACGGACGGAGAAGGGTCGCCACCGGGACGAACGACCCTTGAGGCCGCGCGCCGGCGGAGGAGCGAGGCGGCCTGCGAGGGTGGAGGAGCGGCGTCTGGCACCCGACCGGTGATGGGCGATACGGGAGGAGCGAGGCGAGCCGGCCGAACGGTGAAGCAGGGCAGGGCAGCGCAGCCCGGGCGGAACGGCGTTGTCGTGGTCTGGACAGGCTGGGCTTCGGGCAGTGCCCAGACGTCCGAGCGTGACACGCGTAGACAGTCTGGATATTCCCGATATTCCCAAGAGGGAAAGGAGAGGTGGAGGGTCATCGGCAAAGCAGCGGTGGGAGAAGCCACGGGAGGAGGTCGCGTCACCGAGGGGTTTAGTGTACAAAGAGAAAACAGGAGAGGCCCCAGGACCGAACCTTCCGAATCATATCACAATGCCAATATCATGAGGTATATCGCATCTGATTTACGATATATATCGCCCAGCGCTTTGGGCAGCCATGGAGTTAAGGACAGACAAGCAGAGATGGACAAACAGACAGACCACATCAACACGGGAAAAGGACAAAGAGGGTTCAACTCTTTCACTGAGAAATGACATGACTAGACATAATACTGAACACAGTGGCCTTGTTGGAGACACATGCACGCACGCACACACATACACACACACACACACACACACACACACACACACACACACAGACACACACACACACACACACACAGATACACACGGACGACACACACACACACACACACAAACACACACACACACACACACACACACAGACAGACAGATAAACAAATAGCTGAGCAGGCCGTGAAGAATGTTTCACAAACAGCCGAGAAAATGGGACGGTCATCCTCGAGCAGCATTGAACAATGTGGATCTCTCTCCCTCCCTCTATCTCTCGCTCTCTCTCTCTCTTCCATCTCTACCGTGCTGCACTGCATCTCATGGCACATACATAGTGTGTATGCGCATGTACACAGTGCGTGACTGTGTGTGTGTGTGTGTGTGTGTGTGTGTGTGTGTGTAAGTGTGTGTGTGTGTGTGGGAGGGCATGGTTTCCAAGACGTTTACACCTCTGCCTGTATGTGTCTGCATGTAAGAGCACATACATCCTTGTGTGTGTGTGTGTGTGTGTGTGTGTGTGTGTGTGTGTGTGTGTGTGTGTGTGTGTGTGTGTGTGTGTGCATGTGTGTGTGGGCGTGCGTACGTGTGTGCGAACGAGTGTGTCACGCCTGCGGTCCTGTGCAGGCTGAGATGGTCTGAGCAAGATGCTACTTGTCGGCTGAGAACAACACCTGTAGCTCCCCCCATAAGTCCCAAACCGACACACGTACACACACACACACACACACGCACACACGCGCCCACACACACACACACACACACACACTGTTGAAAGCGCACACACACTTTGTATGTGAAAACACAGAAAGTGCCGTTACACCACAGCACACTTTCAACAGATGGACTCCTCCGTCCACCTTCACTGGTGTGCAGGTACTAACCACGCCTTTTATGGGGCTCATCTGCAAAAGGAAGGAGCAACTGGCAACCAATCAAGGAATGTTCCGGGAGCTCTCCGGTTGAGAAAGATTCACAATACAGTTATTTAAAAGATGTACTTTCATTTTTATCGCCACTGGATACTTCAGCCGGTTCCAACCTGAACAACAAAACAACAACGGGACAAGGTTCCTCAACACCACCAAGGAAAGAATCCTTAAACCACGGTACCGGGAAAATATTTCTAATTCCATTTAAAAAAAAATAAAATTGGAAATCGGCTTTGGTGTTACAAGACCAAAGCCTCGAGGCTGTCATTAATAATCTACCTCATCAGATCCAGCCAGAACAGCAGCTTTGTGTCCATCAGCACAAGTTTCACCCTGAAACTTGTGCTGATGACTGACTTGAGCAAGGTTTGAGTCCCAGTCGCAGCGAGTCCCGTCCCGTGGGACTCTTCATTGCACCAGGAAGGGCCGGGGGTGACGTCCGCCGTTTTATATCCATATTTATTGACGCTCATCCACCATGTTCGAAAGACTTATACTAAGGTAAAAGAAGCGCTCGTGAGTTCCAATGGGCTCGTCTGGTTTCCGCTGCGGCGACAAATTCTAATTCGGTTCTTTAGAAAATCACGTGGAAAAGGTGGATCCCCTCACGCCTGGCGGTTTCCTGTTAGATAGATAGATAGATAGATAGATAGATAGATAGATAGATAGATAGATAGATAGATAGATAGATAGATAGATAGATAGATAGATAGATAGATAGATAGATAGATAGATAGATAGATAGATAGATAGATAGATAGATAGATAGATAGATAGATAGATAGATAGATAGATAGATTTGTGAGTGTGTTGTATAGTGTATTGCATTACGGAACCCTCTGTGAATGGAAATGTTTCTAATATGGGTGCATAATAAGGTCATAGTGGATTTATATTACATTTACCGTATTTTCCGGACTATAAGCCGCTACTTTTTTCCTAGGTTTTGAACCATGCGGCTTATACAAAGGTGCGGCTATTCTGTGGATTTTTCTTCCACCGCTAGGGGCGCTCTAACCGGAATTAGAATCAAAAATAAGATAGACGAAAAATCAATGCAAAGAAGAATACGCTACTTTTTCTTTAGCAGATAGAACGCGGACGATAAATTACCAACTGGTAATTATTTTCAAATCCTCGCCCCTTCATCATGGAACCCACACGAAGAAGTTGCGTATGATGCAAGTTTTAAGTTGAAGGCCATCGACATCAGTGTGAATCGGGCATTTTAAGCTGCACTCCGGGTGGAGTGGGAGGCTTGGATGACAAGTGGTGAGAAGTCATTCACAAAAACTGGCCGCATGCGAAAAGCATCTTTTTCTGATGTCTGTCAGTGGACCCTCACAGCGTGGAGTGCTGTGAAAAAATCCACTTCCACTTGCGAAAGGCTGGACTGCTACGCGAAGAGAGCGGCGCACCTTCAGAGTCAACTTCACCGGAGGATGTCAGTGACACGGAGAGCGAGACTGATGGAGACAGATGTGACGAAGCGCTTCTGGGGCTGTTCAACTCCGACACTGAAGAAGACGACTTCATGGGTTTCAGCGAAGATGATTAAAGGGACTTGTGGTTTCAAACACAGGAGAAATGAAGGTAAATAAATGCTGTTTTTTTTCTCTTGGTTCTGTTCCGTTTTAATCAGCAAAGTTGCTGCCGTGTTAAAAGGCACTGTTCGGAAAGAATCTGTTCAGGTACATACATGTACATTTACAGTTCAAAATTGTTCTGTACATGCAGTAAATATCTAATTTTTCAACATAGATATCTGCGGCTTATAGCCCGGTGCAGCTTGTATATCTCTTTTTTTTTTTAAATAGAGCGGATGCGGCTTATATACAGGTGCGCTCTATAGTCCGGAAATTACGGTACATACAGTATGTAGTGTATACATATAAATGCATATATATTATTATAGCTCGATATTTTATTAAATTTTACCTGTGAGACAGAAAAAGGTAAACAGAAAACTGCGCGTGTGCGCACGTGCGCACACACACTCACACACGCACACACACACACACACACACACAGATTAGGTTGATTTCGAGGTCAAGTCCACCACTTAGTCTCCCTGTGTAATCCAGCTTTAACTTTGCCCTGAGCTTCATCAGCAGCATTCCACACGTACCACGCGTGGGAAACCCCTCAGGCTCGGACCGTAAGCAAGTCACCTCAGAATGACCAGCGGGAAAACGACGCCAGTGTGGGAGGTGATTGCAGGACGGACGGGGCGATATGACAGATTTATCGTCAAAACTCGGGAGACAGTTCGGGTTTTGTTTTGAGACGCATAAGTGACGTTGAGCAACTCTTTGCGCGTCGACCTATGGCAGCAGAGAAGAGGAGGGGTGGGGTTCGAGGTGGCTGCAAAGGTGTGTGTTGAAATAGTAAGTAGGAGGGAGAATGGTTTTCACAATGCTTGACACACACAAGCACAAAGGCACACACGCACACACAAACACGCACACGCGCACACACGCACACACAACATTCAGTTGAAACTCTGTTAAAAGGACAAAAAAAACGAAATAAACCAGAAGAAATGTTCCCTCTCCTGCTGTCCATCTTTCAGTTTTTAAATATATTAAAATGACGTGCATATTCAGTAGTTGTATGATATTTTTCTCACTATTCCAATCGATTTTATTGAAGCATTTTATTTTGTTTGTATTCTTTTTACATAATTTTTGTTTGTTTGTGGACATTTTTTAAATGTTTTTATTTTTTACAACTGTCTTTCCTCCGAATCTGTGAAGCACTTTGTGTCCTCTGTTATGACACTTGCTATATAAGCAAAGGTATTATCCTTCCATTAGTTCTGCGTTAATATGAGTCACAACATGTTAAAACATGATACATAAACAGAATCACCTTGGACATGGGTTGGGCGTTAAACTAAACTATTCTATTCATACCATACCTTGATAAAACAGCAAGGGCTGACTTTCTGCTTGTTTGATGCCTTTATTGGAGGGAAAATGGATAGCATATCAGGTGTTGTGAGTCTATACCGCTCAGCAGAAGAGCCATCTCCAGAGAAGAAGTCAACTTTGACGGAGGGATGGAAAGACAGAGTGAGGGAAGGAGAGACAGACGTCTTACACGTTTTCTCCTTTATCCCTAATGACTCCCGGCTGATTTGAACGCAATCCAGTCCGACCACCGAGACAACGACATTATGCTGAGATAACGGCTCGTCTGTTCACGCGTCTGTCTGTCTACCTGTCTGTCCCTGACTCTACCACCCTGTCTGTCCGCCTGTCGGCCTATCCGTTTATCTGTCTGTTTGCGTTCTGGCCGTTAAGGGTCTAACACACTTATCACAAAACAATACTGACTATTCAACCACAGAAACCACATCTTCCTGGAATCCCATACACACACACGCACGCGCGCACGCACGCACGCACGCACGCACGCACGCACGCACGCACGCACGCACACACACACACAAAGAGAGAAAGGTCAACAGTCTGTCAACATGAACATGTTTTAACCGGATGATTGAAGGTGTGGAAATGAAATGCCCACTCTTACTTTTACACACACACACACACACACACACACACACACACACACACACACACACACACACACACACACACACACACACACACACACACACACTCACACATATATACATAGAGGCTCGAATTAATTTAGGTTGTTGATAAGACAAAGACAATCAGTGGTCATCTGTTTTCACTTATATCTGACGACAGCCACACACACACATACACACACACACACACACACACACGAGTGCACACAAACACACAAACACATTTTCTAATTAAGTCCTCAACACGAGAACAATAGCAGCTGACAACGGGACGGTCATAATGGAGAATCACACTCAGCGTTTCTGACTTTCATTCTTTTACTTATTCCCTCTCTCCTCTCGTCTCGGGAGACAAAAACACCCCTCAAAACATTTTTTTTCCCCCCACCAAATCCGAGGCTCCCGGCTACGGTGTCCCGTTAGTTGGTCTTATCTCTGTTGGGAAACGCAAAGTGAACTCCGCTTTGTCTGAAAGCTTAATTGGTTGCCATGGTAACCATTGTGGGGAACAATGCTAAGTGCTAGTTATCAATCGTTCTTGCCTTGTGGTTTTTTTCTCCCTCGTTTTGACACGTGTGTGTGTGTGTGTGTGTGTGTGTGTGTGTGTGTGTGTGTGTGTGTGTGTGTGGAGTGTCCACCTGCATGGCCGCCTGGAACACACTTTATAACGTGTTAAGCACCGAGCATATCCCATAATAGCCTCGTCGAAGTTCTTTACTGTCCTAATATGTGTCCGATTTCTTAGGTAGACCTTGATTTACAGCAGCGTATGTAAGCAGCTCTGGTGGTCTGAGAATAAACTGAATTTCAGTCCAAGTGTGTGTGTGTGTGTGTGTGTGTGAACCACAAATCTGATACCTGTCCTTTTCCAGAGTGAGAAGTAAACCATTAAAGCGGCGCACAGTTTGCCGTTAAAACGAGTGGCCCTCCGTCCCTTTCGCTCGGAAGAATCCCTTGAATAAACATCCACTTCTCCACGACGTGCAACCACTGGAACAACCTGACCGCGGGGTTGGCTAAAACAAACGACGCGACACGACAACGATGAAAACACATGGGACGGACCGAGACACGAGAGGCGGCGACGGCGCAATCGCCTTGCTCTGAGTGTTGGATCTAAATTATAATGAGATAATAATAACAATCATTGGATAATAATTGCACTTGGTATAATATCATACGAAGTGGTAAAAAGTGGAACAAAGTGTGCGTGCGCGCAAAACAAGACACAACAAGACGCCGCACACACACACACAGCCTGTACGCACATCATAATGATATGATGGTGTCCGGCTGTATTGTTTATAGACCCACGCTGATTTTTTTTTTTTTTTTTTTTGTTCTTGTTGTTATTGTGCCTTATTGCCCGACGTTGAGAAATACAGTTTTTTGTTCAAATACTCGAGGGACTTTTCCGCTTTTCGTCGTCATTCAATTCCCAACGCTGAACACCTTCAAACCCGACGCTTGGTCCGGCGCAGTGGCGCGCTCAAGGGCGTGAGACCGAATCGGACCGCACCACCCGGAGCGGTTGTTTTAACGCCAACTTGTTCGGGCGGCATCCTTTGTCCTCGCTCCTCCGCGCCGCCTAGGTGCGTTTATTCGGATTGACTTCGTATCCGTCCCGGGGGCCCAGGCCGGAGGCCCCACGCGAGGTGCGACTCGTCCATCCAAAAACACCCCCCATTCAACGCAGTCCGAAAGTTGACTTTCCGAACTCCCCCCGAAGCAGGAAAAAAAGAAAATCAAATGAAAAAAAAAAAAATCACGGATCCGTTATAAAGTTTTTACTCCTCATAAACAGACAGGACGTCACGTGAGAAGTGGTTCTTTCTTTTTCTTTTTCTTTTTTGTGTGTTTTACCTTTTCCGTGGCTCGTCAGGCAGCACAGCTCCAGCAGCGCGGCGAGCAGCGCGGCTCCGCTCCCGACCCGCATTTTACTTCACTTTCCCGAGCACGACGTCTCCATAACAAGGGTCCGGGGGTTGGGTGGGTGCGTGGGTGGGTGGGTGGGCGGCGGAGGAAGAAGAAAGTTGGTGACAGCCGGGACCGGGAAAGCCGAACACTGCGGGAGACCGGGGCGCGCAGCGGCAGCCGAGACCGGCGGTTCTCAACCTGAGGTGAGCGGCCCCCTAGGGGTCCGGGGGGGGAGTTGCTAGCGGGTCCTCAGCCCCAATGATTGCCGTCGAGTGTTTTACTTTTGTCTTTGTGTGTAAATGTTTTTTGATGATTCATACTTTTGTCATTTATAGTTTTCACAAAATGTATACATTCAAATTGAAAACAAACAAAAAAAAAAAAATCGAATTTTAACAGTGATAATAATAATAATAATTACAACAACAATAATAACAATAATAACAATAATAATAATAATAATGATGGATAATACTACTACTATTACTACTACTACTACTACTACTAATACTAATACTAATTATACTACCACTACTACTACTACTACTAATAATAATAATAATGATAGCTGCAGGCAGCAATAGGCAGGGTCCAGGGTAATCGGCCCGTCATTAAAGTTCAATGGAGGAGTGTGCTTTGGCTTTGTGTTTTGTGACTGCAAAAGTTAATTCGTAGTGTAATTCTATGATCGGGCAGTGTTTGCGGCAACTAATGCCAATTATCATTCTGCGGTAGGGCTGCATGATTGCGGCTTAAATTATAATCACGATTCTTTTAGTCAATATAGTGATCACAATTATTTATCATGATTATTAATCCATTTTGGGGAACAGAATTATTTTATGGCACTTTGTAAATCAACATAAAATTGCCTACACAATAATTATGTATTTTATAAACCTATATATACATAAAACTAAGGTAAGTGGTTTAACTGACTTCAATTGTAAAGAATCTATAATGAAATAAATGTGTGTATTGGGCTACACCAAAAACACAAAAAGAATAAAAACATTTCAAAACACATACACAATAAATACATATTCCTTGTATTATGTAATTGCCTATGGTTATTGTTACCAATATTTATAATTCAGAAAATTTGTGGACAGTGATATCTCTGGAATGTCTATAAATTCTGACACTGATGTTATTGTGTTTTTATTTTGTAGAACTTGTTCTGTTGCGTGTCAGTTGTCCTCAAAAGTGTATATATTTATTATGTTTAATACACTACATTTTGTTTAATCCAATTGTCTTCTGGTAAAAAAATACCTTTCACTTTGTAACTTTGTAGGATTGAGAGTTTGTATCTTATATTCCTTTAGTTAATACTATATCTGTGGTTGAGTTACAGAATCATATTTGTGTGCTCCATCAACTCGCGCATGCGCACAACGACTTCTCGGTTGTAGCATGCGTGGTGCCATCTTGGTGAAGTGGCGATTGGTGATCACAAACTCCTTCCACAAAACTGACCCGATCTGGATGAAACTGGAACGACTCCATGTCGGAACTGCCCTGGATGCACATCTTATTCAGATTGCCTGTGGGTTCGTCGGATCCATGACATCCATAAAAGTCTGACTCTACACGTGCCGCCAT
>NC_137206.1:20087864-20097864 GCF_960531495.2 Zeus faber | reverse complement strand
GATAGATAGATAGATAGATAGATAGATAGATAGATAGATAGATAGATAGATAGATAAAGCAGAGCGTGTCCAAGGTTCTGTCCTAAACTCTGCAGTTGAACACTGAAAGAAGGTGAAAGTTCACTGACACGTCGTCTTAACATTGAGTCGGACTGTTTTGAACACATGGTCACATTTGCATATTAACAGTGCACACAACCACCAAACACACACACACACACACACACACTGATTGTAGAGCCCGAAAACACAGTATTTCTGTGTTCCAGTTATTCTCTGTTTCAGGCTGAAAGTTCATTCATTCATTCATTCATTCTTCATTCATTCATTCGCTCCCCTGTTCGTTCTTTTATTTGCTTTTCTGTTTGTTCTTTTGTGAGCGACTGATTTACATTCACATTTACATTCCAGTCATTTCGCTGACGGTGGTTTCTGGGTTTCTATTTGCTCCCCCGGACTCTTCATTTCATTCCTTACCGTCTCCATCAGTGGACCCCGAGAAGCGTCCAGTCAATTATCATGATTCTACCTGTTTACACAGGAGACACATCCAAGGCAGGAAATGGAGGTCAAATTGCCATTCTGTAATCCTTATTTAATCAGGCAAGAAAAATAAACACAGAACTCATGGTCAACAGAAAGAGAGTATTAAAGCAGATCCTGACTGTGAACAGCACATAAACAGATGACGAGAATACACAAACAGACAGAAAAACATGCAGGTACGGACTGATTTTAGCCTAAAGTAGGAGAGGAGAGTAAATATTTATCATCCCTGAGGGGCAACTCCCTTTACCGAGGGTAGTCACAACAATAAAACATCAATAGATAAAATCCTACATACACATCATACACTATCTATCTATCTATCTATCTATCTATCTATCTATCTATCTATCTATCTATCTATCTATCTATCTATCTATCTATCTATCTATCTATCTATCTATCTATCTGTCTGTCTATCTATCTATCTATCTATCTATCTATCTATCTATCTATCTGTCTATCTATCTATCTATCTGTCTATCTATCTATCTTTCTATGTATCTATCATTTTTTCAGTGTATCTATCTATCTATCTATCTATCTATCTATCTATCTATCGTTCTTTTGTTCTATCTATCATTCTATATCCCTCCATCCAGTGTGTGTGGGTCACAGAGAACTATCTCATCTCTTGGACTCGGAGGCATTGAGCTGTTTCCCAGCTCTACGGTTTGTTGCAGTTAATCCAACTGTGTAGTTCAAGGTCGGTTTAGACACCTGCAGAGGATCTGGGGAGAAACGAGATGAGAAAAGACGTGATTATCAAGGGGAGGAGGAGGAGGAGGAGATGTAATTAAGCTCGCAAATTTAGCAAAATATACAGTCCTGCAGAGAAGGCTTACAGGGAGGGAGAGAGAGATAGAGAGCGAGCGAGAGAGAGAGAGAGCGAGACCATAATGAGTTGACAGGCATTTCTATTTGCATTTGACTCAATCTAATTTCGATTTAGAAGATCCAGTTTTAAAACTGGATCATTCTGCATTGTTTGCCTTTTTTTTTTTGCCAAAATATGTTAAATTTGAATTTATAGATCCCTATATTAGGAAAGCAATAACCTTAAAATCACCCAGTAGTCTTGACTGGGTGGCATAGATGTAGCAGTAACTTTAAATCGACGTTAAGATGGATTGTACGTTTCTTTAATTATCACTGAATTATTTCTGGTTCAAAATTTTTTAAGAAATATTTACTTCACTGAAATTCTGCTCTGACTTCTCTCCCTTCGGCTCTCCCGCTCCCTGCTGGCTTAATTATGCCGTCGCGCATTTTGACCGCGGAGGCCGTGGGAGAGAGGCGATCGTGTATATTTGCTGTGAACTTTGACATTTGCCTTCACATTCGGATACCATATGGAATCATTGGAGTGCTTTTGACAATGGCTGCCTGATAAATATATTTGGTCCGTTAAAGACGTATGAGACTGAAGTGATGTTTTTTGAAGAAGTGAACCCAGTTTTGACACGTACGATTTTTGTACGGTTTTAAAAATAACTTAAAATTGATGAGATAGTACTCGACTCACTAGTCGAGATCTGTTATGTACCAGATCATAGAGGGCGGGGGGCCTAACTTTAGTGCCTCTCTGCCTCAGCAGCAGACTATATTTCTTAAATTTTGATGATGCGTTATTTTGTGTCTTTTTTGCCATCTAGATTTCACAGCTTTATTTCGGCAGGTTTTGATTTCCCCTCCTTTTTAGTTCGTTGAGGGGTGAACTCTTGGTTTGATGGCCCACAGTGTGCGTGGCCTGGCGGCTTCCCTTCCTTATGTTTATTTTGGCTGGACTATCTCTCCCCCTATTTCCCACCCTCAATTGATCATTCACTGTGTTTTTTTGTCTAGTCCTGTTTATTTG
Organism: Zeus faber; assembly: GCF_960531495.2. NCBI lineage: Eukaryota > Metazoa > Chordata > Actinopteri > Zeiformes > Zeidae > Zeus > Zeus faber. Next base: position 20,095,460 of record NC_137206.1, on the reverse strand, counting down.
TGCAGACTCCTAAAAACTGTTTGGATTATGTCACTTCCTGGAAAAACGAGTCATGTTGGCGGTTGCAACAGTAATAACTCAATAAAACCACAGCTCCTTCTGTCCTATATCTAGTGAGATCTGCAGTTTAGGTAGACTGCACAAACGGATAATATTAAGGAATCTGTCCCGTCAGTTGCATGTATGATATTGTTCAGCGTTGCTTTACTTCTCAAACGCAGAATATTTATCCCCGAAAAAATTACAAGATTAAAAAAAAAAATACACAAATAAGCTTCTTCACTTTTTTTTTTTTTACATAAATACATTGAATTTATCTTATGGGTTTACACTTTAACATATGGCTACCGATGTTTGAATGTGGTGTGGCATTTTCAAAGAAAACAGGATGAAAAATCAAAAAGTTGCCGGTTTGCTTTCCAACTTTTCCGCCAAGGGGGAAATTTGAAAGATTCCGTCGGAACCAGGAGACGCGGGTCACATTTCACTGAAAAACCTTCTGATGTTTTTTTTTTTTTTTTACTTGATTGGGGCAAGATGAGGACGGCTGCTCATGCTGCTGCTTCCCCCGTCTACAGGGAGACTTTTGGTATTTAGACACATTTTTTTTCTTATTTAATTTTTCCGTTACGGTTCCACTGCTGCAGACAAGACGATCCCGTTTATCGTCTGATTTGTCTGGTTTTAGAAGGACGTGGACGGACGGACACGGACGTGCAGTAGCGGCCTCCTTCGTATGTCGTTTGCCGTTCGTCATCATAAGGAAAATGGCGCTCGCACCAGTGATGCGCTCTTCCAGCTTGGGCAGAGTGTCGCCGCCGAGCGGAGCGTCTATTTTCCGTTGCGTCGCTCTTCTCGTGTCTTTTCCGCGGGGTTTGTTTCCCGGACGTAGAGAGGCCAGCGCTGGGTTTCACCCTCTGCTGCTCACCTCAACTACTCTCAAGATTATTTTGATACCGTTTAATCGTCGTACCGTCGCGCCGACGGTCGAAACAGGGACACGGCTGATGGAAAACATGAGGGATGGCTGTTTTTACATGATGTTGCATTACATTCTGTCATTAAATATAACTGGACCCGATAAGATTGAAATTCAATACATTTCTTGGAAGCAGCAGTCGAACAGAAACAGCAAAAACAACGGGAAATGGCTGCGAAGTACAACACAGTACAACACAGATATACAGTAAAACAGAAAATACATCAATATATACACACCCAATATGACTGCATGAATCTTTCCAAGACTTTGCAAGACCTAACAAGCCTTTTAAAGACTTATCGAGTCGTATCACGTCTTCCAAGACTTTCCCATTTTTCAAGACTTGCCACATCGTCCAAGATTTACCACGTCTTCCAAGACTTTCCAAGACTTACCACGTCTTCCAAGGCTTTCCAAGACTTTTCAAGACTTACAACGTCTTCAAAGATGTTCCAAGACTTACCACGTCTTCCAAGACTTTCCAAGTCTTCCAAGACTTTCCAAGACTTACCATATCTTCAAAGACGTTCCAAGACTTACCACGTCTTCCAAGGCTTTCCAAGTCTTCCAAGATTTTCCAAGACTTACCACGTCTTCAAAGACGTTCCAAGACTTACCACGTCTTCCAAGGCTTTACAAGACTTTACTTCTTCCAAGGCTTTCCAAGACTTACCACATCTTCCAAGACTTTCCAAGTTTCCCAAGACTTTCCCTGACTTACCACATCTTTCAAGACGTTCCAAGACTTACCAGGTCTTCCAAGACTTTCCAAGATTTACCACTTCTTCCAAGGCTTTCCGAGACATACCACGTCTTCCATGACGTTCCAAGACTTACCAGGTCTTCCAAGACTTTCCAAGATTTACCACTTCTTCCAAGGCTTTCCGAGACTTACCACGTCTTCCAAGACTTTCCAAGTCTTCCAAGTCTTCCAAGACTTTCCAAGACATACCATGTCTTCCAAGACTTTTCAAGACATACCAAGTCTTCCAAGACCTACCAAATTTCCAAGACTTACCACAAGTAAAATGTAGATTTCTCAAACGTGACAAAGTGTTTGTTTGTTTAGTTAGGGCACTGCTTTGTTAGGCCACTGAGAGAACTAGAATTCTGTATTTAAAAAAAAAAATTATATATTTTTTTAACAGATCCTGGAATCCCTGGAAAGTGATTTCAGGATCCCGAATCATTCCGCAGACCCAGAATCGGGATTCGGATTCAGAAATTCACAACTTTAAATTTCTATTCGAGTTGCAGTAGACAAATATTCACAACACAAATAAAACGTCTGCCTGGTGCAGTCGGTCCATTTCATCCCGCCACGTCGGCAGCACCACGGCACCGGATTCAAAAAAGATGAAGGCGATGTGCGAGTATCATCTCACTACGGTAAAAAAAAAAAAACAATAATAAATAAGATTTTGTGTGACAGTCGTGAGAAAACGAATGCGCTTCCTTCCGCATCCTCTCATAGCGCTGCACAGGTTAATTGCCGGCACGTAAACACTCAAACGCACACGACTCGGTGCCCATTCAGATCCCCGGAGATTTCGTTTTATACGAACGTTGTGGTTTTGACATGCTACATCACTAGATGGAGCTAAAAGTCTTGAAATGAGGGTAGTGCGGGGTCGGTGGGGGGCGCTTTAACGGGCCAGTTAAATCGGCGCAATCCGCGGATTTCTCCTCTGCGTTCGAGCCTCCCTGCCTACGAGGAGCAGATGGGAGCAACAATAGACGGTGTCCGGATCGTTTATTATGCGGAGCCTCGGGTTATTCGTCGTGTTATTACCAAAGCAGCACTGCCAGGAACCCGCAGCTGAAACCACTGCATAAAACATACCTGTTTATCGTGGTGACAGTAAAAAAAAAATAATAATACCGGACTGGACTTCTTACTGTTTGTATATATCGTGGCTTTTGTTTGCGTTCTGCTGTTGTTCTTCTGCATTCCCCTATTGAGCTGCACTTCTCCACCGGGGGGGGGGGGGGGGGGGATGCGCTTATCCTCCTCATTTTATAATTGCGATAATGATGAAAGTCGTGTCTTTAACGACACGTTCACCAGTCGCGACGAGCTCCGCGTGAAACAACATGATATTCCGCAGGCGGTTAACGTCCTTGCTGTTCTGTTTTGTGCTTGTGACAATAACAACAAAAAAAACAACAACCCAAAACAACAACAACAACAACATGGATCCACAGACACTTCACCTTCTACTCCCGTGTCGCACGTCGCCTCCCCGTTTGGGAGTCGTTGACGGATTCCTGCGCCAGACTCGCACCTCTTCTGAATTCCGGCTCTTTTTGGGTTGTTTTTTTTCCCTCCCTCTCCTGTTTTCGCAGCTGTGATGGCCTCTGACCTATTCTCAAACCTATTCAATTCAAACTTTTCACCCCCCCCCTCCCCTCCCTTTGGTTGTACGTTCGCATTATCAATCAGTTGCTATAAACTACTGGCTCACTTCACTTATAACAGCGACATGTTCAAAACATTTACTTCTAACCCGTATGTTTGATGGACATGTTTGGTTTTGTTACGTTTGTCCCCGACGTTAATGTTCTGTGTGTGTGTGTGTGTGTGTGTGTGAGTGTGGGTGGTGTGTGTGTGTGTGTGTGTGAGTGAGTGTGGGTGGTGTGTGTGTGTGTGTGGATGGGGGGGGGGTGGTCGTTCCTTCCGAGTCACGTGACCCGGGAGCGCCTTCCTTTGTTGATGGTGATTCTCACACACACACACACACACGCACGCCCCCCCCCCCCCCCCCCCCCCCGAAAGAACACACACCACCTCCCTTTTGTGACACCGTCGAAGTCGAAATGAGCAGCAGCTCAATGCGTGGAAAATATAAACGCGTGAAATAGAAAACAAACAGATTTCCTCCCACGGGTGCTCGGGTCGCGTCGGTGGGTGCTGGGACCCGGATGAAGAAGAGGGGCTCCGCCACCTGGTTCACCGCGGGGAGCGGGAGGGGGACGCGTTTAAAGGGACCGATCGACTGCTCGACGTTCCTCCCGGGGCCCTGCTTTTGTCCGGGGACGATCGACTCGTTCTGCCTTTTTTCGAATCACGGCAAAACATGAAACCGTGTGCGCGAACACCCGGATGAACGCGCCCGGGAACGTGGGGTAATCACGCGCGGTCCGGCTTTCTGCTCGGCGATCGGGGGCTCGGAGATAGGAAGGGAAGGGAGGAAGGAAGGAAGAGGAAGGAAAGCAAAGAAGGAGACGGGAAAGGACGCTACTCTCGCTCTCTCTCTCGCTCTCTCTCTCTCTCTCCCCCTGCTTCCCTCCCCGCAGCATCCATCATGCCATCGGGGGGACCGGCTCCGGGTCTCCTCTGCCTGCTCCTGGCGGCGTTTGTGTCCGGCGCCCAGGGCTCCTTCCCCCGCAGCAGCGCGGAGTGCGTGCCGGGCAAAGACAAGGACTGTTTAGGTATGTCGGGGTTACTGGGACCGGGGTGCATCATATCTGTTTGTAATTATTCTGTTGAAGTTATATTGTCAAAAAAAAAACAAAAAAAAAACGGGGGTTCTTAAAGTGGGGTCCGCGGACGCCACTGTGGCCCTTCCCCCCAGCAAAACGATTAGATACAAAGCCAGTAATTTACAATAAACCTCTGTATCTACAAGGAAATTGTTTTTTTCATATATATATATCTGTCTCTCACTTAAATAAAATTTAAATCTGTACATATACTGTGAGTACCAGGGTGGAAAAGAAAATTGTTATAACAACACAATATATACAGTATTGCAAAAGATGGCCTTGTCTGACCGTTTTGAATACTAGTTTAACTTCACCCTCAACTTGTGTAATTTACAAGATGCTGGCGTTTAATGGGCTAAATCATCCCTAAATACAAAAGATCTTGGATTGGGCTGCGAGAGACAAAATCTTATCAAATGTGGCCAAATGTCAAATTCTGTCCGTGGCCCGATGCGTATGAAATGAATTGTCCTGGGGGGAAAAAAATGTTGAGAATGAGTTGTGCTACGATACATAGGCACGTTTTACTTCATCCGTTGTGACGTTGATCAGTTGCTCGTACAGTCCTACCAATACATTCTTCCAACCGCCCCTCCAACCTGCAATTAGACCCAAAATAGACCCTGTAGGAACACGCCTAGATGGCCTCTCATTTGCCACTAAGTAGGCTGACTTCTGATGTAGTTGCTGGAAACGCAGGCACATGCACACACACACACACACACACACACACATAGCTACGTTCCATCGACAACATCTGGATTCAGGGTGTTTGTGTCTCTGCCAGTACAGAAGGTTGTCCCCCCCCCCCCCCCCCGTCTCCGTACAGCTCTCTGTTTCCAAAATATTTGTGGCTGATGTTCTTATTCGTGGCACCTCAAATGAAGCAGTTCGCTGTTCTGGGATCCACCCTGTGACATTTGCGATCGGTGGGCAATCCCTGTAAACACACTGCTATCCATCATCCGTGTCTCACTTCCTCTTCCTTTTTCCTGTTTCCCACGTTTAGTCTCACCTCCTCTCGTCTTCCAGGTGGCTCTCTGAACTAAGGCGTGAACACAATAGTATAAGGTCCCATCTGGCTTTATTATTTACCAAATATAATGTTAGTAATTTGACATACAAAAATATTTCATTGCATGTTTGACATTTCATATGATGTTCAAGTCTTTCTGACCTTTTTTCCGTATTTTTACTCTTTCTATAAGTATCATTTGCAAGGAAAACAAAATGTTGTAATGGTGCTGATAGGCTAATATTCTTGCATTTATAATGGTGAACAATAAAGTTCTACTCACTTCTATATAATAATTGATTAAATCTCAAGACGCATTCTTATGTCAACATATTTACCATCCAACATGATCCCATATGACCATGATACCATTATTTTATCATTATTATATACCCTTATCAGTCCCACAACGGGGAAATTTGCAGTTTCTCTGCATTTACCCATCCTAGTATCTGACGTATCTAGGAGTAGTGGGCTGCCATTTGGAGGCGCCCGGGGAGCAGTTAGGGGGTTAAGTGTCTTGCTCAAGGACACATCAGCACACTACCAGGAGGAGCTGGGGATCGAACCTGCAACCTTCTGCCTACTAGACGATGCGCTCTACTTCCTGAACTACAGCCCCCTACTCTCTTATTATTACCCTCTTATAAGAGATTAAAGGTTAAAGGTTCTGTGGGGCTGTTTTCAATGTTATAGAAGGTCCGGGTCGACATCCCTTCGAGCTGAGCAGAACAGTAAAGCCATTGTTTAATATAAAAAGGGGTTTAAATCACCTCAAGAAGGAGGACAAGGACTCAATGAAGTGAGTTGGAAGTGACAGGAAGAATGAAGGCTCAGTGGCGGCGAGAAAGAGAGAGAGAGAACTAATGACCAACGCAGAGAGAGCACGGCAGCAGGTTAATTCAGGAGTTATCCACGCCTGACCGGGCTACACACTTGGCCGACCACACCGTCCGAGCGCTGCTTCTGGTTACCGGGCAACACACAGAATTCTCGGCGGTAAACACAATTGCGGCTGATTGCTTAGCGACAAAAATTTAGTTCCAGGGAAGCCTGTCATTTAATTTAATTTAATTCAATTAGTTTAATTTGATTCTAGAGCCTTCACCCTCACCGTGATATGTTTCAAGTGTCCCTTAACCCTCGAGTGTCAACAACGTGCCGGGGAACAGGGCCACGGGCATTTTGGTAAATAAAGCAAAATGGCCATAGAGACGAGCAGAAATAAAATGTAAGTGGTGTTAATGTATATTTACAGTCGTAGAATAGAATACAACTTTATTTTCCCGTACAGGTACTTAAAGGTGTAGTCGCCGGTCAGTGCGAAAAAATGTGGACACAAAGTTGTTTGGGGAGCCCTGAGTATTAAACTCTGGAGACGAAATCCTTTGCCCGATGAACATCTCAAAGGGACGATCTGGGGGGTATTCGGGAAGGTCCATTCTTGCGTTCAATCTTCATTCTCGCGCGCGCGCTGATTGTAAAGTACCTTAATGGTCCTTCGCTGTTTTCCAGTGATTTTATTACTTCATAACCCATAATTTCATGTTAATACTGTTTCCAGTTATGGCTCCGAACCGTGCTACAATAGGGTGTTGGTAAAGGAGAATATCTCAAACACAGCAATGCCATGGCAAGACTCATGTCAAACACATCCATCATTTTTCGATATTTGACTTGTGAGGTGTCTCCAATAAAGAAAATGGATCATATTTCAATCATATTGTATATACACCAAACAGTCCACGGCCCTAATGGTCCTAAGTATGCGATTCGACGAATGTAATCCATTATCAGCCGGTGATGTGAAGTTTAGTACTCAAGATCGGTATCGGCGTTGAAAAGGTTTCCCCAGGCCATCCCCATTAAAGACACATTTCATTCCACAGTGCTGTAGTCAAGGCTAAGATGAGATAAGATAATGCTTCATCAATGCCCGATGGGAGGTCCAGGAAGACGGTGGTGCGTACGCTTTGTGCAACCCTGTGATGGAGCGGGAGTGTGTTGGGTAAAGAAAATGACTGATGGATGGGGTTCATATTAGACTGTTGACGTATTGATCAGGGACAAAGCATTCTTCCAGGATTTAGAGCGGGTTCATTAGCGATGGCTG
>NC_137206.1:20027864-20080364 GCF_960531495.2 Zeus faber | reverse complement strand
TCCTGGCTCATTTGTCTCACGGTCGTGCTGTCACCGGCACCTCCTCACTCTCCAAAGTGCACCGAGCGCGCGGAGCCGAAGAACGACAATGAACGAAAATGTCAATGTTTTTGGACCACGTCTCACCGATCATTCTCGAGGTCACGAGGTCGAAATAAGCTTTTTTTTTTTTTTGGTCAGGACAAGTAGTTTCGTACGTACAGGGGATGTGATCCATGGTTGTATTCAACCTTGCAGTTCTGGTCGGCGATGTATTTCAAAGCCACGTTCCGCTGAAGGGATCCTTCGCCGCAGGCGCGGGCGGCTTTTCCGAGTGCTGCTTATAATACGAGACGTTGCCATCGCGCCGGGGTCGGGCGGGAGCATCCTCCCCGCTCTAGTTGCTATAGAAACGCAGAGCCGATGCTTTGTTTTTTTTTTCTCTTCCTCCCTCAAGGTTTGCCAAGTCAAGCAAGGGGTTGAAAATAATATCTCTTTTGCGTTGGTATTGAATCCAATAATAATTTTTTGATTTCCTTTTTTGTACGAGACACACCTGAATACCAAAATGCTGTTTTTTCTACGACTATGAAGCTACAAACTGACATGTACAGGTTATTGTTATTGTTCTTATTTACGTACATTTTCAAATAATGCCATTCTGGAAATGGGATTCCAATGTGTTTTTTGACAAGCTGATAATTTAAATGACTTTTTCTTGCGTTGTTGGTTTAGTTTATTTTTGATATTTTTTAAATGGCGGTACGAAGTGTCTGTGTCGGTTGTCATATTGTGCTCGATGGATTAGCTTCTATGAGATGGGACGGGGATTCCCAAAAGCACCCCTACACCAGGGTCTGGCCTTCATCACTTTGCTCTGCTCAGGAACCCAAACACCCGTGTTCGGGTTCGGTTCATGTCCACGAAACACGAAGGGTACGAATAACCGCGCGCGTTCGCCGCGTCGCGATGATGTTTTACTCTGAACTCAAAGGGATGGTCTCCATGGGCCCAGGACTTAAATAACGCCTTTTTTTTATTTTGAAATGTGCTCACGTCCCAAAGCAGAGGCTTTGAACGGCCGCCGATGGATGAACGAGCTCCTGGTGTTCCGATGCTGCCTGGGAATCCGGCTCCTGGTTTTACTGTAGAGCCTGCGTATTGCATGAGCTAGTCAAGTTGTTGTTTAGACGGTGATGTAGTTTGAAGTAGAATTAAATTATGTGTTCTAATAATTAACTGCGTCGTGGCTTTTCATTCGTCTCGTTGTTGACAATCGGTCATTTCTGAATAAGTAACAAGCGATGCTCAGACCCAGTTTTCCGATATTTTCCAACCACCACAATCATCTCCGACCATTATCTAATCAAATGTTTTAATATAGTGGTTCTAGATGTGTGATCCAAAAATTTGTTCCGGTCCTATATACTATATGTACTATAGTATACTATAGTATACTATATATATTATATCCACTTACTCTTGATCTCTCAAAATATTTTTTGTAGTGTACCAAATTTCCAATGCCGTGCTTTCCCGTGGAGAGTGTGGGCTGGAACTATGAATGTTAACTTTTTTTTAACAAACCAATCCTAAGCCCCGCCCCTGTTTTTTAATGCTCCAATCACAGCTTGGCAGCCACGGCTACTCACCATACACGCTGCCAACTCTTGCATTCGGGCCATTCTTTTGGAGGCCATGTTATAGGAGAACCGGGTCTAATCCGACAGCGGTGGCCAGAGATGGGACAATTTTCTAAATATTGAGGTTACAAATAAAATAACAAAGCATTTTTTTTTTTTACATGTGAGCTCGAAAAAAAAAAAACCACGTAGCGAGGGGGTGAGCAGTGCGAGCCCCCAAGGACACTGAAAGCCGCTCTGCCCTGTATAGGTGTGGCTGTGGGAGGTAAATATAGGGATGACGGCAGTATAATTACAGGCAACAGCTGGTGTGATACTTTTAGAGGGCTGGGCAGTCCCCTTCCCTATCACCCGCTTATAACCCCCACACCTCCCTCATATCCTGAGCTCTCTCTCTCACTCACACACACACACACACACACACACACACACACACACACACACACACACAAAACATATTCTCTCAACTCGCAGGAAATGCGACTTTTCATCCATTCATCCGTGGAATGGTAATTCACCGCCTCCCCTCATCCCCCCTCTGCCTCCTGTCATGTATGTCAGCCCGCGAGAGCACGTATGTGAGTCTATTTTAATATGCACCGGTGTCCTACCTTCGTGCGGCCCTCTTGTCACGCCAAGCCACACGCCGGTTACCACAGTTAAGTGGTGACAAAGCGGCCACGGCAGATAATGACTCCAGACCCTCTAGATTAAAAAAACAAAACAAAAAACAAGCGCTCCACTGCACAACGTTCTGACCCACTCCTCCCAATTTGCAGCGAGCTTAACCAGTGGAAACCACAATCACACACACCTATGCACACATATGCGAATGCATCTATGGGCCAAATCACATTGCCTTGATACAAGGAAATTTAGAGTGGACACCGACCATAATATTGGAAAATAATGTTGCCATGTCTTAAAGTTGGTGATTTTCATGGAGCCCTGATATCAATACACAGTAGGTCTTAACATCTAAATATTGAGGTTTAATTTGTCTTTTTCTCTGTCTGCATCTACATATATCTTGTGTGTAGTGAAGTACACAGAGTCTATCTGCGTTCCCTGAGCTTTGCTGGGCAACTATGTAACACAACTCTAGACCTGGATTTAGCAGGGTCTTAACACCGGGCCCTGGGGCAGGGCAGCACATCAGGATCACACTGACATGGGATCATTCTGCTCTGCATATGTCACCAGGACCCACAGAGATGAGTCCACAGTGGAAACTCTTGACTCAGTACCAACCCTGGACCAGGATAAAACAATACAGAATGCAATAGAATAGGAATACGCAATACATGAGGACAGGTTAGGATATCAGAGAACAGAGTTGGACAATGACAAAGTACAATCGATCACAACATTAGACAACTGAAATATGTACGCCCATTGGTGATGCTCCCGGGGAGGATGGAAACCTCCAGCCCCTTAACCCGGGCAACCCGCGGCCCGAGGACCGCGCGTGGTCCGTGGACCCCCGCAGTGGGGCCTGCCAAACGGATGATGAAGAAATGTATGCATGTATTCAAAATGAATTCCTAAAAAATAGATCTCATATTTCAAGACAGCGCAGGTTTTAATTCAAACCAATCTTAATGGCCATGATTTTGGGTTGAAGGTCTGCGGTTTTGAAATCCTTATGTAGGAAGTAACCAGCCCTTTCATTCCCCTAATCCTTATAAGGCGCTTTCGCACCGCAGGAAGTTTTCTTCCTATCTGACACTGACCTTTGACCTTTTACCCGATGGGTATCAACGATTCCAACTATGATCAATGAAGTATCCTAATAATAACACAATGTGTAAAATGTATATTTATTCTGCGTGTCTCTATTCATCTTATCTACGCTCCTGTCGTGATTTGATTAACTCGACTCAAAAATAGTTCTCAGCTCTTATCGCCACAAATCCACGAGGGTCCTGGATGAAACACAAACCCTGGAATCTCCCAGGACGAAGGTTCAGGGGGGACGGAAGATAAAGGAGTAGAAGAAGGAGTGAAGCTGCGATGGACCGTTGATGGATAAAGAGGGAGGGCACGAATAGAATGGAGGGGGGTTTCCGCTCATTTCCCAAACAGGCAGAGGAGTCATTTTACCCCCACCCTCCCCACCCACCCCCCCACTGTATTTTTAGCTCGGAGAGCCAGAGATCCCGTGTCGCTCTTTATCCTTCTCTAACTCTTTTTCACCGCTCTTTCTTACCGACTCTCTTTGCCTTTGTCTGTCTTGATCCGTACATGCGCACACACACACATTTCATCGCCGCCTTCGCAACTGATCCACGTTACCGTCCGTACATTGCACACCCTGAACTTCCATAGCGTCCCACTTTTTGGTTTGATTTGATCTTGAGGATAATGTGTTATATTCAACAAAGGACAGTCAATAAATGCGTAGAAGATTTGTTGAGGAACACACTTCAAAAAAATTTGCCATCAACCGCTGAGTCCTCAATAATTGTAGATGGGAAGGATTTCCTTCACGTGCAAACCTCTAAAATGTCACATCGTCAAAATGCAGTGCATGACACCGCCCTAGAATCCCACCTCTCTCTACCCTCACCTCTCGTTTCTCATTCTCTCCATCTCGAGACGTTTTCCCTCAGATTTCCCCCCCTTGCTCCCGCACCCTCAATCCATCCTCTCCTCCCTCCCCTCCCCTCCTCTCCCTCTCCCTCTCCCGGCGGGTGGGCGGGGCCTATGCGCCATCCCCGGCCGGTTTCAGGGCGAACCACGAGTTGCAGAGGGGTGATCCCGGTTCCCCGTCGCCCTCTCTTTCTGTCTGTCGGTCTCCCTGTCCGTTAGAGGGGGTTTTCTCCTCTCTGCTCCTCTCCTCCGGGGTCCCCTGATGCCTCAAGCTTCCACCTCCCGCCGCCTCCTCCTCCTCCTCCTCCTCCTCGGTCAAAGAAGTACTCGGAACCACCACTGAACGTGGTCTTCCTCCCCGTTGGCTCTTTCCAGAACCCTTTCCTCCTCTCCTCCTCCCTTTAACGTTCAGATCCACTGGGCTCTTCTAAAGAGGGCCAACCGTCCCTACACCCAGACCAGCCGACGCCAACCAGTACCAACTTCGCCGACATGACGGACAAGCTGGGCATGCCCGCGGGCAGCGGGGACGACGCCGGAAGCATCATGGCGCTGCTGGAGCGCGTGGCAGGCATCATGGACAACGTCCAGGCCACGCAGCAGCGCATGGACGACCGTCAGCAAGAGCTGGAGAACGCGGTGAAGACCATCCAGACGGATGTGGCCAAGCTGACCAGCGACCACGCCGCGACCAGCTCGACCGTCCACCGGCTCCTGGAGAAGACCCGCAAGGTCAGCTGCCACATCAAGGACGTGCGGGTCCGCGTGGAGAACCAGAACCTGCGGGTGAAGAAGGTGGAGGCCACCCAGGCTGACCTCCTGGCCAAGAACAAGTTCAGGGTGGTCATCTACCAGGTAGGAGGACTAAGCCCACTTATTTATAACTTGAACATAAGACAGAACACTGTCCACTTTCCACATGCTTAAGTGGGTCCCCTATATTGTTCCAAAGTAAATCGAATCTATCTAAATCTAATCATAGGGCAGACAGCTCTGAAGAATGAAACTGTGTTTTTTTATGTATGACTTTGATGTCGGAAGGCCAACTCTGTGCCAGGTAGTTTTCCATCGGGGCGTGTCCGGTTAGAGCAATGCCGCCCGTTTCCCGAAAGCCGTTTCAGCGGCGAGGTTCGTATCGAATCGAGAAAGTCTAGCTCTACAGCTAGACGCTTGACAGTCGGACGATGTTTTGGAACGGGCCACATCCATTTCCGCTGGGCTCCGTCACGCTCCACCTAATCCAAACCCAGCAAATACTACCATTCTCTTTTTAAACGGATTAAAATGGATCAGAAAGAGGCCGCGTATCCGGGCTGTGCGCTCCGCTTTTATCATTAAACGGCCTTCCCTCAGAAGTACGATCTATCTATCTTTGAGACCCGGGTCTCACCGGCGGCCGGAGATAAAGATGCTCCGGAATCCCACGTTCTACCGTTTAGTTTTGGCGTCGGGTTGCCGCCGTTGCACAGTGAAATGTTGCGGCCGTCGACGCGACTCTCAGTCGTTTCTGTTTGTGAAGGCGGGTTTACGGACGGCGTCGGTTTTCGACCTCGCTTCGTTTGCTCTTGTGTCGTTTCGAAGGGCTAAAGATAGCCGCACGCAACGTGGACCTGTTAAAATTTTTCGGTGGGGACAGGCACGCGCACGCACACACACACACACACACACACACGCGCGGAGATACGCTGAGGTTCATTTTACCTCGTCGGCCTTCACTTAGCAGCTGCTTGCATGATGGTGACCTGGTTATTTTAGCCCTGGCTGGACCCAAGAGAAACATTATCCACCCACCCCACCTCCCACCCACCACCCCACCCCACCCCCGCAGGGCTACTTCTCAGATCTGGGCCACGTAGAACACACTTCCAACTCAAATCCGTCAGTCACCGTTTTGGCTGGTGTGTATTGTATTTCATACACATGTGGGATTTCGGTCGATGCCACGAGACCCTCAAAACCTGTCTACCATATCCGACGTTGCATCCCGGGTCCAGGTGTTTTCAGTTTTGCGCGTACGAAGATAACACGCGCTCATCCGGGTGACCATATTACTATTCTAGTACTCATTCCACGTTAAGCGAGGAGATTAACATGCTTTACCAGAAACCGCCGTGTCTATCACGGCAACCGCTGATGCCAAAGCTTCACCCACGGATACTAAACCCTTCCTGGCACAGAGCCAGCGGCAGAAGGCCGGTCAGAGAGCGGCGGGTGATGCCCGAGCCTGGAGGCCAATTTGAGCAACATAAATGTGGGAATCTCACCTACTTTGTAACACAAGTTAAAATCAGTTAAAGGCTTAATGGAATTGGATATAGTTCATAGGAAACACTATAGTTGCCATTCCGCTACAGGGAACAGCAGTGTAATTAGTTCTGTTCATTTAAGGTATTACTCAATGGAAATCTACTTTAATCCCTTAATCTGTTAGTTTTGCAGCTCGTCATTACTTTGTATAATAAATACTGACTAATAAATACTGCATGTGCCAATTCATTTGTGTCCATACCAGCTGATCGGCGACACACTTGACACACAGCAGTTATTCTGAGTTTTCGAGCCCCTCCTTATATAGTTCTCTGTAGTCTCCCTCCATTCATCTCGCTCTCATGTTGCCTCCCATACCTCCGTATGGGTATAGGTCCAGTATAGGCAGTTCTGCTTTGTGTGCCGGTTGACGGGGTAATGCGGGGCTTAGGTCCAATAAGGTGTGGAAGACCTGATGTCTAGCCAGATACTGATGATGTCACGGGGTCATGACCACTGCACGTGTGTCTCCTACAGCAGATATCGAAGGAAAAAAAACAAAACAAAAAAAAAACTTTAACAAAGTAAAACACATATAACATATATCGTTTTTTGTGACATTTTTGCCCTATGGAACAGATTGATGTAAGTCAGAAATAATCTCCTACCATCTGTGTTTTGCGATTACCACAATGCATTTGACCCGGTTACATCTTAGCCACGAGAACTAATTCTATGAGACGGTAGATTGGTTATTTGGACAAACGATTTTACAATTCTAAATACAAGCGACAGAGAGCAAACCAAGTAATGATCAGTCAGTTTGGCTTAAAAAACCTCTCTCCGACCACAGCGAGATAAAACCTGGACCCGGTCCTGGAATGTCAGGATGTTGAGCTAGTCCAGCTGTGACAGGTTTCGAGTGTTGCTTGTCTGTAGACGATGTTTGTCGTGCCCCCCGGTGTGTGTGTATCGCTGTTATGACAGTCATACGTACAGTCAAAGCTCAGGAAATGTCAGAGATACGTTGCATCCTTGGGTCCACATCAGAGATAAAGCTAAAGCTGACAAGAGGACAAAATATATTTAGGTGTGTTGACATAGAAAAAAAATATTGCTCCATCACGTGTCGTTTTCTGTATATTTGAAATGCTCTGAAAGCGGCTGTCATTGGATTTATACCATCTTTTATCCATCTGACACCCACTTGAGTGAACGATTATTTGCAACGATTCCAGTTTTTCTTTTAGCGTGAACATATCCCTTGATCTGTCAAACGGGCAAAACGCGTGTTCTGTGGTTTGTCTTGTTGGCCTGAGATTCAAGGAGGAAATGAGGATTAGTGTCACACACATATCACAGAGAGAGTCATGCGCGGTTCGCGCGAGGCCCGGCTTCTCAGAATAGTTTTGCTGAATGGAGGCAGCAAATCAGTGAAAGGTAAAAGTGTCCATACCGCGCTGATCCTAGTTAACATCTATTATTAGAAGCCTTGAGCGTGTTCGCCCTGAGGGTAAAAAAGCTCTTTCCATTTTGGATTTGGTGGTTTCCCAAAGCCTGGCCTTACAAATAAAACATATTACATCCAGTTTACCGAAAGTAACAATTGCGCCACGATCTTAGTTATTCGGTTGCATTTCCTCACCTACAGAGTTTCTATTGACAGCATATATAGAAAACTCTACAGCAGTGGTCTCAAACTCAAATGACCTGGGGGCCACTGGCCAGGTTGTCTTCTTCTAGGGGGCCTTTTTGTGTGGATTCATTAATCATTGTGATTTGAAAACATTTATTTGAGGGCCAGGTACATCAATATTAATCACCATGTAGCAGGCCACCTCGAATTGTCTCACAGGGCCGGGTGCGGACCCCCGGGGCCTGTGGTTTGAGACCCCTGCTCCACAGCCTTTTTCCAGAAATTCTGCAAAGCGGCGTGTCAGTCAGCGCGCAGCTCTCTGCCGATATGTTTAGCTCGGTGCGCGGTATCACAGACGTGCGCCGAGCATCGGGGACAGGTGCTGCCGAGTATTTATAGAAAGAGAATTAAGTCGTGCAAGTTAACAGGCACACTCGGAGGTAGCGCGCTAATGTCACTTGATTCCAGGGAGTAATTAAACAAGCTCCAAACTCATTAACTCAATAATTATCAAGTCAAGAATTGATATTAATATATATTATAATGGAAACATTTTAACCGTGATATTGCAATTTTATACTTTTTGGTAGCACACCTTTTTGACCTGTGAAAGAAAATGAATACTACTGAATGAATGCAATGAAATGGATTTGATGAATGAAATGAATACAGTGATCGCTTCTGGCAATTTGATTGTAATAGAAAGGTCGGACACAGCTCACTCCTTCGGACATTAACACGTTGATGTCCGGCCAAAGCCTCTTCTGACGCCCAATGAAATAACCGCCGCCGACACTCATTCATTGACCACTGAGCCGAGAGGGCGTGGGCTTCCTCCAGCGTTCCCTCTCTCCTGGAGCACTCAGCGAACTGCAGAATCAACCTGATAAAAGTGGGTCAGAAAGTTATATCCGTGGATATAAATCAATAAATAACACCGACTAGGTTTAAAACTTGAATGCGGTTGACGCTCCCCTATAATGAATTTATTGAAGTTCAAGATATGCCATTTTCACATCGTTGTCAATACAAGTCATTAATTAATTGCATTGTGTCAACTCCAGATACTTTTGGTGTTCTGCGCTTGAATCCAACCCCGCTGCTGCATTCAAAGCGGCACACGCCTCACCGGTGTGCGCCCCATCGATGTGACAAGAGCTGTTCGGTGTAAGATTTGGCATTTCTCGTGTTTTGAAAGGACCAGTGAGGAAGGGACCGTTTCCCCTCCGAACCAGGTAGACCGGGAGGAGAGGCAGCGGCGCCTGAGGAGATTCACTCGCATCTCCCTCGCGGCGCCCCGGACAGATCAAAGCAGCAGGGCGGCCAGGAGGGTCATGCAGCATCCACGTGTCACTACCCAGAAGCCCTGGCGGTGTTATGATCTGATTTTGGCGCATAACTTGTTTGTGAACTTGTAAAATGTAATGTTTTATTAACATGCTTTGGCTCAGTCAAAATGTATCCGGCTACCTCGTCAATCTGGTGAAACCGGCTACACTAACACAGGACTGTTCTTGTGGATCTTTCCATCTTGCGCTGTGTCGCGTTGCATTCATAATTAAGTATTACATTTCCGAAACCGAGGAGTCTTTGGGAAGCGCGAGGATAAGTCATGAACACTCAATCTCAAAATCAATAACTCTGAGTCTCCACAGTTTATCGTGGTCTCATGCCCGTACGTCGAACAGGTGCTACGGATTCTGATGCTATTCTGTCCAAATAAAGTCATTTCCCTGCAATGCTCAACTGTCTTTGTCTTTGTCTATCAACGCTGATTCAGAAATAACATTTTGGAAAAGCAACATTCATAATAAAACATGGTCAAACCCAAGTTACTGCTGCTTAAACTACTTAAGTCAAAATGCATTGTAATCAATGGCAAAACCAATATGCAATCACATATAATCACAGAGTCAAGTCACAAGTTACTTTCATCCGTAACGGAATATGTTGGAAGGGTTTGTAATTGCATCCTGGGTTGCAGGTGGGCGAGGCCACTGGACGGTCAAGCACATTCCGGGGTCCGTCCGTAGCCCACGCCGATTAGGTTCTGAGGTGTCATGTTGACGAGACGGAGTGAGCTCGGCCCAGTGACAGAGACGTGAAGGGGCAGGTCGGATAGAAAAGTAGTCAGGGGTCTCGGTCCCTTCTACGCCAAGTTTCTATGGTTTTTACGCTCTGAATAGGTTTGACGATAGGAATTACTGTCTGTATCTATTGGTATTGGCCACAGTGGCTGGCTTTGGGAACGATGTGCAGAAAAACGAGTGGTTCTGATTTTGTCATTGGGCGCCTATTAAACCCCTGACTTTGAGCCTTCCAAGAAGCAGAGGATGCTGTCGAGTCCCTAGCAAATGAGTAAATCGAGAGTTGCTTGATAACGTTTTGAGGATCAGCCCCAAGGCGGATGTTATGTTCTGGTGACGTTCCAAATATCTGGTGTTCTCACTAACCCGTTGCATACCCATGTCTCTCGTGTACAGTATATTCCAGCTACCTGATGGTGTTTATGAAGTGGGAGCCACCTGGTCCCTTGGTGCTTTCTAACTTTTTCCTCTCTCTGGTTATTTCATTTATGTATTGAGATGAGTTCATCATTGTTGCCTGTTGATCCGTGTTCCATGTTTTTGGGATACTGGGCGTGGTCTCACCAGAATGTTCCCATTCAACAGTAAATCTATTGACTCATATCTGATATGTCTGGTGATACTCTGGTGTAGCTGACGGATGATCATGATGGGTTTTTTTTAAGTGCCGTTCTTGCTTGAATGCAGTTCTCCGAGAACCCTCACCGAACTCTCTTCCTCTTCTCCTCCAGGGCGAGCAGGAGGTGAAGTCCGTGGCTCCGGGCGACGAGCCAGCAGAGACCGGCGGCAGCGGAGCCCCCGCCCGGGCCGAGGTGGAGCCGGACAAGTTTGAGCTTCCTCCGGAGTCGGACGAGGAGTACATGGTGGTGGAGGAGGCCAACCCCGCCTCCGCCGGCCGCGCCAAGAAGGCCGGGCTCACTCGCATCGAGAGCTTCAAGGCCACGTTCTCCAAGCAGAACATGACCAAGACCCGCGAGAACCTGGGCACCAAGGCCAACAAGCTGGGGGAGCGCATCGTCTCGGCCGAGAGGCGCGAGAAGATCCGCCAGTCCGGGGAGAGGCTGAAGCAGTCCGGGGAGAGGCTGAAGGAGTCCATCGCCAAGAGCGTCCCCGCCAAGCTCAACCTGAAGAAGGAGAGGACAGTAGCGGAGGGCCAGGAGGGAGCGGAGGGAGGCTCGGACGGGGCGATGCCCGTCCCTCCTCCCAAGGGGCGGAAGGGCACCCCGGACGTCGCCAAGGAGGCCACGGATGGAGGAAAAGTCGACGAGTCTGAGGTTCCCATGTATGACATGAAGCAGCTGTCATAAAACACGGGACGTCAATGTCGCCGGAGCAACGGCCGCCCACATTTTTGTGTTTTCCCAGGACTACCGAGACCACAAAAGAGAGAATGAAAGAGTACGTGTTTTTAGGGTCAAAAGCTCCCTGGCCAAGTTTGATGGAATTGAAATAAGAGCGACTCTCTTTTTTTTCTGTTCTTCACTTGAAAGGACATCGAGGCGGGACGTGACATAGGAAACGGGCCAGTTACAGATCCGACGACAACATCAAAAACCAAGCAGCTGAAGAGACATCATGAGACATTGTTCCTCTATCAGACACCGGTTATTTTTTTGTTTTGGACATGATGTCAACAGATCATTTCAAACAGCACATATTTATTCAGCTTTTTTTGTTTGTTTACAATACACTCCCAGGAAAAGTAAAATCCAACGAAATGACCATAACACGCATATTGCAGAGCGACTTTGAAGATTTCCCCCATTATTGCATGTTGATCGACGTTGAAGCGGGAGGAGATCTGCACTACCTTGTACAAGTGACTGTAGTTCTAAGGATGTGAGAGAAGGTTTCGGGTTGGGAAGAAGTAAAGCCAGAGTTTTGCACTCAGTAAAGGTGAAGTGTTTTGTTTCGTTTGCGAAAGAGCGGATTGTACTTGTGTACGAGACACGATCGGATATTTAGATATTTTGAACAGAACTCAATCAGCTGGTTTCTGAGGATGACGAGAAGGTGTCGAAGGCTCGACGGAGATTAAAAGCAACCGCTTCCCTTTTTCTGTAAAAATCAGCTCGTAGGAATAGAAATCGCGGCGATAATGTTCTGAGATAGTTACACAGGTTTCTTAGTTATTGTAGGAGTTGTTTAAGGCGGGGTGGTTTGGGGGGCGGGAGTTGCATGACTGAAGTAAGAAAAAAATGTGGGTATTTTGGGACGGACTAAGCGTGAAGAATTAAACTTCTAATTTCTTAATGTTAAGAGATGCTGCACACTGTGAAACCGACTCCACAGTGTGACTATGTGTGTGTGTGTGTGTGTGTGTGTAAAGAAACCTTGGGTCCTTTAAAAGGCGCTATATAAATAAAAGCCATTATCATTATTATTATAATAATTATTATTGTTATAATTGTTATCATAATAATAACAATAAAGTTATTATTATCGGAATAATAATATTATTAATAATAATTATTATTATTGTTATCATAATAACAACAATAATAATTATTATTATTCAAACAATAATAATAATAATCGTTATTATCTTTATTATTATTATAATTATTATTATAATAATAATTATTATTATTATCACAGTCAGATTCTCATAGAGGAGATGTTCTCCATATTTATTCTACTGAGCTCAGTTGCTTTTTAAATCAAAGCCGATTGTATAACCGTGTTCAACTAAAAATAATCCCAATCTACATTGCAAAGGCCCCACACATCATGTGGCAGCATTGCCAAGTGCCTTTTTATTTTTAAGAAAACAACCTTGCACAACACCAGCGAACATTTCAAAGAGTGTCGGTATGATGTTCCCCAGAATAGCAGCTGATATTCTTCACGAGGGACTGGAAGAAGTGGAAGGAAGTGTGGCGTGACAATTGAATAAAAAAAAAAATGACGAAAGATTGTGTATTTGTAGAATTAGATGTATATATAATTATTTTTACGTCTTATTCATTCTAAAGTCATCACTGTAAAACTGCAAGAGATAGCCTTGATAGCATAACAGTAACAGGTTTTTCATTAACCAGTGACTTACAAAATAAATGGGGTAAAACAAAGTAGATTGAATAATTTTGACTAGTTTGATGCCGAGGGAGGCTGTTCCAGCATCATACGCTAAGTTAAATTGTGATATATTATAATAGACAATTCAGCTTTCATGATATTGTTCCAGTGAAATGTAATTAGGAGTATCAAAATGATCATTAAGTTTCATTAAGGAACTTGTCAAAGTCAAGGTATCAACCCAAATACACAGCCAGGGATTTAAGAAAATGAGGCTGAGGATTAAAATTGAGGATACGAGCCCAGGTTATAGGTCACACATCGTTTTTAACTATTTTTAAATGCACCGCCCACCATTCGTTTTACTGTCTTTGAGACAAAACGTTATTTCTTCAAAATGACGGGAATTCATATCAGGTATGTCTGAACTTTATCTTTATGTTCCGCTGCTGTGAAGACATACTTGACCTCAGGGACTTCATCTCATCTTATCTCATTTCATCTCATCTCATGTTATTCCATCCCAAATGTGAATTTTATTGTTGATTTCCTTTTTGTGTGTGTATCCGCCCATGCCTCATCTAATTGACACTATTTCATTACAAACTGTGGCAAAATCAGAAACTGTGTCTATATGATGACATCACTCTTATTAAATAAACCCATAAATAATAATAATAATTAGAACTAATAACTTCATTTTCACTGCCATCCCCCACCCCATCCCAAAAAAAAACACAGACACACACACACACATACACACACCCTCATTTGCAGTCGCAGAGCAGGGCGGTGCCGCGCAGCGTCCAGTGGTCGGGCTGCTGGGTGGTCCGCAGCATCAGGGGGAAGATGTAGGTGAGGTCCGTGCGTCGGGGCTTCTTGTAGACAGGACAGGAGTAGAGGCTGAGAGAGGCCGCGCCGGGCGGGTGCCTTCCATCCGCCGCGCCGGGCGGGTGCCTTCCATCTGCCGCGCTGGCGGTGCTGACCGCGTAGACGTGGACCACAGGCAGAGGAGTGAAGAGGACCTGGAGGTCAGAGGTCAATGTACAGTAAATGTGATCCCTTCAGCAGCCTCTGAAGGAAGCATAAATCTTTCATAAATTGAGACATCACAAACACCACATCACATCATAAGAACATACAGTACATTGTATTCAGAAGAAAAAATGACTAAAAAGAGGACAAATAACAACGATAAAAGAACATAATTTGTCTTTTGGGGGAAACAATTAAACAAAAAAAAAAACACTGAATAAATAATAAGCCTTTTGTGACATATCCCACACTAGCGGTTCTGGACCCTTTTGGACTCAAGTTCCACTTTAAAGTGGGACTTTCATAAGTTTTATTACAATTATTATTCAAATACTAATTATAAAGGAAAAATCCGCGGAGTAGGATTTCCCACAATACAGCGAACAACCATTTTATCTCAATGATTTAATCAAGGATGATATTTCATATTATGGTTACAAAAAAAGCGACAGCACAGAAAATTATCACACACACACACACACACGAAAACACACACACACACACACACACACACCTTAGGTGGCGACTCTGTGAGCTTGGCGTTACGTTTGTCCCATCCTGCCCCGTCCAGGAAGAGGCCATAGATGTAGACTCCGCCCACATCCTCTGGGGGCGGAGCTCCGGCGTCCTCCCTCATCATCCTGGTGACGT
The DNA here is from genome assembly GCF_960531495.2 of Zeus faber. Classification (NCBI taxonomy): domain Eukaryota; kingdom Metazoa; phylum Chordata; class Actinopteri; order Zeiformes; family Zeidae; genus Zeus; species Zeus faber. Next base: position 20,065,476 of record NC_137206.1, on the reverse strand, counting down.
CGTTTCCGAGCACCACCGTGTCCAAGGCCCATCCCTTCGACAGGTTGGACCGCGTGGTCTCCTGACGCATGGCTGTCAGGAAGCCCTGGAAACACGACGTCACGGACACAGAAAACACACACACACACACACACACAAACGGGAGGGGCTGTAACCTTCCACGTTACAAATGTTGACCACCAATATCACCAGAGATTAACCTGTGTGTTTCCAAAACGGTACCATCAAACAAAATAAAGGCTCTGTGACCCTCACACGCCTTTCCGGGATCAGTGGGAGCATCCTCCTCCCGTCTCACCCACCTGAGGGTTGAAGAAGCCCGTCAGCCAGAAGTGGTTGGGACGTCCGCCGGAGATCCAGGAGCTGAACTGCTGGTTGCGGTCCAGCAGCTCGGTGAACCAGAAGCCCAGCGTGGCCGAGTCCCAGCTGAGACGCAGCCACAGCGCCGGGATGCGGGCGTCGTACATGCAGTCCAGGGCGTCGCGCAGACCCTCCGACATGATGATGGTGCCTGGGGGAAGAGAAAGCGAGAGAGAGAGAGAGAGAGAGAGAGAGAGAGAGAGAGAGAGGGGTACCGAGGAAGTGAGGATAGAAGGAAATGGTCCAGGGTTTGAACAAATGCTTGACATAGCTTTGCAGAATCGGTTCTCTGGGACTACAGCATCGACAGACAGACAGACAGACAGACAGACAGACAGACAGACAGGCAGGCAGACAGACAGACAGACAGACAGACCGATACTTACGGAAATTGCTGAGTTACATCAGCAGACATCAAAACAATAGGTATAAGTAATGAAAATGAAAAATAGTAAAGTTGCCAATGTACAATGGTCCTAATCATTTACTATAATGAAAAAATGTCAATATACAAAAACATTTTTTTTTTTACAATAAACAAACAATAAATCTCTGTCAATAATTCACATTTTGATAATAGGAGGAGATTGTGCAAGTTTGCACAATATATACAGAATGTACATACAAATACGTGTTTGTGTGCGTTTGTGTGTGTTCTCACTGACCGTCGATGGCCAGTTTGAGGTCGGTGAGCGTGCTCCGTACGACGCTGATGATCCTCTGCATGCGATCCACTTCCTGTCTGAGGAAGATGTTCATTGGCTGGAGCGGACCCATCTTCTGGAGTTGACCTCTGACCTAGGACATAGAAAAAAAAAGCATTGCACCCTCACACAAGTCTCAAAGCCTTTCTTCGGAAACAAGTCAGCATGTCACATCATTTCCTCGCCACCTCGTGCGGCACGTAGTCGGGCGGTAACTTCTCCAGCATTTCGTCGGCCAGCCTCTGAGCCGTGGCCTCCCGGGTCTCCCCCGTCCCTCCCCCGCTGTCCTTTGGTTGGATGTTGATGATGGTGCTGAGCGTCTCGTTGGCCAGGTTGGTCTGGTAGGTGATGTCGGCGTTGGGATGGAGCCCGAACACCTGGGAAGAGCCAACGATTAAGTTATTAATAAAGAGAGAGACCGGAACCACCGTTTGTCACGGTGGTTCCGGTTCCGACTCAGGATCCAGATTTGTCCTTAGTTATTGACTGATTGGGATTCATCACCCAAATTGTTTACAGTTATGTTATCCACAGTGCCTTTGTGCATGTAAAAAAAACCCAAAATGAAGCCAATTAACACACTCAATTAAATGCCTGTATTATCGTATACAGCAGATAACCAGACAGTCTCTGAACTATTGGAGACAGGTCTTCAGATTTCATAGTGGTTCTTCGAACACCACCACGCCACCTTCGAACCTCGATGATTTGTAGGATCAGAAATATCGCTCTTCAGTGAATTCATGTGCAAAAGTGAAGATTGGTGACTGCTCCTGAGTCAGTCGTCACGGCTGACCTCGGGCGTGTCGACCAGCGGCAGCGTGTCGATGTGCTGCTGGTAGTCCTGGACCGTCTTGGCCGAGCCGGGGACGCCGTAGCCCTTGTAGAAGCAGAACTTCTCGTAGAAGGTGTTCTCGCTGAACCAGACCCGGGTGAAGGTGTTGAGGAGATGCTTGTCCAGGTCGTCCGTCACCCTGCCGCCGTATTGGACCTCCCCTGGTCAAAACGGAAGAGCGGAACTCATTTCCCCGAGCTGTTCAGGAACCCCGCTCTCCGTCTCAGTGCGTTTTAATGACGGGGGCGGCCGCGCGTGGACGGTTCTCACCCAGCATGTAGCGCAGGCAGGCCCAGTTGACCCCTTGTTTGGGGTCCAGATCGTCCAGGTGGTTCTGAACAAACTGCATGCTGGAGGTGAAGTCCGCCTGGTTGAACTCGTAGGGGATGTTCCAGCCCAGGGGTCCGAATTTACGACGTTCCTAATGGAACGGGGAGATGGAAGGATGGAGAGCGATGTAGACAGACAGACAGACAGACAGACAGATAGATAGATAGATAGATAGATAGATAGATAGATAGATAGATAGATAGATAGATAGATAGATAGATAGATAGATAGATAGATAGATAGATAGATAGATAGATAGATAGATAGATAGATAGATAGATAGATAGATAGATAGATAGATAGACAGACAGATACCTGCACTGTGGTGTGAAGGAAGGCCACAGCGTACAGCAGAGGTTTCCACTGTGGCAGGTTTGTGATCTCCAGCTGTTCCTGGGTGACGCCACCGTAGGTCCTCTTCAGCCCCGCCTTCATACCTGAGAAGGCATCATGGTGCAGAGATTCACGGAGGACGTCATGTCACACAGAACACATAGAGGTAGAGACAGACTCATTATTCGAATGATCCAATCGGTGAATGAATTATGATGTAGAGATAAATGAGTGAATAAACCGCTTTACCCAGAGGAGGCTCGTTGGTGAACTTGATGGAGGACTGGAGGAATGTGATGGGGAACCTACCGACACGCACACGCACACACACACACACACATAGGCATCTTATATTCATGATCATTTGGTAGGTACAGTATAATAGGGAAAGAAATGGCCAATATATTTTCCTTGCTTGTTCACTGTATGAAAAAGCTGTGGTACATTAATAGATCATTATACATGTATATAGAGAATCCTCGCAAGAAAAACCTTAAATTGTTCAGCCAATATCTACAAACATAACATAAAAGAGATAGAAAATTATCAAAGAGAGGAGTCTGATATTGTGCTGTATCTCAAAGGAAATCCATTATTTTTATGACGTGGATTTTCAGAGGCCAATATTGGAAATCTCTGCAATGGTATTTGTTCTATCCCTTATTGCTCTGTGACTCCAGGCGGCATCAGAGGTCGGGACTCACTTGGGGTGCACGTCGGTCGTCAGCCACACCCGGAAGCCCTCCTGCACGCTCTCAGCCGTCGCCGCGGTGACAGACTCCAAGAGCTCGTCCAGGAAGTCCAGACCCAAGTGGCAGTTCTGCAGGAGGAGCCAGCCGCCGTCCGCCATGCTGTGGGCCAGGAGCCTGCGAGCGTGGACCTCCTGGCCCTGCCCCATGGAGATGGGCCTGCACGGCGCCCCCTGGAGGCAGGACGATCGTAAAGGTACCATGTGAAAGACCGATGACATGAACATAACATTTTCTTTTTTCCACGTTGAATTAACTGCTTCAGGGTAAGCTCTGAGCTATCATGTATTTGTAATAAACACTTTTATTTTTGTTTATCGGCAATTTATTTTCTGTCCGTTTATATTTGTCTCCATCCAGACATACACTGACTTCCAATCGTCTTTTTTCCTTTATTTCCTTCCATCCATAAATCCGTTCATTGCCTTTTCCTTCCTCTCATCCAACCACCCAACATCCCATCCCACCTTGTTCTTGGCCAGTTTCTCTATGTTCTCAGTGGGGTCAGAGCCCATGGACAGGAGACAGACCATGGGGGTTCTGTTGTCGCTCTGGGACCACATGACCTCCAGGTCCAGCACCAGCCCCTCAGCGTACTGTGGACCCAGGGACTCCGAGATGTAGCGCCGGGCCTGGGACACACACATTCAGAACACAGGCCTGTGTTCAAAAGCCTGTCGGCGAGAAGATGGTCCTTACGTGGATACTGTCCACAGCCTTCACACCTGAGCGATTGTTCTGTCCGGACACCAGCTGCGGATCAGGAGCAGCTTCCGGAAGGTGTCCAGTCCTTCCTGGTACCCATCGGGCAGCGGGGCGTCCTCGGGTGCCGGCTGGTCGAACCAGGCTTTCCAGACGCGCTCATTACGGCTCACCTGGAACACACACACACACACACCCACATAATCCTGTCTAGCAGGTGCTTGTATAAGCCAGTCGCCGTCGATGTGTACGATATGGATCATCTACCTGACCGAGGAGCTGTGTGAACGGCGGCAGACTGGACAGCTGGACCAGATTTAGCCAGGTCAGATCCAGGATCCAGCGCCGTGGTTTGGCTTCCACTGAATTCAGGTCCAAAGCGGCTCCGCCTACTCGCACAGAAAACACCGCGATGTCATCCATCATCAGCTAAACTATTCCTGGCTGTGTCAAAACTTTAATTATAGAAGCTATTATCAGATTCTGATAATCTGCTCTGATAATTATGCCCCCCTGATAATCAGGCCGTCTTCCAATTAACATATGCCCATGTCCTGTTCAGTCTGAGTCTTTCAAAGGGTGTTTTTGTTCAAAGTCACAGTTAACAGTCTGATATTGTTTAAATTAACACCCCAAAGAACTCCAGCACCATTTCATTGAATTTATTTTTATTTTGATTTAGTGAAGTGATGATCTGTATTTTCCATCTAACTTACTTCAAGATATATATATGTATATATATATATATATATATATATAATATTTGAGAAATGGTAAATATCATTTCACATTGTTGAAGGGAGTGCGAAGTGGATGTTTAAGACCTTTGATGAATGTTTGGAACTCGTTGTGGGAGATGTTTCCGGCCTGCAGGTCCATCTTCAGCGCCAACAGCAGAGTGAAGAGCAGCTTGTCCCCCTCATACAGGCCTCTGGCTGTGTAGCAGTACACCTGGAGAGGGGGAGAGGGAGAGAGAGAGAGAGAGAGAGAGAGAGAGAGAGAGAGAGAGAATGAGAGAACGAAAGAGAGAATGAGAGAGAATGAGAGCGAGAGAATGAATGAGCAAGAGAGAGAGAGTGAGAGAGAGGAACGGAGAGAGAGACAGAGAGATAGAGAGAAAGAGGACTATTGGAGGCTCAAAAATGATATATTCAGTAAAAAATATCATGATCCAAAACCAGGCATCTTTTTTTGTTGGTCGCTTGTGGACATAAACTATGCAGAGAATTGGCCAACCCTCGAAGATCAATAAAGTTCCTCTCCTCTTAAAATATATGTCTGACAGTAATATTAAGCCCTGTTTGTCTCCACCTGAAAGGTCAGGAACTGCATGATGTTGCTGATGCGTTTGGCGGTGATTTGGGATTTGGCGGAGCGCTCCATGGACGAGTCGAAGATCCCCAGGAACTGCCGGAGGGAGGTCTGGTACATGATGTTCACCAGAGACATCTCCACGATCAGGAAGTAGAGGATGCTCCCCCTGTTGGCCACCGGGCGGTACTCCTCCCTCGCCTGGTTGATCTTCACCTCCGTGTCGGCGGCGATGCTCAGCTTCTCGCTCACCTGAGTGGGAGGAGGAGGGGAGAGGAGGGGAATGGAGAGGAGGGGAGGGGAGAGGAGAGGAGAGGAGAGGAGGGGAGAGGAGAGGAGAGGAGAGGAGGGGAGAGGAGAGGGTAGGAGAGGAGAGGAATGGAAAGGAGGACAGAGGAGGAGAGGAGAGGAGAGGAGAGGAGGAGAGGAGAGGAGAGGAGAGGAGAGGAGAGGGGAACGGAGGAGAGGAGAGGAGGACACAGAGGAGAGGAGAGGAGGACAGAGGAGGAGAAGAGAGGGGAGGGTAGGAGAGGAGAGGAATGGAAAGGAGGACAGAGGAGGAGAGGAGGGGAGAGGAGAGGAGAAGAGGGCAGAGGAGGGAAGAGGAAAGGAGAGGAGAGGGGAGGAGAGGAGAGTTGGTTTCAGTTTCATTTGGCTCCTCTTGGATTCATTGTCAGTACAAGAACTAAAATACTAAGAAACAAATGATGATGAAATAAAATAACTCAAATGCCAAGACAGATAATATAAAAGTATAAGGACTAAAATACCAAGATAGACTAAATAAAACACCCCCCCCCAAAAAAATTGAAACTCGTGATAATCTTGTCATAAAACGACTCCCCGCTGAGTTCCACAGGGAATCCAACCCCCACCCAGTCACCTCCTGGGCGGTGGTCTTGGTGACCCTGAGGACCTCGATCAGGGACTGGTCCTCCACCAGGGAGCCCTGTGTGCTGGTCAGCCGGTACAGCAGCCTCTCCTCCAGCTCCTGCATCCTCCTCTTGTTGGACGTCACCTCCTCCAGGAGGTGAACGCGCTCTGACTCCAACTCCTGGCAGGAGGCCCAGGGAGGGAGAGGTCGGGGGAGAGAGGGAAAAGAGAGAAAGAGCATGGAGGCGGGAACGGAAAATGCGAGGAAAATGATGTAAGGGAATCTTTATTATCAATTAGTTTAGCTGAAAATGATGACGATGGGAACCCACATTTGAATAACTGTTCAGAGCCTTGCTGGACACTTCACTATTGAGAAACTTACCACTCTGCTGCAACTTATCACTCTGCTGAAACGCAGTCCAATGGGGCAAACGTTTACGCCTTAAAAATACATCAAATCGGCTTTTTGAAAACTTTAAACTTGCATTATAGTCACATGCTTTAGTGTATTTTTTTAACATGTTTTTAATTACAGTAATATCACATTTTATCACGTCAGTTGCTGTTGCCAGAGCACATGCAGAGCGCAGCGTTGGCTACAGTCGGTGGCCAGTAGGAAGCGTCGCAACTTCCTGTTTCTAGTCTCTTACGTTTCTGGAAGTGCAAAAGGGTAAATAAAAAAAATCCTGAAAAACCTGATAAAATACACGGTTGGCAACCAATTTTTTGGTTGATAAGATATAAAAAACGTCGGGCTATATTGTGACTATATTTTGACCTTTTTTTCCAGAATGTTTGCCTCATTGGAATGCAGAGTGGTGAGTAATATCCCAATAGTAAAGCGTTCAGCGAAGTTGTGCGATGAGCAGTTATAAATGATGGACATTTTAATAGACTTGATTTGAAAAATTGCAAAGCTATCCTTTAATAATAAGACCTCTGTAAGTCTGACAAAGCTAACGAACAAACCGGCGACGGCATCTAACACGGCGTCGTTTCTCGTCTCTAGCCAACTGACTATCTGACCTGCTTCTCGATGAGGATGACGCGTCCCAGGAGCTGGTCCTCCAGTCCCCTCTGGGTGACGGTGAAGTCCACCACCGCCGTCTTGGCGCTGACCTCGGGACTGTAGGCCGGGTTGGCCAGCTTGGTGGTGATGTAGAGGGAAAAGCCCTTCATCACGTCCACCTCCTTGTCCCCTGCCTTCACCTGGCAGGGAACGGGGTCAGAGGAGAAGATCAGAGGGAGAAGGAAATGCTGCAACGGTGGGGATTTGTTTGGTAAAATTCATAAACAAGCTATCGAAGCATAAAAGCATAAAAGCCTACAATGAATTAAATGGCAACCAGTGTGCCGTTTGATTTCCGTTGACTTTAGCCCTACTGTCACATTGCAGAAATATGTAATTATGACAATTATAGATCATTTTCACCAGCATTACAACTATCGTACTGAATGAGGGGTGTTAACGTCCTACTTTATAGGTGGATCCAGACTTAATATAGTTCTTGTCCAGTATGTTGTCCAGGACGGGGTCCAGCTCCTCTCCTATGTCCTCCAACAGCAGGGGGCGTCCTAGAGACAAACTGTCCTCCAGATGAGAACGGAAGTATTTATGGTTGAGAGACGTGACCTGAGGAGGAAACGGGGGAAGAAATTCATAAAAAAAAAAATTAAAATTCCAGGCGAGATACCTTTCCCGCCTGAACTATTTCACGGCCGCCGTGTCGCTCCCCCCACCTGCAGCTGGTTGTCCTTCTCCCGGGTCTTGATCCAGGTCTTGCCCTGGCCCTGGGGGTCGATGAGGAGAGGGTAGCGCGACGCCTTGGTCACCACGATCCCGTTCTGGATGGAGAGGTCATCGTTGGGGAGACCCTGGAGGCTCCACTCGCCCACCGTGGTGCTGTCCACCAGCATGCCGATCACGTTCACATCCTGGGAGATAGTTACTTAATTGTTAGTTATTTCTTTAAGAATGACTTTTTAGTTCATTGGTTTATTAGAATTTGATGGTTTATTCGTTTGTTGGTTTCTGAATTGGTTTATAAAAGGTAGTTAGGGATGAGTTAGTTAGAACATCAGTTAGTCTAGGCACTAACATTAAAAATCATAAACAGCCTTTAATTGAAGGTCAGAGTTGTATTAGAAATTCAATTTAAATTTCAGTTGATTGGTGTTTAAATGCATATTATTTCACCTAGGGTTTAATAAAGTGTTTGATCCGATCTCATCTTCATGATTATTTTGCTTTTCAGTGCATTTGTTGCTCAGCCAATGAGTCAGTCAGTCAGTGAGTTGGTTAGTCAGTTAGCCAGTCTTACCTGGCTGTAAGGTATGTGTCGCTGGCTCATCTCCGTCTTCCACAGGTGGAGCAGCAGGTTCCTGTATTCCTGGTTGAAGGGACCGGCGTAGGACAGGAACCCTGTGGCCAGCAGGACGTCTCCCACAAGCCTCTCAATCTGGCTCTGGAACAAGGCGCTGCTCTCCGTCCAACGCACCTGGAAGATACGGGATTACCCCGCGGATGGACGGATGGTCGGCTTTGGGATAAAGAAAGGCCTGGTGGAAAGAGGACAGAGGAGGAGAGGGAAAAGCGCCTCTACCTTCTCTCCCCCCAGTCCGTCGATCAGGGCCGTAGCGTTGGCCATCTTGTTTCGACAGGCCTGGGCATCGTCCTGCAGGTCCTGCTTCTCCCTCATGGCGGCGTCATACAGCGCCTAGAACGTTATATTCGTGTAATTTATTTTACGAGGTGCAAGTACGGCAATGAAACAAACACAAGAGAATATGTAGTCGGGCTGAGCGATATTGACAAAATCAATTATCAGTACCTTTTAGTACCTCAGTGTGGATCATTTGACGATATTTTGGGGTGTGTGTACCTGCACAGCATCCAGCTCCTGCTGCTTTGCATCCAGTTGTTCCTGAGCTTTGGATAACTCTGCCTGGGCTACGACCAGGCGAGCCTCTTGCAAAGCCAAGTTTGCCTGAGAGAGACGGACGGGCAGATATTAGGGTATTTGGTGTGTGCGTGTGTGTGTGTGTATGTACAGTGCGTGTGTGTGTGTGTTTGTGTTTGTATTACCTTCAGTGGCAGCACCTCCTTGTTGATGGAGAAGAAATCGACCATGGCTTCGGTCCAGGAGCAGAGTCCCGCCACATTGCCACAGATCCTCTTGGCCGACTCCAGGTTATAATCCTCCATGCTGAGGTACGGAGCCAGCAGCTCCACCACCTCCTCGGTGATGCTGTCCTGCATCACAAATACACACGCATGCACACACACACACACACACACACACACACACACACACACACACACACACACAAACGGTTAGTAAACACACACTGAGCAATCGAGGAAAAGCTTTCAAAACAAGATTAGTTGGCATTATGTACATCCAGAACAGCTGCATGTAAAATATTGTAAAATTTTAAAACAGCTTTCAAGTTTTTCATGAGGACACTATATTATGAGGACAAAATGATGAGATTACAGTATGAAGACACTAAGTGTCCTCACAATCCCAGTGTCCTATTAATGCTGATGGGTATTCTTTTGTACAATACAGTATATTTATACCAAAGGCTCGCTCACACACAGACACACACACACACACACACCCACACACACACGCACATACCCACACACATGCACACTCGCACAGACACGCTGGGGGTTTTCCCTTGTGTGAAGCTTGATATACTGTAGGTTCTCAATGATACATACACTAATCCTTCACTTAGAAGGTATGCTGCCATGTGTGTCTACGTACGTGTGCGTATGTGTGTGCATCTGTTAATCCCGTTGAAATCCAGTGATGTATTTGTGCCGCCATGTGTGTGACGTGAGCATACTTGTCGTCATGCCGATGAAAGATACCACTATGATACACACTCTTATAGATGACCTTGTTCAGCTGTTCTCTTACCCCTGCAGGGTAATTGTGTGTGATCGTGTGAGCGTGTGAGCGTGTGTGTGTGTGTGTGTGTGTGTGTATGTGTGTGTGTGTGTGTGTGTGTGTGTGTGTGTGACCTTGCTGAAGTTGAGCAGATTGCTGAGGAAAGCAGAGTTCTGCATCAACTTCATGGCCTCTCCCCAGGAGGGGCGTGGGCACGGGCGCTCGGGGTCAGGGGTCACCGGGTCCACCTGACCAACACACACAACATCATCAAACTAATTACCAATCAATGAAAGAAGAAGAGAGGTGAAACAAAGGAAATTAAAAAAATAAAATTAAATAAATCAAAAATGACAAACAAAACAAACAAAAACAGCACATAAGGGGCAAAAATGACAAAACAATTACCTAACTCCTCAACTAACGACTTCTACATTTTTAACCTTACAAACGCCCTGGAGACGAGGGCGTGGCTATATGACACTGAGTTGGCCATCTGATGATATACGAAAGAAGAAGAACCTTACAAATGTAGGGTTAAGAGTCAATTGTTTGAATTGGTAGAATATCGCACTGCTGCTCCCACGGGCAGCGGTTCAACTAAACAGGTAGTACACGGAGGTTGGGGGTTCTACTCCCTGTCCCCTCCCTCGGTCGGAAAGAGGCCAACCTTCTTCTGGAAGAGCAGCAGCACGGCGTCCATGATCCTCATGATGAGATGAGGAGGCTTCCCCAGCTTCCTCACTGTGGCGATGTCCGCTGGTTTTATGGTCTGGAGGCGGGAGGTGGAGAGAGAGAGAGAGGGCGACAGAGAGAGAGAGAGAAAGAGAGAGAGAGAGAGAGATTGAGTCTGAGAGGAGACTTTGAGAATTCACTTAACACACCTTGAAGGGCGCGTGCGCCAGTCTACCTGCAGGGCAGCCTCTGCGGCGGCCATGGCTGGTTTGGCCGCCTCCAGCTTGGACTCTGCTGATGATTTATCAACGCCTATCTCCTCCACGATGGCTTGGGCCTTATCTTTCACCTTCTGGACCTGCTGCTTCACCTGGGGGGGGGGGTGGGGATTGGGGAGGTTTGAGGATATAAAACGAGGAAAATAAAATGAGATTGGTGGTATTTAAGTAAGAGGGGGTTTTTTTTCACATAGATGATTTCCTGGATTTACATATGAATGTGTGTCAGACCTGTTCGGCAGCCTGGGCCTTAGCAGTGACCTCCAGCAGTACCCCTTCTGCCCTCTGGGAGGAGACAGCGAGCTCTTGCTCTTTTAACACCAACTCCTTGGAAAGCTGGTTCACCGACTGCTCGGCTTCCATCAGTTTGGAGAGACCTGCAAGGCAAAACCAGTGTCATACGGACCACATACGAACGCTTCCATCTTCGCAAACTGCTTCATCTATTATCGGGTGGTCGGGCGTTATTGGGCGACATTAAATTGAGGAATCTGTTTCGACCTGTTTCTAGAGACTTTCGAGAGGTAAAACAGTCGCCAAGAAAAATGATGATGACTTAATTTCCGTCGCCACCTGTTTTCATGCGCTCGGCCAGCATGCCCACGTGGGCGATCTTCTCAGAGTAGATGATCTTGTAGCCCTCGATGAAGGACAGGTAGGATTTGGGCGTCACGTAGGTCTGACGGCGGAAACGCTCAAAATACTCCGTGCATTTCTCCGCCACCAGGTCCTGGAAGCGGAGGTGGTTAGGGTGGTTTGGGTCGGGGAGGGGGAGGGGTGTTCCCAATGATTCTAAACATTTCTAAATTAGAAAAGCGCTGCGGTGTCTTTTCACATAAATGTCTCTACCTGGAATGTCCCCATGGTTTCCACCACACTGCGCCTCACTTCGTCCGAGCAGCGGATGTCGTGGTACTGAGACAGGAAGTGGTGCGACACGGCCACCAGGGCATCCCGCGGCCACCGCTGGAACCAGTCCACCGTGCAGCCGGAGATCAGCGCGGGAAACTGTCAGCACGTGAGATCAAAACTCTTCAACTTTCAAACGCCTTTTGTAAATCGAGTCCTTTAATCATGCACCGCATGCCGCCATACCTTCAGGGCCCGTGTCCGGAACTTCTCCCCGACCGGCGAGAAGCAGAGGACCACGTGGAGGTTGCGGCGGACGCGGGACAGGAAGTAGTCGTAGAGGTTCTCCTGGGTCGCCGGGCAGCGGGGGAGTTGGCGCTTCATGGCGGGGATGAGGTCCTGGGTGATTTCATCCACCTCGTCGCGGGCAAATAGGTTGGAGACCTCTCCGCTGGCCAGGACATTGTTCATGTACTCTGAAGAGCAGAGGAGGGGAAAGAAAAGTTAGATATCAGCTCTGAAGCATTTGTTTTGGCAGCAAAGCAGCTCTGAAATGATAAAATTTGTCCTCAACAAAGACGAGTGAGCGACGGACAGGCAGATATATGGACGACAAAACAGACAGCCACCTAGGAAGGCTTCATCTTTGATGTCGTTGTCTGTAAAGAGAAAAGTGACTCCTTTTCCCTGCTGTCCAGCGATACGATACAGAGTCTTCAGGTCCTCAAGGAGATTGCTGTTGTTATACGTCCTGGACACACACACACACACACACACACACACACACACACACACACACACACACACACAGTGTTGGTTTGTTAAGATGCATGCGTCCGAGCAAACACAAGCAAATGCGATAACGTGCCGCTGGAAAAGCAACAGAACCAAGCCAGCACATGGTTGTGTGTCCGTGTTCCTCTGACCTGGTGAGGGTGATCTGAAAGGTCTGGTACCCGGCGATGAAGGAGGCCAGTCTGGTCAGACTCTGCTTTCCCGACCCCCCCACCCCCACCAGCAGGGCGTTCCCCTGTGGGGTCTGCAGGATCCGGGAGATCTTGAGCAGGTGGGTCATCGCATCCTGCAATAAAGACACTGCTCTTAACTATACCGGCTTCAGACCAAAATTGTCAGCCTCTTTATTGTTGTGAAAACGCTGACCCTGAGAAATGCAGAAAAGCTGTGTTGGAGTATTAAAAGCTCACCAAATATAACTAAAATCTTTTCATGGGAGGGTGTCTATTTAAATTTTAAAATTCCCAGGCGAGCCCTGACCCTCATCTGTCAAACGAGACCCAATATCTGGATGGAATGAAGGACATGTTTAAATTATTATACCGAGTTCTGTCCTGTGTCATTTACAATTTCGTTTTAACCATTTCAGGCAGTGTGTGAGCCATCGCGTCCAAGAAGACTGCTTCCCCAGGCGAGGTCCACATATGTCTTATCAAATGCTGCTGCCCTGTGGCGTCAAGGGACCTCAATGTGACTTCGGACAGGGAACACCGACACGAAGAGCCATAAGATATATAATATAATAATATATAATCCAGTGCTTTCTGATGCTGCCACGCTCCGTGTCAGATTTTTGGTCAAACTGATATTTCGGATGCAGGGTCAACCTTAAAGAAGACCAGGTCCATGGCTCCGCCCCTCACGGCTTCGTTGTACTGCTGCTGGAAGACGGTCAGACGCTCTGCAAGAGAATCCAGCGATGCGATCGGCTCGTAGACCTGTCGTCCAAACCATGAAGTTCCACATAAGAAAAGACAATGTCATTAAATAACATTCCCATAATTCTGTATTGAATGAGGTATATTCGTCTGTGTTTGAATCAAACAGTGCGTGCTTTATGACCTTGGGGGCCACTAGCTCAATATCCTCAGGCTCCTCCCCGGTTGGCTCCGGAGCCTCCTGCATGAAGTCCACAAAGTAGCTGTTCCACTGAGCATGCTCAGTCAGAGCCATCCCATGATCCTCCGCTGTGATCTGGGGAGGTGTTAATATAATTAATGAACAAATAAGTTATTGCTTAAGAGAGAGAGAATGTTACTGCAATGTGTGTGTGTGTGTGTTTTGAGTGTGTTTAGGTTGCAAAAACACACACAACTAAACACAAAGAAAATACACATCTAAACACACACACACACACACACCTTCTCCATGATGCTGTGGAAGGTGTGTGTGTCTCTGGCGTCAATGAATCGGTCGGCGATCACCCTGGTACACTCGTGATGGAGGAGAGCGGACAGAACCTCGACGCTCTGACACACCTCAGAGCGCACGGTCAGAACACCCTGCGAAGCGCACACACGCACGCACGCACGCACACACGCACGCACACACGCACACACACACACACACATTATTGTATAAAGCAGTTAATATGTTTTTCAATTTGTTTTTGCAATATGGGTCATCTTGTTTGAGATGGCACTACAGGGATCAGTGAATACATTTTCTTTGGTTACATGGCCGTTTTACCTGCCAGATGCGACTTAGGTCCCTCAGGTTGAATATGTAGTGGAACTTAGCGGGAGATGGAAGCATCTGAGTAGAGAGAGAGCGAGAGAGAGAGAGAGAGAGAGAGAGAGAGAGAGAGAGAGAGAGAGAGAGAGAGAGAGAGACTTTGACTTTTGTTGTTCTCTATTGGAAAATTTATCTTAAAGACGTAACGAAAAGTATGTCAAAGAATGGAAAAAAAACGACATAGCTCTCGTCTCACTCTGTCGCTCTCGCACACACACGCACGCACGCACACGCACGCACACACACACACAGACACACACACACAGACACACACACACACACACACACACACACACACACACACACACACACACACACACACACACACAATTCAGCGTTCAGCGTACACTCAATTCTTCTTCATCAGCAAGACATAAAGCCCCATTTACACACCAAACATTCTAAAGCCTTCAACATGACTGATGAGCTGGTAGGAGGCATATTCTGACCTGAGGCGCGCAGAGACCGCGGGCCAACCCCCTGAACCCTATTTCTCCTGGCTCGCCAGGTTTATGATTTAGCCTGCCCAAACAAGACATTTAGCAGAAGAGATTTTGCTTTTTTACTGCACGAGTACAAAGGCCCCAAAATATAAAGGCCCACAGACAATAACGATTCCCCCAATATCTGAGTTCAGTTCAGAAACACGATGACATTGAATAAAAGCATGTGCAACAGTTTCAGCTAGATCACAGAACGGACACCCAAGTCCAACATTTGGATCTATCCTTGCCAAGCATGTGTTAGAGCCTCATGTAGGATTCTCCACTGTAAGTCCCCAGTTTTTTTCTTGTGGTGGAGACACCACTCTTCACCTCAAACCTACTCTGCCCCACTAACAGTCCCCTCCAACGATGCTCCTCATCACTCAGAAGGTCTCTTATGCGTTGGATTTTTACTAGTGCCATATAAAAGTCCTTCCCCACAATGTTCTCCAGGCTCCCCAGGCTTGGAGTGCTAAGAGTCAGCAGCTTCCCCCTCTCCTCAATCCAATCATCTGGAACAAAAGAGAGGGACAAAGATGGAAAAAGTGGTAGATTTTCCTCCCTCGCTTGGTTGACAAAGACCGTCACCTCTTCAGAGAGAGCACCGAAGACCTCCCTTTTAAATGTCTCCAAACTCCTCAGAGGAGTTATGCCCGTCTGTTAGGATCTCCTGGGTAGTCTTCCGACAAGCAGCCCCATCCTGCCGCAGGTGTCCAAGTTTTGAAAACCCACTCCTCATCATCTGTTTCCTTGTTTCTGCAGAGTGCAGAGATTGCACTGGAATAAGTGGGTTATCAAAAATTGGCTCCTTCCATATCTATGGCCCAGGCTCCATACCTCCTTCTCATGCCTCCTCTTCCATGCTTTCAACATGGAGGAATAAAAAGGTGAAAGTCACAGTTTTTGTAGTAGTCCATCCCACACTACTTCGTGACCCAACCCTCCGAGCCTATATAGAGTCCCAAAAGCTTGAGCCCCTCTCTACCCCACTGTAGCCCACCTGGCAGCTGAGGCACTTCCTCCCTCCTCCATGAACCACAAAGTCAAGCCTCGCTCGTCGCCCAGTTCACTTTAGCCAAGGCAGCTCTTTCGTAAATTGTGAGGCTGTTTCGCTAATTCCTGTATATTGTTTTTATCGCTGACCATTACTGACAGGTCATCTGCATTTGCGGAAAGTTTAACTGGGGTCCCAAATTCTAACCCTACTGGACTTGATCCCTGCATCTCATTCCGTAGCAGTACCAGGAGAGGCTCAATAGCAAGAGTATAGAGCTGTCCCGAAAGAGGACATCCTTGTCTGATGCCGCACCCCGTAGTTACTTGCCGCCTCAGTGCCCCGCCCACCTTGACTCGCCATGAGGCTCCAGTTTATAGCAACCTGACCCCAGCGATAAAATGTTCCCCACAGCAAAATGAGGATAACGTTTTAAAAAGGTACTCGTGGTCTCCTCCGTCACAAAAGCTTTTTCCTGATCCAATGCAATTATTCCAAAATTCACTTCAGTAAAATCAGCAAGATCCATCATATCACGCAGAAGATGCAAGTTTTCTAATATTGAGCGACTTGGTATACAGCACATTTGCTCCTTTTCAATGATTGACCCCAGACAGCTCTTAAGCCTGTTTGCTCAGCTTTTCGAGAAAATCTTTCGCACATAATAGGGCAACATGTCTCCAGTTTGAGAGCGAGCTCAAATCACTGTCCTTTGGGAAAAGAGTTAGCCCAGACAGCTGAGTGGCAGTTCTCCTGAATTTATGCATTCACATAAAACATTGGCGCATCCACCCCTGGAGCTTTTCCTAGAGGCATCTGGAAAAGGGCTTTACTCGGCTCATTGAAGGTAATGGGAGAGTCTAAATCAGTCTTTTCCGCATGAGAGAGTCTTGGCAGATCCTTAAGCAAAGTGTCACACAAATCAGTAGAAAACAAATTCTCACGAAATGAAGCCGCTTCCTTCCTCATCTTCTTCACCACACGTGTTAAAGACCCGTTATGTCATCTCAAATGGTGCATTTTGCTTTGGTTTTCTCCAGCCCCAAAAAAGAGAGCGCGTGGAGCATCCATCTCCCTCAACATAGAAAACCTGAACCGTACCAGTGCTTTGCTCGCTACTATAAGTATGTTCCCAAATCTCTTCGGAGCACAGATGTTTTGATTTGCTCTCACGTTATCGGTACCTATCATTTCATTTTCAAGTTCCTTAATGCTGTTCTCCAACCGCTCCAACACCCTCCCTGCTTCAGCTGTGGAATTCCTAATGTGAATCCTTTCCTGCATTCCACCACCAGCTCAGTGATTCAGAATCACTCCTTCTATCCCTCCACCTGACCCAGAAATCCTCAAAACTCCTGCAAAACTTGGCATCTTGCAGCAGCTTTACATTGAACTTCCAATACGCAGATCTCTGTGGTGGTGATCCAACAGACAGGTGGTCAATTGCAATGTGGTGAACAGAGAAACTAATAGGTGAAATTGCGGATTTAAGCGTCCTGTTGCAGTAGGGTCCTTGTATATAAAAAACATCTAAGCGCTGCACTTACTCTAATCTCCTAAGACTTTAGACCACGTGTTTTGTTTTGTGTTTGGATTTTTGATCCTCCATGTATCAAGTCAATTGGCAGCGTTGACCACACCTCTCAGTATCCCTGCAGCTCCTGTGTGGGGATCTTCTCCCTTTCCGTCTAAAAGTGGAATAGTAGTGCAGTTCCACTCCCCTCCTGGGATTAAGATCTCATTTTGACTCACGTGGGAAATCCCCAGTCTTAGCTTCCCAAACAATGACACCCTTTAATTTCCCATACATGGTGCATAGATGTTGATAAAGACAGTCCCTGCCGGTAATTTTAGCCCTTACAACTAACAATCTACCTTCACAGACTTTATTTTTTGACACAATATTTACAGCCAACCCCGGTGAAAACAAAATGGCCACCTCTGCACTAAAAACTGTACCATGGCTCAACACACGGGCTTCCTTCCACTATATTCCCCAATCCACCTCATTCTCCACAT
The DNA here is from genome assembly GCF_960531495.2 of Zeus faber. Lineage (NCBI taxonomy): Eukaryota > Metazoa > Chordata > Actinopteri > Zeiformes > Zeidae > Zeus > Zeus faber. The sequence continues at coordinate 20,047,545 of NC_137206.1, read as the reverse complement.
CACTATGAGTTTCCTGTAAAAACAGGACATTTATATTTTGATGTTTTATGTATTCTCCGAGCAGAGCTCTTCTCCCCTGGTCTCTGCCGCCATTAATATTCAGTGTGCCTATTCTTAACATATTCGAAAATACAGGCAAAAGGAGAGACAAGGAAAGAACCAAACCCAGAAGCCAAAACAACAAAAACGTATGAGTAAACACACCCATCGAGAATCATTAAGACTTTTGCGCACAACAGTGGCCCATTTACTCAATCTATATTTACGCCGAGTTGAAATCCCCGTGGGCTTTTGTGTCCCTGCTGCATTTCTTCCTGATCTTAAAAAAACATGTGTATCAGGAAAGAATTCTGTAACATCAATATTTTTCTTTTTTTTTTTGAGTTTTGAGCAAGAAAATCATCCAACTCCTCTGCAGAATAGACCTCAGCCTCCTCCTGGCCTGCTCATATTTCCTCTTCCTCTTACCCCAGAGCACCGATAGGAAAGGTCCATACCTGCCTACCTGCCACCGCGGGCCGCGGACAGGCCGGTCTTTTATGTCCGAAAATCGCCAAAAACGAAACAGCCCACGCTCTCCATGCTGCATTGACGTTGAGAGTTTGATCGGTGTCGTTTAAATACGAGAAGACTACGGAGTGAAAGAACGTGCTACAGTCGGGGGTCCCAAGGCGATCATTGCGGAAAAAACCCTTGCAAATTTTCCAAATTGGGATGATCTTTTCGCTGAAGCCTCGTTCTGCAATGAATGGAGACACAGTGGAGATCACTACTCGTGTGGCTGGAGCGACCAAAGGAGAGGCCGACACCAACACACCTTTGACCCAAATGCTGCTCGCAATGACTTTATTAACCGGAGATTCCTTTTTAAGAAACACTCCCAGCGCCTCGTTCATTCTAGCACCGTGACCTAAGTTTTCGCACCCTCCCTGCTCTCCCACTCCTTCAAGAACGTCCTCCACCGTACCGCTGCCGTCCGGCACACATCGCAATCCATGTCGGAGCGTGATTTGCTCCAATCCACCGGATTGACAGGCCATTCCAGTGCGGCCTTACCTGGCCTGGCACCACGCCAAAGACCGGTGCGCACCGCACCGGACTGGCACTGATTAAACAACTTGTACCACAAAAATCGAATATTAAACTCCCACCCTGTAAAAGTTAGAAAAAGGTGATCAGAGAAAAAGCACCGAACCTCGAGCCAACATCTCTTACCGGAAACGGAGAGAGAGAGAGAGAGAGAGCAGCACAGAGAGAGAGACAGAGGAGAGGCGATTAAAAGGGAATCAGTTTATTTGAGGCTCTACTCAAACAGTGGATGAACTTTGCGTTATAAAAACCTGCAAGGAAGGAAGGAAAAAAGGAAGGAAGGAAGGAAGGAAGGAAGGAAAAATGGAACAATTCAAGGCGTTTCATCCAACAATGTGTGATCCAGTACCTTGGTCTTGATGGCCTGCCACAGGCGTCGCGTGGTGGGGACCAGGGCCCCGGCCAGGGCGCACACCTCGGCGGGGAACCCTCGCTCCGGGCAGAAGTATCCCTGCGCCAGCGTGCAGAAGATCTTGTCGATGGAGGAGTTGGAGGGCAAGGTGCAGTTAAAGATGGAGAACTGACGCTTCAGCCGCTGAGGGATGTCGTTCCTTCCTCCGCCCGGGTGGATCATCGCTGCTACAAGCTAGAGGGAGACTCATAGGGTTTTAAGTTGCTCCGGTTGTGTTTAGTATGAAATATCGCATAACATTCAAAACATATAAAAATAAAACGTCTATCTATCCATCAGGGCTTATTCTGGGCACAGAACCAACCTACTACCAAGCGATACTCAATTGTTACAATACCATGTGTGATTATAATAGAATAATAAATTACCAATGATAATAATAATTAAATTACTATTCAATCATTTTCAAACATTTACACGAGGAAAATCAGTTTCCACAAAGGCACCTGAATGTCCACCACGGTGATGAACTCTCCCGGTCGATCCAAACTGTAGAATCCATGCTGCTCCATCAGCTGACGCACAATCTCATTGGTGATCTGAGAGAGGAGGAGGATATCAACCACCTGATTGGTTAATACGAAAAGAAAAGGATAAACTAAAGAGAGAGACAGAGAGAGAGAGAGAGAGAGAGAGAGAGAGAGAGAGAGAGAGAGAGAGAGACAGGTGACGGACCTGGTCTCCCCACTCGTTAATGATGGGCATGTTGATGTCGTCTATGAAGAGGGTCATCCTCTTCCCGGCTGGAGGGCCGTAGGTGGAGCCCATGCGCTTGTCGATGTAGCTCTCCACCGTCCTCTGGAACATGTTGGGCAGCGTGGCCGAGGAGAAGTTCACCCTCTTACTGAGCTGCACCTCCGGGTCGAACTTACTGGTGTAGCCCTGGAGGGATTGATACAACAGACAAGTGGTCACGAATATCAATCACTTGAGATACAATGAGATGCGATAACACTTGATTAATTCCTGGGGGGAAACCCAGGATGTAATATGTTTAACAATATGCTTAACAAAAAGGCATAAAAATTGAATTATTGATATATTATTATAATTATAATTTATTATTGCTTATATACCCTTTGTCAACTAAACCACTTGAAATTGAGTCAATTGGACTTGTCTGTGAAGAAATATATAAAAAACATATTTATGTCATTAAACAAGGTTACAGAGAATGCCTGTTTCTAAACAATAAAAAAAAAATCATTTTCATTGCAGTTGTTTTTACAAATCTTTTTAGCGAGCACCCCCAACCATTTTTCTTTACTTTCTAGTTCTCTCGCTCGTTCTGTCTCTCTAGCGCTGCCCCCTCACCCTGATCATCACGGTCTTGGCGGTGCCTTGCTCTCCAGTCAGCAGCACCGCCTTCCCCTGCTTCATGATGGTCTGGACCAGGAAGTCGGTGCGAACGTTGTCCACGTTTGGAACCAGGATGGATCCGTAGTCTGGCACATGGTCCGTTGGGTAGATGTACTCCGGCACCTAAAGCAGTTGTCATGTACTTAATAGAAATACACTGATCAGCCACAACAATACAACCACCAACAGGTGAAGTGAATAACATTGTTCAAGGAGAATCTTCTCATTCCAGTGGCACCTGTCAAGGGGTGGGGTATGTTAGGCAACAAGTGACCAGTCAGTTCTTGAAGTTGATGTGTTGGAAGCAGGAAAAATGGAAAAGGGTAAGGATCCGAGCCACTTTGACAAGGGACAAATTGTGATGGTTAGACGACTGGGTCAGAGCATCTCCAAAACGGCAGGTCTTGTGGGGTGTTCCTTGTATACAGTGGTTAGTACCTACCAAAAGTGGTCCAAGTAAGGACAACCGGTGAACCAGCGACAAGGTCATGGGCGCCCATGGGCTCATTGATGCAAGTGGGGAGTGAAGTCTAGCCCGTCTGGCCGATTCCCCAGAAGAGCTACTGTAGCACAAATTGCTGAAAAAGCTAATGCTGTTTATGATAGAAAGGTGTCAGAACACACAGTGCATCACAGCTTGCTGTGTATGAGGCTGTGTAGCCGCAGACCGGTCAGAGTGTCCATGCTGACCCCTGTCCACTGCCGAAAGCACCTGCAATGGGCACGTGAGCGTCAGAACTGGACCATGGAGCAATGGAAGAAGGTGGCCTGGTCTGATGAATCACGTTTTCTTCTACATCATGTGGATGGTCGGGTGCGTGTGCGTTGTTTACCTGGGGAAGAGATGGCACCAGGATGCATTATGGGAAGAAGGCAAGCTGGTGGAGGCAGGGTGATGCTCTGGGCAATGTTCCGCTGGGAAACCTTGGGTCCAGGCATTCATGTGAATGTTACTTTGACACGTACCACCTGCCTAAACATTGTTTCAGACCAGGTTCACCCCTTCATGGCAACGGTATTCCCTGATGACAGTGGCCTCTTCAGCAGGATAATGTGCCCTGCCACACTGCAAAGATTGTTCAGGAATGGTTTGAGGAACATGACAAAGAGTTCAAGTTGTTGACTTCACCTCCAAATTCCCCAGATCTCAATCCGATCGAGCATGTGCGGGATGTGCTGGAACAACAAGCCCAATCCATGGGGGCCCCACCTCACAACTCCCAGGACTTAAAGGATCTTCTGCTAACGTCTTGGTGCCAGATACCACAGGACACCTTCAGAGGTCTTGGAGTCCATGCCTCCACGAGTCAGAGCTGTTTTGGCAGCACGAGGGGGATCTACACTATATTAATATTGTGGCTGATCTGTGTATATTTCCATGTCACTCAACCAATGTTAATCGCAGTTTTTAAAACTGTTCCTCCAGACCTTGTTGGACCAATGCTCCCAGTTTCCTTGCTGGTTGACGGTGAACTCGAAGATGGTCTGGTCCTCCTGGGTCCGGGGCAGGTCCAGAGAAGGGCTGTGCCCCTACAGGACAGGACAGGAGAGGACATTACCAGGAATGCTCCAAAAGTACCAGTAAACAACCAGTGACATTTGTGTGAGTGAGTGTGTGCACCTTTAAGAAGGCCTCCATCTTGGCTCTGTCATCCAACTCCAGCAAAGCTCCCAGAGACCACATGACCGCAAACACAAACAGACGACCCAGGTCGCCATGACTACGGTGTCTGTCATCCGAAGCTGGTAACAGGCCCTGGACACACACAGAGACACACACACACACACACACACACACACACACACACACACACACACACACACACACACACACTTATTATTCCATCTACTCTACTCTGCGATGGGATGTATTTCAGGGAATAAACGTACCCGTAGCAGGTCGATGGTCTGTTTGATGTACATGCACTCCAAGACCTGCATCTTGGGAGACACCGCTGTGGAGACGAACTCCACAAGGTCCTGGAGGAGACAGAGGAAACATCACTGACCGAGCGAGGAGTTCACTTGAACCATCTCTTCTCCTCTCCCATACCGTTTCAGCGATCTAGAAGTGTTCATGTTTCACCTGAAGTACTATATCGTTATACTCAATGTCACCTGGTAGCAGCCATTGAAGCAGTCCTGCAGGTGCTGGGCCTGGTTCTGGGGCAGGGTCTGAAGCCAGGCCTGCAGGATGGGTCTCCAGTCCAGCACAGAGGAGCTCATGAAGACCATCCCGTTGCGGGACACCGTGGCCGGGGACGCGTTGTCGATGTTATGGGGCTCAAACACAACCTGCGGGCAGCGGATGGAATTTGATAGAAATCTGTGTTTTCTAGCTTAACGGGATCCCACACATGCAAGTTTACATTTAAGGTAAGAATGGAATCACTGAGAACCACTGATAAATTAAAATATCTTAACTTTACTAAAAAGTACTAAAATAATACTAAAATAAGTACTAAAATAACTCCAACTTTTATTTGTATTTTGCCATTACCCTCAGCTACACATATATTTGAAATTGGGCTTTTATAAAGTTGCTATGACATCATACATGAGAAATTTTATATAAAAAAAAACAACCTTAAACTTATTGGGATAATTGGACATCATTGGATTAAAAACACAAAATCCTGAGTCCTCTAAAAACTTGCCTCCACAGGCAAATACAAATCTCCAGTAGCGGGCAATATTTAATTTGCAGCAGGGGGCAGTATTTACCTTGCAACAGAGGGCAGTATTTACCTTGCAGCAGGGCGCCATGGGGATCCGGTCTCCATTGGCTAGTGTCAGAGTTTTGTTGTCGTCCAGAACGGAGTTTAAGTTTTCGATCCAGATGGCATCCACTGGACCATCCAGAACGATCCATACATGCTCCCCCTGGCTCGAACACACACACACACACACACGCACACGCACACGCACACACACACACACACACACACACACACACACACACACACACACACACACACACACACACACACACACACACACACACGATTTCAAAACAAGGAATTTATCTTAAAGTCTAACCCCTAACCTGTCTGTGGAGTGTATTTATGTGTGTATGTATGTATGTATGTATGTATGTATGTATGTATGTATGTATGTACTGTTATATGTCTATACAGTATGTTTGTGTGTTGTGACCTTCTTGGCCTTCAGGGTTTTCCTCCACAGCGTGGAGAAGATCCCGTCCGTCCAGTCGTTGGTGCTGACGTCCAGCGTGCCGAACATCTGCGGCGCTGTGATGGACTTGGGGTTCATCCTCATCTCCCTGTGGGGGGCGCCGCACTCCGTCATGGCCTTCATGAGAGTGTGTATGCAGGATGTCTTCCCCGCACCACTGGGACCCAGCGTCATCATACCTGGAGCACACACATACGCAAACATAACACCTGAATGGCTACTATACGCAGAAATGAAATACCTATACTGACATTTTATAAACACACACAGACAAACACACACACACACACACACACACACACACACACACACACACACACACTCACACATATACACACACACACACACACACACAGACACACATACCGTGTCGTACTCGCTGCGTCTCGTAGAGCTGCACCAATTTGAGTATCCAGGGAGGATGAGGAATCAAACCGGCAACCTCTGTCTGATGGCTGATAGCCGACTCTAAGTCCGGATAACCTGCTTTATCCAACACTAGAGGTAGTAGAGGAGCAGGAAAGAGTGGAGAAGAGACAGAAACACAACAAAGCAAGTGGACTCGGTGACACACTCAGGTGTGTAAATCAACCTGGAGTGTCTCATTGACATCTGGAAAGAACGTACCGATCCCAGGAAACAGATCGTTGATCAAACTCAGAAACAGAGGCTCGTCTTCATCAACCTAGAGACGGAAGGAGAAAGAGAAAGTGAGGTAATTGGGGAGAAAGTCAGAAGAAGGGTGTCAGAGTATTGTGTACATGAAAACAGTAATTGGGAAAGATATCAGGAAGATAAATGACCTTGAGGGGAGCAGCATAACAGGGAGAAGTTTCATTAAAAAGATCATTATCCATAACCATAAAACTGGATCCTTACTATGAGTGCTATACACCACCATGGCACACACACACACACACACACACACACACACCAGTTTGGAGAGGTTCATGTCTCTGAGGACTCTCATGACCACCGTCTTCTCTGGTTCTGATGGGTTCGCTCTCTTCACCGCCCCCAGCGTCCTCAGAACCGACAGAATGTTCCTCAGACCAAAGTCATAGTGGACCTGAACCCAAGCACATACGGGAAGGAAAACTCTTCAGATGTAGAATAAATAATTATCAATAATAATAAAATAATAAATAAATAAATACATAAATATGTAAAAAAAAACTAAAAAAAAACTCAAATAGAGTTCTTATAAATAGATGTAGTAGCGGTATTGGTGGTCGTAGTATTTTCCAAGCACCACCTGTTTGGAGAGCTGCTCCTCGCACAGCTTGTACAGGGTGTAGAACTTTCGGCTGAGGACCTGGTTGTCACGGAAACCGGCGCTGGCCAGCTTGACCCTCATGATGATGGCTCGGTCGGGAACCATCATGGCCACCGTGCGAAACTGGATCTTCAGATTCTCGGGGAGCTCCTGGCGGCCCGCGTAGCCCGGATTCTACACGGGAAACGGAGGTTAATTCACTTTGTTAAAATTGCTTTTTTACATTTTGTCCGGGGTCTTTGAGAAGCCGTTCACACTATATAAAAAGTTGATATGACATTTATTTAGAACAATAAATATTGTGCATGTGGAACCTGTTAGATTTGCAGTATACAGTAAAACAGCAATTATCAACATGGGGGCCCCTAGTGGCCACTAGAGGCCCACATGGACTGGAAGTGGGCTGCCAAATTAATGGGAAAACATAAAGATTTGAATAACTATTTCTGTTATTTGACATAGACACTTTTGAGATGATCAAGTCGAAAAGGGATGGGAACCGCTGATAAAGATATCTAAAATACCCTCGCAATCACAACTCATGCATAAATGTACGGACAATTGACAGCTTCACAAGTCAAGCCAAGGATCGGTTTACAACAGAAACGAGAAAACCGCAATATGGATGACCTCAAAGTGTCTCCTCAAAGTTGTTTAAACAACAGATTCAAGGGCGCGACAGTTTTTTCCACTTCCTGGTCCTCAGGCAACATCCCATAACCGCCGCACTCCCAAAATGGTCACCATGGTGAGGAAGATGCCGAACTCTGGGTCCATGTTCACCAGGTCTCCGTCGGTGAAGACAAACTGCTTCTTCTTGTTCTTCTTGCACTGCAGCACGATGTAGATCTGCTGAGCGGCCACGGAGAGAACAGGCAGCTCGATGCGGTTGAACTCATCGAAACAGCCCCAGGCGCCCGACTGAGCCAAACCTGCACCAAAATTTTTTTTTTTTAAATACTGTATGTACTGTGTGTATATATATATAAATATATATATATATATATATATATATATATAGACCCATGCACTGACAACACAAACACACAATAACATACACACTACTTTATGAACAAAAGCACAGACACAAACACCTTTGTAGATTCGTCCCAGCCCCCGGTAGTCCATCTGGTCAGAGCAGTTGAAGACAACCACGTACTTCCCGAGACAGCGGCCCATGTCTTTAGTCGTCTCCGTCTTGCCTGAAAATTCACACGCGCACAGAGAGAGAGAGAGACACACAACCACGAAGAAACACGCACACACATACACATATGCGCAAAGAGGCATAGAGAGAAATAGACACACACACACACATACCAGGAAACGGCATCAGTGTTGACAACTGGACAAGCTGCATTGAATGTTTTGGTCACACGACGACACGACGAGACCTTGATCTGTTGCTTCAATACATGTCATGTTCATGTAATATGTGAATATTTTGTGAGGAACATTCCACACTAAGTAACGAAGCTTTCAGGTTGGTTTTTCAGTGTGTGTGTGTGTGTGTGTGTGTGTGTGTGTGTGTGTGTGTGTGTGTGTGTGTGTGCGCGCGCGTGTGTGTGTGTGTTCCAGTTTGGGAGTCAGAGGTTGGTTGTCCTGGTCTTACCTGTTCCCGCTGGTCCAGCTGGAGCCCCACCCATACTCATCCCCAGGGCCTGGGACAAGGTGATGTAGCACCTGGATGGACCATATCCCATATTAATGTTCTAAAAGCTGCATTGAATAGGATTTCTGATGTGTGTGTGTGTGTGTGTGTGTGTGTGTGTGTGTGCGTGTGTGTGTGTGTGTGTGTGTGTGTGTGTGTGTGTGTGTTTCCGCACGGCGGACCTGTCCGTCAAGGGGGTGATGACCAGTCTGTCCGTGCAGCCCAGATACTCGTTGCAGTAGGTGAACTCTACGTCGGTGATCTGGATCACGCAGCGGTCCGTGTCCTCCAGGAAGTAGAACCGCGACTGTTTCTGCCACTCGAAATCCGACGGCGACCTGATGTTCATGCGCACCTTTGACGAGCATCCAGAGAGAGAAAAGAAACAAGTCAGCTGGGTCCCACTGGGAGAGAGGCAAAATACGGAATCAAAGAAGGTTGACGACAAAGAAGCAAACAAACATGTAAAATGGAATAAATACAATTAATAACAAAGGAATAAAAATGGTAGAAAGGAAGAGTCTATCCGTCTCATCTTCTCCGCCCACCAGATCGTCGAAGATGTCTTTCTGGTGAACGTGGATGGTGATCAGGGTCTCGTACTTGGTCCTCTCGTTTTTGCTCAGATCGCTGGTCGTCATGTCGATCAACTCGTTCAGCATGTCTAAGAAGCTCTGATTGGTCGTCTGCATGATCTGCCGGCCAACGAGAGACAGCAGGAGAGGAATTTTAAGGAACGGAATTGAAAGTAGGGATCCATCCAACCCTGATCCGAGCTCCGCCGACCTTCTTGTCGGTCCTGCTGAGCACCAGGGCCTCCTGCGCGTCCCGGGTCCAGATCATCTGCAGGCCCAGCAGGCCGACCTGGGCCGGGAAGGCCGCCTGGAACTCCAGGAGCTTGAGTCCCGGTTCGCTGATGGCGTGGTGGGCGCGGCGGATGACGCTGTGCATGGTGCTTCTGATCCCGTCCAGCAGCTGACCCAGCCACACCTCCACATTGCCCTGGAAACACAGCACAGTTATGTGTGTGTGTGTGAGCGCGTGTGTGTGTGAGCGTGTGTGTGTGAGCGTGTGTGTGTGTGTGTGTATATGTGTGAGCGTGAATATGTCGGAGCGTGTGTGTGTGTGTGCGTGTGTGTGTGTGAGAGTGTTTGTGCACACACACACCTGTGCCAGGACGGGCTGGTGCAGGTCGACGCTTTCTCCTTCCTGGGACTGGAAAGTGAGGATCTGATCGTAGAGCTTGTCGTTAAAGGCCAGTCTGTCAACGTTGTCGAACAGACTCAGCAGGTGAGCCTTCGACACACACACACACACACACACACACACACGCACACACACACACACACACACAAAATAATAATGGAGAGTCAAGAGAAGATATTGTTTCAGTGTCATAATGAATGCGTGTATTTGCGTGTGCGTTTGTCTGTGTGAGTGTGTGTTTTGGCGGCACCTGTATGGTGTGTGAGTCCGAGGCCTGCCCTAGGATCTCCAGCAGAGACGGGTCGGAGACGAAGAAGAACCGAGGGAAGACCAGCCTCTTCTTCTCCAGGTAACCAGACAGGGACTTCTGACACACCTCCAGCTGCTCCAGGAGGTGGGGGAGGAGCTGGAGGATACAGGAATGATTGAAATTAATATTTTTCTTTCTTCCGCAGACATCGAGTATGTGTGTGTTGATGCGGTTCAGAGGACCTGGCTGAGCGTCTCGTCTCCCACGCAGCACTGTACCACCACCGGCATGCCGTGGGCGCGCTGCATGATCTTCTCCCAGGACTTGTCAATGTTCTGGAAACGCTTGGCCTCCTGTAGGCAATAGTTCATGCATATGGAAGCTATATTTGAACTGAGCCTTATTAAAATGTTGGTTCCCACCATTTACGCTGAACGATTGACTGTTGAGAAATGTACCACTCTGCCGCAGCCTCTCACTGTACTTTAATGAAGTCCAATGGGGCAGACGTTTAAGGCATTACAATAATATGTTATGTTAAATATCCCTTTTTGAAAATTGGACGCTCACATTACAATCAGACAGTCTTTATATGTTGTACTAAAAAAATGCGAACATCGTGCCTTTCATCAGGTTTTTCAGGGTTGCATTGACTCTTTTGGCTATATCAGCGTCAACAAGACTAGAAACAGGAAGCTGTGTCGCTCCCTACTAGAAACTCACTGTATCCAACGTTACATTTTGGAGGCACTGCGGCAATTGCAAAAAGTAGCTTGAAAAAATGTGACATTACTGTTATTCAAAACATGTAAAATATATATACTGTATGTACACCTATCGATCCACCTATCCATTCAACCTCTTCTTTACTCTGACCTGTGGCAGCTGTTTGGCGATGTCTCCCCCCACGAACACGGCCTCCAGGTAGATCCAGAGGTTTTGAACCGACACCCACTTCTCAATGACCTCGCTGGTGTTAGACAGCTTCTGGATCCACAGCTGGATGGACGGCTTGAAGGGAGCGTTGTACCTGGGAGACGGACGATACTGTCTCAGTTTCAGTTCCCTTACAGGAGCCGTTCCTTTCATTTCTTCACCGTACCTTCCATCCCTCCATATTTTGGAGGAATAACTGTAGGTTTGCTTCTGCAGGTGCGCTTTGTTGTTTTCCGGTTTGGAATAATTTGTACCAGACTGGACCCAGACATACAACCGAGAAAACATTATTTTTCTCTTTTTTCATCATTCCATAGAATGTTCTTATTCTATTGTAATGGCTTTTCTTTGTTCCTTCCGTTCTTTCTTTGTGTCTTTACCAATTTATTATTTATATAATGGTCTCTCTTTCTTACCTTCTCTCATTCTTCCTTCATCTCATTTTTTTCTTATCTCTCATTCTTTCTCCCTGAACAGGGTTCCTCCATTGCCAAAAGTGATAAAATGTCATATCAAATACACTACAAATAGAGAACCCATTTCCGCCATTTTCTCTCAGTAAAGCTGCACTCTGTGCTGCTGTGATTCACTGCCGTTATTGCGCGACCGAAATATTGAGCATCGAGTTTAAATTTGTCATTGCTGTCTCTGTCCCCTTGGCTTATTCACAACGGTCAAAGAACGCCGGCGCAAAGGATGCACCGCTTATGAATCTGCACCTGTTGCTGAGCAGCGAGCCCAGCACCATCAGGCTGTCCTCGATCAGCGCAACCTTCTCCGCCGTGTCGGAGCCTTTCAGCAGCAGCTCCCCCCGCGCCCTGAACGGGGCGAAGGTGAGCGTGTGGCTGCTCCACTCTGCCACCACGTCTTTCAGCTTGGCCTCGATGTCTCCCTCCTTCAGCGCACTGATGCACACATCCTTTGGGGTTCACACACACACACACACACACACACACACACACACACACACACACACACACACACACACACGCACACACACGCACACAAACACACAGAGTTACATCCACTCAAATATTGTGACTCTCCATAGAGCAGCACATTCTGGGGGAGTACCTCAATGTCCTCTTTGTGTTTTAACAGCGGCGCATCCAAGATGTTTTTCAGAGAAAAAGTATCTGATTCCACCTGGAAATCGTGACCGGTGGTGTCACTCAGACGAACCCAGTGTCTGGATAGCATGGCCTGGGGGACAGGAGAGGAGGGAAAAGTAAAAAAGGGAACCAAATAAATCACAGAACAGACGGAGAAACAAAAAAATAATAATAATCCAGGCCATACAAGTTGAAAAGCCGACCTTGTTGCTCATCATGTAGAGCAGCGGGCAGGTTTCCGTGAAGTCGTCCAGGGTTTTCCTCAGGTCCCTGAAGGCCTGCCACTCCTTCAGCGCCTTGGGCAGCTTACGGATCCTGCAACGACAGGATCGCAGTGGCAGACGACAGACGGAGGTGAAGAGCGCGGTAGATGAAATAAAAGGTGGAGTGGTTGGAATTCGTGCCAAAGTGAGTCCTTTATGTGATTATGTGATTAAGTATATAAACTGACTCCCATATACATGTGTATGACCCATGGTGAAAGCCATGGTAGTGAAAAATGTTTTGATTTTTAACACATTTTAACAAAATGTGTAGCTGTAATATTGTGTTTTTTCAACTGTTTCTGACTTTTCCATACACCATGTTAATAGCTGCATTGCATTCTAATATTAAGCACTCAAAGCTTTCCAGTACATCTATATTCGTCTTAGATTGCCCACAATGAGTCCTCTCTACGTCATAACCCCATCCTCTTTCTCCCCTCTGCACCGTTCTACCTGTTCTGGAAGTCCTGCAGCTCAGCGTTGACCTTGTCGATGTTGAGGTCGGCCCACAGGACGTGCTGGTACGCCGCCACACTGCCGGTGACCGAGTTGTAGAGAGTGTAGAGCTTAGAGAGCAGGGAGAGCTCCCGCTTGATCCTCTGCAGCTCGGGATACTCTGAAGACGGGAGACACACTGGGTTAGAGGGAGGAAGGAAGGGAGGAAGGAAGGAAAGAAGGAGGGAAGGAAGGAAGGATGGATGTAGGGAAGGAAGGAAGGAAGGAAGGAAGGAAGGAAGGAAGGAAGGAAGGAAGGAAGGAAGGAAGAGAGACTGCCTCTTGATCCTCTGCGGCTCCGGATAGAGCGAGCGAGGAGAGAGAGAGAGAGAGAGAGAGAGAGAGAGAGAGAGAGAGAGCATACACTGGGTTGGAGGAAGGAGGGGAGGAGGAAAGGAAGGGAGGAAGGATGACAGATTGAAGGAAGGAAGCATGGAAGGAAAGAGGGAGCAAAGAAGGATAGATGGAAGGAAGAATAGATAGATGGAACGAGGGATAGATGGAAGGAAGGCGGCATTGAAGGAAAGAGGAAGCAACAAAGGATAGACAGAAGGAAAGAATGAAGCAAGGAAGCATAGATGGAAGTCAGGTGGGATATATGGCAGGGAAGCGGGAAGCAATGGAGGTCGGATGGAAAGACAGAAAGGCAGACAGACAGACAGACCAATAGAAAGACACACAGACAGACAGACAGGTCAGACCGTTGACAGTCAGTCCAAACAGCTCTTCTCCTCCAGAGTAAGTTGTGTATTTCCTCCACAGTTGGTCAAACTCGGCCTGGAAACTCTGCAGCCGGTCACTGGCGTCAGTGGGAGCCAGACCATCCACACCTGGACCCCTGCACACACACAAATATTGATTAGTATGCGTGCGTGTGTGCGTGCGTGTGTGTGAGTGTGTGCGTGTGTGCGTGTGTGTACCTCTCATTGTAGTCTGTGTAGAACCTGTCTGTCTCTCTCCGGAAGCGCTCCACTCCAGACAGCAGGTCGGCCTTCATGGTGGGCTGGATCTTTACCAGGGTGTTCTGGTTCTGGAGAACCTGGAGGACACAGAGTCAAGGTCAAGGTTGAGGTCTTTACATTAGTCGAGGTCAGCTATTCCTTCCTTCCATCCATATCAGAATATAATAATAATATGATAACATTTGAAGCTCCATTTCCTCAAAGCTTTTGTATAATAACCAAAGCAATATTACCACCACAGGTTTTCAGCCGGATTTTGTTTTATATTTACTCTGCAACAAAAATAGTATATTTTAGTATTTTATACATGAATTTGAATATTACACTTGCAGATATTAAATATTAAATTATATATTAAAGTGAGACAATAAACCACCAAAATTGCCTTAATAAAACAGAATTCTGCATCAAAAAGTTCTGATCAAGTAACGATTTCTACCTATAAGCAATTCATCCATCCATCCATGTAAGAAATATCCCCTTCCCCTCAGAAGCACTCCACCCCTCCAGTACCAGAGTGTTGAGGTTCTTCCAGGCGTAGCTCAGCCCGTCCACTCTCTCCGCGTTGCCGTCGCTGAAGGAGAGCTGGTATTTGTTGAGCAGAGAGAAGGACTCCTCCACGGGGCCGATGGTGGCGTCGACACGGATCTCCGCCTCACGCAACTGATGATGAACGAATGAACAAATTGAATGAACGAACTTAAAAACAAAATATCAACTTAATATCCAAAAAAATCGTATTGGACTGGACAGCCAAAAATCTGCGGAACAAGGTAATGAATGAATAGAGGAATGGATGAATGAATGAACCGAATATCAGTTCAATATCCAACAAGTATAATATTGGGACCGGATCGTAAAACATTCTAATAGCTTTGCAGGACAATGTAATTGGATGAATAAGGCAATGAATGAATGAATCAATCAATCAATCCATCAACGTCAGCTGAATATCCATCCCAAAATCGTATTGGGCTGGCTGGTCAAACATTTTAATAACTGGATGTAACTTTACAGAATAAGGTAAGAAGAGCAATAAGGCATTGAATGAATGAATGAATAAATGAATAGATTCTCATTCATCAATTTATTATTTTCCCTATTAAAAAAAATAAACCAATAAAGACACATGCTTCCACTACATCCACTGTTGTCAAAGTGGGGTTCACTTACCCTCGGGGGCACAGGGATTGATCGAGGGGGTATGCGAAAAAGTCTGTGATTAACCTTCCAAAGCAGTGATGTTTTGCACCCTAGTGTAACAACAGGATAATATTATCACAATGTCTAATATGTAAGGGATAGTGTTCACAGAATATCAATTAGGATACAAAGGAACCGACAGTGTGTGAATCGTGACGGGTCGATGAATTTCGGTGGAACACATTTCTCAAATGTTGCCTGAACATAATATCGCCTACACAATCCATTAATTATGTTAAAAATAAGAAAAAGCAAAAAGGGATGAATACTTGAGTAACTGGACCATCTGAGCACCACTGGTTACATTTCTAAATGACGAACCTTGTAACCTTGAATTGGCGTAATTGAAGTTGCTCTTTTGGTTATATTTGCCCCAGACAATAATTCAATGTATTGTGATGGAAGCAGTGTCTCACTTCATCTCATGCACTCTCCTTGTCGTTTCACTCTCCCTCTGTCTCACACACACACACACACACACACACACACACACACACACACACACACACACACACACACACACACACACACACACACACACACACACACACACACACATACACACACACACACACACACACACGGTGTAACCGTGCATCAGCTGATGCCCTCAGTAACAAATAATGAATGACCTGCTATAGCTAAATGTAATTTTAAATTTAAGAAAAAAATTACATTTGTTATTTTTATTTTCCAGTTTGTTACCGACCAATTTTGTTGACCTTGTTATGTGTTATGTTGTGCGTGAGTTTAGGTGCAGATCCCCTGTTTGAAATCCAACGTCAATGTCACCCATTTATGCAGCAGAAGTAACAAAACAAAAACATTATAGAGAGCTGTCCGTGGTGCTGGGGGTTCTCGTGACATGGGTACATGACTGTTAAAAGTTTGAGTACCACTGCACCACATGGACAGAAAGCTGAGACAACAGAAGAATAGGCTCTTCACCTGCTTCTCCGGGTCCTGAAGAAAGTTTAGAGAGAAATTTTACCACGCATGTACTGTAAGCACATGGCAATACACTCAATTCTACAAAAACGCACACAGATCTATACCTGATTCCAGAGGGTGGAGAAGTGTGACACAATTGTATGTGTCTATGTTTTGCTATGCTTTTCACATGAACTTTTGTACGATGGATGTGTACTCTGCTTGCCTTCTAAAGGCTGAGTAGAGTTCATGTCTTAAAAAAGACATGAACTAGTCACTCTCTGTGCCTTAATGTAAAGAGGAGAAAGGCAACATGTCTCGATCATAAAAGACGGGAACCTCAACAGATAGTCTGTCTCAACGAAACTGCCCCATCAGCAAAACTGTCTTATCAGCATGACCTTTGCAGAGGCGTCGCAACATCTGCTGACCATCATCCCAGCAGCTCGTCAGCTTCGCCACTCCAAGAAGACCGTATAAAAAGCTCAGCTCTCCAGTGACAAGATTAAATACTTTATCAACCTAAAGTATGGGTCTCCGATTTCCTCTATAACGATTAGTCCGTCCACGGACAAAGTATATAGCTGTTTAGCTTTAACAAGAGGTGAAAAAGGACAAAAGGAAAGGGGGATGAGAGGAGGACCACAGACCTCCCTAAGCGCCGCCATGGCTTCCCGGACGTCGTCGAGGTCGGCGATGGGACGCTGCAGGCGCTTGGTCAGGCTGTCGATGAAGGAGAAAACCTCGTCCATCTGGGCCGACGCGCGGCGGCTCAGCGCCACGCCGAACGCCCGCTTCCACACCCGGCACTCCTGGGTCAGGGAGAGCTTCAGCTGGTCCATGTCCAGCACCACAGAACCCACGGTCCAGGAGGCGGGGAGCTCCTCGATCTGGGCCTCCAGCTTCTGAACGAAGGAGGAGCATGGGTTCGAGTGACAAATTGGACCGGACCAGACCAGAAGCAGAACTTACAGACTTCCACTTACAGAGTAGGACGAGATCTGGGAGCTGAACTCTGTCAGGGAGGGATCGGTCTCCAGGAAGCTCTTCACCTGCTTCTCTGGGTCCTGAAGAAAGTTTAGAGAGAATGTTTACCACGCATGTACTGTAAGCACATGGCAACACACTCAATTCTACAAAAACACACACCTGATTCCAGAGGGTGGAGAAGTGTGACAGTTGCGTCAGTGTGTCAGTAACTTGAGTCTTTAGGGAGGAAACCACAGAGCCGAGCTGGATGACAGACCTGGTTGAACCAGACGCAACATATCAGCACGGACTCGATCCAATTACGAGTTTTTACACTTTACAAGTGCCCATGGATCAATTTATAGGGAGGTAGTTTGCTTTTTAGTTCACTTTAAAAAACGATTTTGAAACGATCCCCATTTCCAAACCAGGTTCTTTCCCGCTTCCACAAGCAGACTATGAACACAAACACAAATGGGACGCGCCGGGGACTGTGGGACTGACTTGGTGACGTCTTTGTGCTCGGCCAGCTGCCGGTCCAGAGGCCTCAGAACCAGCTGCTTGATGGGTCCTTCGTCTCCAGCATCCCTCACGGCTGCCTGCTCTATCTGAGGACAGAGGGTGAGAGAGAGAGAGAGAGAGAGAGAGAGAGAGAGAGAGAGAGAGAGAGAGAGAGAGAGAGAGAGAGAGAGAGAGAGAGAGAGAGAGGAGGGGGAGAGAGAGATGGACAAGGGGTGAACATCACTTCTGATTGGACACTGACAGGAAACAGGTAATAAAAGTGTGTGTTGGGTTTGATTTGTACCTGGAGCTGCTTGTGGTGCAGGTGGGCGAACGTCCACAGGGGAATGTCTTTGGCCATGGACAGCATGATGTTTACCGCCTTGTTGACTGTGCTCTGTAACACACACACACACACACACACACACACACACACACACACACACACACACACACACACACACACACACACACACACACACACACACACACACACACTCAAATAAACACATGACAAGAAATGGAAAAAAAACCCATTATAATATATTATAAATAATAATACATACACACACACACACTGTATACGGAAATAGCACTCATGTACTTGTATGTCATCCAGGCTTGGTCTGAGGACTATGTTGGGGATCGCCAGCTGGATGGAGGCCCTGAGGAGAGGAGCCGGGCCCTCGGGGCCCTTCGGGGTCCACGGGGAGGAGGTTGGGGGGTGTGCGCTGCTTACATGCAGCCTCCTCCTGAGGGCCTCTAGAGATGACCTGGTGGCTGGGGAGAGGAATATTCTTAATTTAATGTCTTTCCAAGGCTTGGATAGATAGCTTAAAGACAGATGGGTAAAAACTGTTAAAATTGTGTTAAAATCCAAAAAATATATTCCAAAAGATTCATTTTCAAATTCCCCTAAAATACATTTTCCATAACACAACTACATTAAATATATCTTTTACATTTAAAAAGTAAATGTAAATATTTTCCATCATAAAATCTATGAATATTGAATTAAAGGGAAAATTACTTTATATGAGAATCTCTTATAAAATCATCACTTTTCTTTTTTAAAGCAAAAGTGCAGGGTCTAAGCTTTATGGTCAACTTTAGGTCAAGAAAAGAGCACAAGTACAAATATTGTGGAAAAAGTGCAGTGCCAAACAAAAATACCATGCAGGTAAACTGCTTTAACAGTGAAGGCAATAAAAAAGAAGAGGAGGAGGTATAACAAAGTCAGAGAAGAAGTGAAGGATGGCAAAGTAGGAAAGAAGGGTGTGGGGTTTGCCCTGACCTTGGAGCAAGGCATCTGTGTTGCGCTGGCAGATGCTGCCCATCAGGTTGTAGAAGCGACAAGGAAGACATGACTGACAGCGAGTCTTCTGCTTCACGTCTGGACCGAGACACTGATAAGAACCCTGAGGAGGAGAGGAGAGCTATGTGTGATCATGTGTGTGTGTGTGTGTGTGTGTGTGTGTGTGTGTGTGTGTGTGTGTGTGTGTGTGTGTGTGTGTGTGTGTGTGTGTGTGTGTGATGATGCATGTGTGTACCTCCAGATTAACTGTGTCTGTTGGCTTCAACTTGTTCTTCAACTCCTCCATCAGTTCAAATACACACCTTTCTACTTGCTGGCTCTGACTGCCACACACACACATACACACAGACACACAGACACACACACACACACACACACACACACACACACACACACACACACACACACACACACACACACACACACACACACACATACACACACACTCACAACTTATCATCAAAAACTATGATAATATTACATCATATTATTTTTATTGAATAAATGTTATATAATCAAATATAAAAACAATATGCACCCACTAATATAATATC
>NC_137206.1:20017864-20025364 GCF_960531495.2 Zeus faber | reverse complement strand
CAATACCTTCCACCTGCCATTCAATCCAGTTTAAGTGACATCAGTTACGATATAATAAAATGCAAAGTGATGTAAATCGGACTGAAACAGAAAATTATCAACAATCTTGGAAAAAACATAAGCGAAAAAATGTATGAATCCAAAAATGGAGCTGGAGGACCTTGATGTTCTGCAGCATGGACAGACTCTCCAGGGCGGATGCCATGTCCGCGAGCTTCTCCAGACGCCTGCAGAACGTGTCGAACTTCCCAAAGATGTAGTTCTCGCTGTCGGCGACACCGGATACAGCTTGGTCAATGGGAGCTTCCCGGTAGAACCGTCTGCACACTCACTGGGACGTAAAATAAAAAATGGAAGATTCCAACAGTGTCCCTGTTTACCTGAAGTCAAACTGTCTCTCCTCGGGGTTCTCCCTCAGCGTGTCTCTGACCGACCGGAAGATCCTCTGGTATGATGAGTTCAGATGACGACACTCAGAAATACGCTGCAGCAGGACTGGCCTGCGACCACACACATGCACAGACACACGCACGCATGCATGCACGCACACACGCACACACGCACACACGCACACACACACACACACACACACACACACACGCACACATACACAGACAAAGAAGTCACATACATTACTATATGTATCATTATCTGTGTTGTACTGTCTACAGAACACATTGTTCTAAAATCTTCCTTACAATATGCCAGCGCACACACGCCCATAAAATTTTGCTGCTGAGTGCAATTTGCCCTTGTTTTGCAGCATCTGATCGCAATTATCCATGTGGCAAAGGAAATAAGGGCGCCCCCCCCCCCCCCCCACACCCTCACCCCTCCACTTTTACTTTTTGAACCTGGAATTATCCACTTCTGGTTTTAAGGGTTTAGGTGACAAATTTAGCTGCTCCTGTCGTCTAACAAACTCCCTTGGGCATATCAGTGGCCAGGTAGACAGTGAGACAATTCAGTCATCTTACGTTTTTTTTTTTTGGTCTTCATCACCACAAAATGATAAGTACTCTTTAGTTGAAACAAAGGCTGCCAAAAATGTGTGCACGAGTGGCGATTCGGCCGAGGTGTGCGTACCTGCTGTGGTCCCACATCCTGGCGACGCCCTGCGTCAGGTAGCTCTTACAGGTGCTGATCATCTGGTTGGTGACCTTGACGAACAGGGCGGTCATTCTCTCCGAAGTGTTGTAGAACTGGGAGACGGTGTGGATCATTCTGATGCTGGTCATGAGCCTGGGAATGTGTTCCAGCATACTGGTCTGTTCCAGGGAGAGAGGGAAGGGGGAAAAAGACAGATCAGAATCCAGAATCCAGAATCAGCGAGCAAACGAAAGCAGGTATTCCTGGCCTTACTGGGTCACATTTCCCCAGGGGTCCAAAGAAGCGATCCAGAGTGTAGAGGTAACGCACGTTGTCCTTCGCCTCGTTGGCCACAACCGTGATGTTCCCATCCTGAGACAGGATCAGTCAATCAACTAATTAATCAACTCATCCATCAAATAATCAAACAACCGTCGATACATCCATCCAGGTGAGTCAGTGGTCGTGGGGAGCTGCTGACCAGTTCTCTCCAGGTCCGGAGCGTCCTGGACTTTGCCACCTGCAGAACTCCCAGAATCCTCCTCACCAGAGGACGTTTCACTTCCTCCATGAGACTGATACACAAACACACACATTTTCAAACACGCACATGTACATGTACAAAAATGTGTGTGCGTGCGTGTGTGTGCGTGCGTGCGTGCATGCGTGCGTGCGTGTGTGCGGACCTGTCGAACGTGGTCATGCGTTTCTTCCAGTGGTCCAGTTCTACCGACGGCCCGATGTCGTCAGTCTCCTTCCTCATCTGCTCGTTCTCGGTCAGAACTTGCCGGATCTGGTTGGTCCACACCGTGGCCACGCCCTCCAGACGCTCCACCAGCTCACTGTTACTGGCTGAGAGAGGGAGAGTCGGTCCGTTCAAATTTTTGAAGCTTTTTATCCGTGTGTATTTAAGTTATTTTTATATTTATTCAACTGGAGGAACATGGCACAAACGTGTCTCTGATATTGCCATATTTTTCTATTCCATGTTAAAGCAATGGTGCTTCCGCCTTTTCAAGTGGAATTAACAAATACAAAATATGGCAAAATAACTTGAGGAGGATTGGCCGACCAGAATCATCTACATGATGATGAAGATAGTGATCATTGTTATTATTACTATTGTGAATAATAATTTTACTATTATTATTATTATTATTATTATTAGCAGCAGCATAAGTATTAGTAGGTAGGACTAGTTAGATTAAAATGTGACCCATACTGGGAGAGGGGTGGCTCCCCCAATCAGCGCTTTAGTTGAGTTTCATGATGACCAGCTTGTCATGTATCCAACAAGAACGTTAGCACTGATCGCATGGCGGCTTTGGTAGCAGCGGTAGGTGGTTCATTTTCTGTCGCTCCACCTGCGCTGGTGTAGTCGGCGGGGGTGCTGAGCTGCTCCACAACAGAGAGAATCTCCTCCTCCTCAGGGACCAGGAGGTGGAACTTGGTCTCCATGTTGAGTCGGGCCGAGCTCAGGTTACTGACAAAGTGTTCCACAGACGACAGGAAGACCTGCACGTCCGGACAATTCACACCTTCCTTCATACTGCCCCAACTCTGGACAAAGAGAGAGAGAGAAAGAGAGAGAGACAGAGAGAGAGAGAGAGAGAGACCGAGAGAGAGAGGGAGAGAGATAGGTAGTAATAAAATATATGATAATAAATTGTACTTTAAAAGATCACATTTATTTAGCAATTGCTCAAGTTGCCACACAAACAACAAATAAAAACAATACAAAATAAAGTTAATAAATACAATTAAAAAATATATAAAATAAAAAATACATCAAAAATCGAAGAAATTAATAAAGAAAGATGGGGTTGGGAAGAGAGATAAAGAAAATGCAGATGCTGTAGATAGAAAAGGAAGCAAAAAACAATTTTTATATTAGTTGCGCGCGAGCGTGTGTGTGTGTGTGTGTGTGTGTGTGTGTGTGTGTGTGTGTGTGTGTGTGTGTGTGTGTGTGTGTGTGTGGTTTCTACCTGCTGACACCGGAGGGAGGGCAGCATCACCTGAGACAGCAACCGCTCCAGACTCTGCAGCAAGCTGCCATCACCACAGTCCAGGAGGCCGAAGTTCACTTCCTGTACAGACAGGAAGTACACACCAGGCTAACACTGAACGAGGGAAACACAAGTTAATGAAATCGTAATGGTACACATGGCCGCCTGAATGACTGACTGACTGGGAGTGGGAGTGTCTGTCGTGTTCCTCGTACGATGGTTTTCCACTGACCTTGTGTACGTTGGCAGGAGTGATCGCCTTGTCTGTCGTCCTCAAAAAGAACAGACACTTCCCCAGTAGAGGCTAAGGGGTAGAAAGATACAGACAGACAGACAGATGGATACAGACACACAAACAGACAGACAGACAGATGGATACATATACACAAACAGACAGACAGATAGATAGATAGATAGATAGATAGATAGATAGATAGATAGATAGATAGATAGATAGATAGATAGATAGATAGATAGACAGATAGATAGACAGACAGACAGATACAGATAGACAGACAGATAGAGAGACAGATAGACATAGATAGATACAGATACAGATAGACAGATAGATAGAGACAGACAGACAGACAGATAAATATATACAGGTAGACAGTTAGACGGACAGACAGATACAGACAGACAGGCATACAGACAGACAGACAAACAGACAGACAGACAGGATTACATCACTATGTTTTCCAGACTGTAAGGACCTTCTATACTGAATTAACTGAATTAATTGATCTTCAGCTCTCGCCCCAAAACAAGTTGTTTTATATACTGTCACCTTAGCAACCAACGGACTCATACAAACACACACAAAGACACACACAGATAATTGTGCACCAGCTTGCGTCGCCAACAGCAACCCAAAAACCGACTAAGCAAGGCAGATCATTTGGTGTCCTGGAAAAACACAACAGTGAATGGACCGCAACAGGTTCTGTTTCTCACCCTGCAGCAGAACTCCTTGCTTCTGGCATAAACCGTCATTACCACTTAACTGTTCGTATTACTGTTGTCTCTTTTTCCGTCCCACCCCGGCCCAAAACAAACCCAAACGTTCCCTCCCGCAGAGTTCCAACCATCACGCCGGACAGTGTGCACATTATGAGCGGCCGGAGTCGGCCACGAGCGGCTCCCGGCTTCACCTCAGAGCTTCCCGTGGTGAGGAAGAGCTTCCTGTGAGCTGGAGCGCTGCGGACCGTCTCCACAGAGGAGGGAGGCTGCAGGGAAAGAGCCAAAAAGAGAGAGGGAAAGGGAGAGAGACAGGGAGAAGGCACGACGGAGGAGGAGAGACGAGGCGGTAGAGACGGCGAAAGACCAGAGAGGAGAAAAAAAACAAAAAAAAGGGACAAGGGAGGATTAGAGAAGAGGAGCGTGTAGATCCCCGTTATTTCATTGGGAGACGACGTCTACATTTTGTGGTCTTATCTGATCATCGCAGCGATAAGAAGAAGTAACCTGTTTTGCGTCTTGATAGAAGAAAATGAGCTTTTTGGATCCGTTGGCGGCAAAGAAGTCCTCGATCAGCCTGAACTGCAGAAACCACACGAAGAGTCCATTTGCCTCCGCGTCCGCCGCCAAGGAGGAGCTTGTCCCGAACGCGTACGGAGCTCCGCCGAGGCGACCGGACTGAAGCGACGCGGAAGCCGATTTCTACCTTGTCGTCGGTGATGAGGGCCTCTTCCACCTCGCCCTCTCCCAGCGTCCCGGCGTCGGCCAGCCTGCTGACCAGGTAGCGGTGGCGTTCATCCAGCGCCGCTCTCCTCTCCTCCCTCAGGGCCCGGGCCTGCTTGGCCATCTCTCTCCGGGCCTCGTTGGACAGAACCACGGACCTCTTCCCAGACACCTGGGACAGCAGGGGGCAGGGGCCTCATTTAGTTCATGTATTATTTTTTTTTTTTTATTATTGAGATCATGAAAGGCCACCCTGACCGTAATAAAACAAAGATGATTTGGAGGCACGAAGAAAAACTCGAGTGATGTAGGCCGTTTATTTTAAGCAATATTTAAAACAAATCAGCGAACAGAAAATTAAAATTCTAGGACTCCTGCGGTTTCCCGTTGTCCACTGTGTTAGGTGCATAAACCGGCCATCATGACCATGTATAAAAACTCAACACCATGGAACTAGAGAATCTCTAAATAATATTGTATTAGATGGTATGTATGTAGGAGTATGCATTATTATCTCTTCCCGCCCCACTCACTGAGGTTCCAGCGATGGGGGAGGGAGCGGCCACAGGGGAAGCGATTTGATTTGTGTTTCCCGGATTCTTTCCTCCCGCTCGCCGATGGACTCTGCCGAGCGACTCTGTTGATGGAAGTCAGTCATTGCAGTTCTCTTTGTTGTGTCACCGGTAACATGAACCAAAAGAGACCAAGCAAGGCAGATCATTCGGTGTCCTGGGAAAAGACAACAGTGAATGGACCGCAACAGGTTCTGTTTCTCGCCCTGCAGCAGAGCTCCTCGCTCCCGGCATAAAATATTATTACGACTAAACTATTCTTATTACTGTTGTCTCTTTTTCTGTCCCACCCAGGCCCCAAACCAACCCAAACATTCCCTCCCGCAGAGTTCCAACCGTCACGCCGGACAGTGTGCACATTATGAACGGCCGGAGTCGGTCACGACCGGCTCCTGGTTTCACCTCGGAGCTTCCCGTGGTGAGGAGGAAGAACATGATGTGCAGTGTCAGCGATGTATAGGAACGCAGAAAAATACACAACACATTTACGCAAGTGCACAGACACATAAACAACAATAATATATGTATTTCAAAATCCATTAAAGTTCATTAGACATTCTGTAAGGAATACAGTACAAGATGAAAATATTATTATTACTGCCAATGTTTTGAATAGTAAAATAAGTGGACTCTGAAGTATGGATATATCATAGCAGTACTGTTAGTATTTTTAAGTTGCAGTTGAAATAATAGCAGAAGAAAGTAAGGCACATTGATAGATGAGATAATACTTTATTAAGATATATAATATAAGATATATAACACTTTATTTTCCTGAATTTCCCCCAGGGGATAAATAAAGTGTTATCATATCTTTCTTATCATTTATCGATGGAGCTATTTGAGGAGCAGATTGAATTCAATAATAAAATGAGGAACAGCCGTGGTAGTTTGCTGATCTGACCTTTCAATTGTTGTTTTTGGTATTAGTACATGGGGTGTATTTAACTCGACCACACAGTATCAAATGCTCCGTACCTCTACGCAGGTCGAGGGGGGCAGGTCTTGTACTTGGAGCTGTGTTTAGCTCCGGGGTTTGGTCTGTTTCATCTGGCCGCTCCTCTTCGCACGTCAGCCCAGGTTCGAGGCTCTGCTCCGGGGCAGAGACGCCGCCCTGCTCCGCCTCCCAGAGCCCTATGCCAGGGGGGAGACTGGGAGGGTTGGACCCAGCCTCGGGGCTCTCTGCTGGGGCAGAGACAGGCTCCTTTTCTTCTTCCACATCCTCCACTGGGGGCCGAGCCTCTGGGTCACCCATCTGAGAGAGAGAGAGAGAGAGAGAGAGAGAGAGAGGGGGACAAATTAATTAGACTGGGGTTCTTATTAAATAAGAAAACTTAGGCGTAGCCAATTTATGTGTCAAAACATGTCATCAAAATAGAGCAACCTAATAATCTTTAATGATATGATTAATACAACACATATCACACATCGCAATATCTCAGTCAAACAGTTTCTGTGGCACAATCAAAACTATTTAAATTGCGAGACTATCACATCACAGTTTTAAAATATTTACTACCACATAAAACCCAATCTTGTCTGATACAAACTGCAAATGGTGTAAAATACTGGGTGTCATAAAAAAAAAAAAGGGGGATCTCATACCTGCTTGACGAGTGGTTCTGATGGAAGGAGTTCCCGGTCCGAACCACACAAAAGTTGAAAGTTGACAGGTTATGAAGAAATATTGATACTGACTTGTGTTAATGTCTGCGTCTGTGTGAGTGTGTGCAGAGACAGAAATTTTGAGTACTACTAATCTGTGCACATACTGTACAGCTCTCTCTCTCTCTAAAGCACAATCACTGTTGACAAACTTTGACCGTTGCCATGGAGGCACTACTCTGCATTAAGGGAAGGGTCTGGGTGAATCAGCAACTCACAACCAAACACTGGTCTGACGGTTTCCATGGGTCACCAGTTGTCTCCGAATCTGTGTGTCGTGTGATTGTGTGCATGCGCACACTTGAGCGTGCGTGTGTGTGTGGTCGCGAGTTTGTGCATGTCTGTGCGTGCCTGTTTTTTGTCAACGGACAGACAGTCATGTGGATCATACACATGATCAGGCGGTAGAGCTGGTGGTCTAGTGGTCTAAAGGTTGCTGGTTCGATCCCAGGCTCCTCCTGCTAGCATGCTGTAGTGTCCCTGAGCAA
>NC_137206.1:19947864-20012864 GCF_960531495.2 Zeus faber | reverse complement strand
TGGCTTCTGCAGTTCTTCTGTTTCAAATAGTTTTAGATTAAAAAATTCTGATAATTTTTGATAAAATTTTAAAATTATAAAATTTCTGATAATGTTCCCAAACACATTAAATATGTGACCTACTGTTTACTTTAGGGTCATTTGGCAGCTTTCAAGTTTTTTTTTTTGCATCATTTGAAAGTGCAGAATCAGAGCTTCCAAACAAAGTGTCACTTGTGCAAATCAAGCAAATATTTTTAAAGCTATGACTTGTAAAAGACAAGGGTGTGGCAAACCGTGATTCTGAGATAATCACCTCCAAAGTTTTACCCACACCAGGTTCATTCAGCCAGCTCCCAGAATGCAAATGGTGTTGGCGGACAAACAAAGCCTCATGGCTAATTAACATACTGCTGAATGGGCCATTCACGAACAGCTCAACAACACACAACTAATTTGGTTTTAAAAAAAAGCTTTTATTTAACAATGATAATATACATGTTTTATAAAAGTGGAATTATTTTGGAGTTTAAAAGTACGGACAACACAACAAAATTTAGAGTCTATCAATATTATGAGTCTCAGAAAATCTGAAAATCTGTCGCCAACCTCAACGGACTTCATCACGTCATTGACTTCTTTCGTTGTAACAACAACAGACGTATCTTCGGTCTCCTCCATTGGTTCTTGAAAATATTCCGTTTCATCGTCACATTAAGTTTGAAATCCGCTGTTTGAAATGTTCTCCAAGTCTGGAGTAATATCAAATTCAGCAGCGCTGTCGTTTTCTGCGTCGCCGTCGGAGAACTGACTGTCATAGCGGAAAATGAAGTTCAGTATTAGTTCGAAGTCAGTATAAAAGTCAGTAACACTGACTTGGATCTATCACACTGGTCAGATAAAGGTCCGAAATATGTTTCAGAGCCTCCGTCACCCGCTTCGCGTAATCCATAACGATATGGAGAAGAAAGTTTTCACAGACAAGTGAGACCGAAACACCCCCCGTGCTGCGCTTTAACCGTCTATTACGGAAGTGACGTAGGTGCGTGACGCGAAGGGTTTTTCTTCTTTGCCGTTTCACAACAGTGGTGTAAAAGTAGTACGATTTAGGTTGAACTCTGTCAAAACGGTTTCACATTGTGACTTCATATCACATGGAATATGGATGAATGATCTTCAGCTGGACGGGCGCTTTAAAGGAAACGGTCGTTCGGCGTTGTTCAGCGCTGTTCTGCGTCTCAGAAGGTGAACTGCATCTCCCCATGTAATCTAACGGGAATATTTAACTCCATGGTTTGAACATTTTCTACTATTTATAAATCAAACTCGGTTTTGAAAATACGTTGAAGGATAAAAAAAACCCCATAAATGAACAAAAAAAAAATCAAATTTTCCTTCAAGAAGGTTTTTTCAACTTATTTGGCTGCTCCTGGCGATTTTAGAAATGAGTGAGATGGCGGCTTTTGCTGTGGTGGGACACATAAAGCTGCAGGCAGCAATACACAGGGACCAGTTGAGTCGTTTTAGGTACGCAATGGAGTGTTGGGAGTTTTACAGCACACCTTAGATGGCAGACAAGGCTACCGACTTATTCTACTTACTTTTTTTTGTGTATGTGGTGGTATCTGCAATACAAACAAAAAAGCTGCGGGCCCAGACGGCATATCTGGACGAGTACTGAAGACCTGTGCTAACCAGCTAGCTCCGGTGTTCACCACAATATTCGACATCTCCCTGGCTGAATCAGTGGTCCCATCCTGCTTCAAGAGGTCCACCGTCGTTCCTGTCCCGAAGATCGCCTCTCCAACCTGCCTGAATGACTACCGTCCGGTGGCCCTCACCTCGGTGGTCATGAAGTGTTTCGAGAGGCTGATTAAGGATTACATCTGCGCCTCCCTCCCCCGCACCTTGGACCCGTTGCAGTTCGCGTACCGGCAGAACAGATCCACGGATGACGCGGTCTCCCAGGTACTGCACACCACGCTCACGCACCTGGATGGCCAGAAGGGGGCCTATGTGAGAATGCTGTTCATTGATTATAGTTCAGCTTTCAACACCATAGTTCCCACCAGACTGGCTGTCAAGCTGATGGAGCTAGGATTGAATGGTCCGCTGTGCACCTGGATCCTGGACTTCCTCACAGGCCGCCCCCAGGTGGTCAAGGTGGGGAAGTACATGTCAAGCTCCCTCACCCTGAACACAGGATCCCCCCAGGGCTGCGTCCTCAGCCCCCTACTGTACTCCCTGTACACACATGACTGTGTGGCCAGGTCCAGCTCCAACACCATCATCAAGTTTGCTGACGACACCGTGGTCGTGGGCCTGATCACCGACTGCGATGAGAAGTCCTACCACGAGGAGGTGGCTGACCTGTCACTCTGGTGCCAGGACAACAGCCTCCACCTGAACGTCAGCAAAACCAAGGAGCTCATTGTGGACTTTAGGCGTGGATCACAATCGAGGACGCACGCGCCCTTGTGGATTAATGGGACTTCTGTCGATAGGGTGAGCAGCTTCAGATATCTGGGAGTCCACATCACAGAGGACTTAACATGGACTGTTCACACAGACACTCTGGTGAGAAAGGCGAGGCAGCGTCTCTACCACCTCAGGCAGCTGAGGAAATTCCGGGTCTTGGTGAGGATCCTCAAGTCCTTCTACTCTGGAGCAGTGGAGAGCATCCTGACAGGCAACATCACTGCCTGGTTTGGGAACTGTACTGCCCAGGACAGGCGGGCCCTGCAGAGGGTGGTGCGTTCAGCTGAACGTACCACTGGAACTACCCTCCCCTCCCTGCAGGAGTTATACACCAGGAGGTGTAGTAGCAGAGCCCGCAGGATCATGAAGGATCCTCATCACCCCAACAACGGACTGTTTCAGCTGCTGCGGTCAGGCAAGCGCCTCCGCAGTCACGCAGCGAGAACAGAGAGACTGAGACGGAGTTTTTTCCCGCACGCCATTAGAACTGTCAACGCTGACCTCACCAGGGGTCCTAACTGAGCCATGCACTAGGCTCCACTACCTACTATACTGTATGCAGCATACTGTACCGCATACTGTGTCACTGTTCAGGGTTGTTCGTGATGCCGTATTGCTGCGCCGTACTGTTGTATACTGTGCTGTATTATCGCAAACACTACCTCACTCTATTCACATTCACATGCCGCTTTAATTCACATGCCACTTTAAATGCACATATCTGTATATACATAGGCATATTCCTTCTAGCTATTCCATTTTATTTCAATTTATTTTTATTGTATTTTATTCTATATATTTTTATCTTATTCTATAAGTATTCCACTTACTGTATTACGTTTTAGGAGTCAGTTAGTCGGTCTATTAGAAAGGAATTTTCTACTTTTTATTTTATTTTATTTTTAATTTTTTCCTAGGACATATTGTGTGCTATCACCGGGTGCGTTGCATTACATTTCACTGCATATATGTATGGAAGTATGTATATGTATGTGACAAATAAAAATCTTGAATCTTGAATCTTGAAAGTGGAAAGAATATAAAGGAAAGCAGAAAGGAGTAACGAAGTAGCTATGCTCCGTGCACGAAGATCGGCACAAAGTTAAATGACCCCCCTTCACCCTCTGTGTCGTACTCGCAAGTGGCTGGAGAGAAATGTCTTTCGAGGGACGAAGCTTGAACCTATATAACTTTGGATGTTGGTGTCACAAAGTGGCCCGCTCCAGAAACAAATTAAATTAAATATTTTCACTAAATTCTGCTCCAAATATAGATCGATATTGATCAAACTTGACTAGACACCTGAAACGCCCCGGTTCTAACTAGACCTCAACCATATCTGTGCGTTCTGCCGTTGTGGTGTTTGAGATACTTTTAGCCCGAAAAAAAACAAAAATAAAAACTGTACAGTTTCTGTATCTTTATATTTAATAAAAATAATAAAAGTTAAAATGTGTACAGTAATCTAAAAAAAATGTTTATAGTAGTCTGTCGTAAATAACTAGTGTAACCCTGGGTGAGTATGACTGTGGGGGGAGGTGGGAGACAGGAGTTCAAGTTCACTGGTAAATTATAATTTGCATAAATTCATCTGATTGGAGGGGAGGTGTCCAGGATAGTGGGTAATTTGCCCAGGTGTCTGAGTCAGAGTGTGGCTCGCCGGATCCAGGCGTGGGCCCCTCGGCGGGGCCCCAACGGACGACGTCCCACACCTCCCTTGGAGGGCCCCTTTCCGGGCCAGCATGGTAGGCAGAGGTGTGGCCATAGGCCTCGGCGAGGGCTACGGCTTGGAGGGAGTCCGGCCAGCTTAGCCCTCATGTTGCCGGGTCCGATCGCCTGCAAAGGGTGACCCTTTTCACTACTGGGACAAACAAAACCAAAATTATTTCCTGGTCCAGGGTCAGACGAATCAGCGGAGCCCCTCGGTTGATTCGCCCGATCCCCAGCAGCTGAGCGGCCCCAGAGTGGGAGCCTGCACCGCCTGTCTGCAGCCGCGGCTTGACCTCGCCCCCTTGGCCCGCCACGATAACATTGGATGGTGATGTCACAGCTCAAATTAATCGAGGTGCACCAACATTGTTCAACTACCGGTAAATTTGCAACGGTTTTTCACTTATTTCTGCTCAAAATGTACATTGATATTGATCAAACTTGTACTTGTTCTAACGAGACCTCAACCATGTCAGTGTGTACTGCGGTTGCTGCGTTTTAGATACAAAAAAAAAACCAACAAACAAAATATGACCAAAAACAATAGGGGTCCAGCCCCTTATGTATTATTGCTTATATTAGACTGGAAGTTGTAAACACAGCTTGTAGTTTCAGGTAACAGATAGTTGCTGACCAGTGGAATTGTAGTATTTTGTTGTTTATCGGACACAAGGAGAATTCCCATGACGCCACACCTGTGTGTGTGCGTGTTTGTGTGTGTGTGTGTGTGTGTGTGTGTGTGTGCGTGTGTGTGCGTGTGTGTGTGTGTGTGTGTGTGTGTGTGTGTGCGTGCGTGCGTGCGTGTGTGTGTGTGTGTGTGTGTGTGTGTGTGTGTGTGTGTGTTGCTTCATCATCAGATCCGAAAGGATGGGAATTGGATAGAAGCAACGTTTCACTCCCTCTGTTGTGGGAGCGGGCGTCACTTCGCTGTCGCACGTCTCGTATCAGCGCATCCGATCTGACCTGTCAGCGAGGTGAAGTCAGGACAGTGTTTTTTTCTTTTATTTATCCCTCTGTTCAATTATTTATCAGTTCCTCCGTCCATCCCTATGTTGGTCACTGTGATGTGCCATTTACTGCTGGTGCTCCCACACTGTAGCCGATCAGACGATTTGACCGGCTAGGGACTTTTCTGCCAAAGGCTCAAACTGAAAGTATTGAAACTCCGGTATTAAAGCTTGATTCTTATTTTTTTATTCATCATTGGTAAATTAAAAAAAATGTTCTAGTATTGAGAGAGTCGCTTCAGCTGACACTTTGTGTGGTCATAGTGTCATTTAGCACTAAATAATATCAAATTTCACTGCAGATTTAATGGCCCACAAACTGTGGACAAAACATGTAAACACAAGAAAACAGACCTCAAACGGCACCTAAAGAATAATGGACTGATAAGGGAACTGTAGCTAATAAGATCTCAGCCAAATTCTGGATTCCAATCAGAGCTTAATCATGCAGACCAAAGAAGGGTGAGGCCTTTATCACAACAGAGAATTAAGTTGTTGACTAATGATTGACTGGATATCACTCATAAACCACTGAGACGACTCCCTCTAAAGCACACTAATCTTACCTCATCTGACCTTCAACCTCAGATAACAGCACTTGTGACTGTGTGTGTATGTGTGTCTGTGTGTGTGTGTGTGTGTGTGTGCGTGTGTGTGCATGCGTGCATGTGTCTTCAAAGATAGTCTCGAGATCAATAGGTGAAATGAGATCAGAGCCAAATGAAAACCCAGACTTTCCGACTTTCTCCTTTTTTTTTTTTTTTTTTTTTTAACCTGTGCTGTCAGCATGCTGGCCATACAACACAGTATTTGTATGCCATTGCATTTAGGACAAGAGTTTGCAAGTGGAGTTCAAAATCTCAACCTGCAATGCAACTCTTTATTCATTCTTAAATCATCAAGAACTGCTGCAATAGCTCTGTCCTGTGGACGACCTGTAGGATGACAAGAGCACAGTTTTTGTTGTACAGAACCACCACCAACTCTTTGGTGAACTATCATCTTTGGGTCTATTAATAACTGATCACTACTCCAAGAGGGATAGAATCACCACGGGTGAGACAATTAAACACAGAACCAAACAACATTTACACAAAAACATAAACATTGGATGACAACATGTATTGAAAAAACAGTTAATTAGGTCCAGGAAAACTAGAACTACAACTGGTCACGTGGCCTCTTTCTGTCATAATTATGGCAGTAAATGAGGGAGGAAAGGAGAGGAATGCAACCAGGAGGGTGCTGGGGTGCACTTGAAGCAGGTGTGGTGGTGTGTGTGTTGGATCTGGTCTATAAGGTCAGTATTATGTTGTCGCGCCTCCAAGCAGTGGAAAGGATCCCGAGCCCCGCCGAGCTCCGCAGCTGCGTAGACACCCTACGGCTGCAGGAAAGCCCCGAGCACCTTGCCCTGTGGCCACGAAAGACCCATGGGCCCCCAGAGAAGCCAGAGGGCCGTGGAGCAAACCCCACGGCCCGTCCCGAGGAGCATAACGCAGTCCCAGGGAGCACGAGGAGACCCAAGGGGTGCACACATACAACCAACTGGAGCAGGAGCAAAAGGCCGGCAACCGCACCCCACACCCCAACCCACACCCACAACAGCAAGCACCCCCTCCCAGGGGACCCGGAAGGCACCCGGCGGCGCTCTCCGCAGCCCCGCCAGGTCGCAGCACACCTTAAGCCACCAGCGACCCGCCACCCCAGAAAACCCCAGTGCTCAATGTGTGCTGTTGGCTATTGCAGTTAAAATTGCTGTGTTGGGGGCTGCGAATCATTCAGGCAAGTCGAACCTGAATCACAAGCACCCATCCTGCCCTGCAGACCCTAGTCTGGTGGAGTGTTGTTCGGAGCAAAGTTCCCTGGCGGCCAGAGTTGAGCTTGAATAGGAGCCTCAAAGTGCAAATATCAATCAGATCCGAGTCCTCACTTCCGCCTTCCTTCGTCTGCAATTTGTCGCATCGCAAAGGGGGTTGATAAGGAGTGTTGACATGGAAAGATGTAAGAGACGCTTAAATTTCATCACGGCAGTTAAGGGTGAGGTCGCATTGCCACGAATCACCCACGTATCGGATTTAGGACCATATCTGAATGTTTCCCTCGATATCATGAGAAATGATTTCTCTTCATATGCTTCATGACAATTTGATAAAATCACGTTGTCGTCCGGGCCCGACCGTCAGCATCGTGTGTTGCAGTTCACCACGTGTGCTGACCTGTGTTTTTGAGGCTTTGGTTTGAGTATGTGCGTGAATACATGCATTTCAACATATGTCTTTGTGTACACGGTTTTGGGTCTTTGTGTGTTTGTGTGTAGGTGTGTGAATGTGACTACTGTATATTGGTGTCTGTGTTTGGGTTTGCCTGGATGGTTAGGCATGTGTGAACCAGATTCTAAGTGGGTCACTGAAAGGCGATCAGGGACCTTCCGAAGATAGTGTCCTGATGACAGGGCACCTTGTGATGACCTCACTAGGGGTCAGGGGTCACCCTAGTAAATACTGTAATACTATGTTAGTACTACTAGAGGTCCCGCTATCAGAATCAGAATCAGTTTCTTCCGCGGTTACATACACTTCTGTAGGAATTTGTTCTGGTCTGGTTTGGTGTGTTTCACGACAGACCATTAGCAGTTACAGTCCTTAAAAATGAACAGTCCTTAAAAATGGACAGTCTGAAAAAATGGAGAATAATAATAATAATACTAATAAAATAAAATACAATAATAAAATGTGAAGTAAAATTTTTTTGAAAAAAAAAATATATATAATATGGGGTATATGTAAAATATATAAAGGAATATACAAAATGCAATACTTTTCACAGGATAAATTATTGGATAGGGTATAAATTATAAATGTAATAAACTATTACTGTTCTAGCTTATTACAGTATGTACAGTGTAATACCAGTGTTATTGCACATATATTAATCACAAATTGTATACCATGTGGGGTTGTAAGTACTAGTAGTACAATGTTGGTACTACTAGTTGTCCTACTATACTGTAGTACTATGTTAGTACTGCTAGAGCTGTCCCAGTGTGTACTGTGTTCTTAGGTAGTTCTCCCAATCCCTCTCTTTCTTTCTCTCTCACTCAGACATTGAGGAGATAGTTTGTGAGAAGTAAAGAGAGAGAGCGCGAGAGTGATGGTGAGATAGAGAGGAGGAGACAGAGGGGATGGGTGGAGAAAGAAGGACAGACAGACAGCAAGAAAGAGAGTTTATGAGAGGGAAGGATACTACAGTCCCGTGTCACAAGACCTTGTTGGAATATCGATCTCTGCAGCTCTGGCACTCGAGAAGAGAGGTACATTCGCTGTGTGTGTTCCCGTGTGTGTGTGTGTGTGTGTGTGTGTGTGTGTGTGTGTGTGTGTGTGTGTTCCCGTGTGTGTGTGATTTTTCCATAAGTAAGGCTGAACTAGGACAGTACTTGAGGCAGTGTTGTGTCTCCGCTGCCCACTCGTTCACACTTCGTCAGTTTTATTTGAGCTGCTACATATTTCTTGCATCGTAAACGTGAATAATTTGTTCCCAATGTACCTTGACTGCTTGGAACTACAAGGGGAACTTCCCCAATTTTCCCGAACTACTTTCAGGTCCACCCCCCTCCATACTGTAGGAATCATTTATAATCTAAAATTGTGCTCCGACTCTTGATGAAGTGATTGTGGTGAGGTTGATGCAACAGAGAATTATCTAGTATGAATGGATGGTCGTTGGGAGTGTCTGGATCACTTTTCTAATGAAGGATTTATATGCAAAGGAGAACTTCTACTACAGCTTTCAGTGGTGTCACATGAAATGAAGATGCATCATTGTGTTAAATTAACAATGTTTTCCATTGGTAATTTCAACAATTTTAATCGTTATTTATTTGAAAACACCAGCCCAACGGCCAGTTCAATGTTGGCTTCCCAACAATGGATTTTAAATATGTATTCAGGTGTTGTGATTTACATTCATGCTATGTATGCAAATTTCCTTAAAGTTAGTAGGATAACAAAATCCCCCGCTGCCCAGGAAGCGCAGTATGCAGCACTAATGGAGCATAGATGAAGCAGAACAACAGTGACCTCCAGTTCAGACTAAATGATGCAAGATAAATGTGTGTACCTGTGGCATGCGCCTGGACAGCGTTTTTACTACTTTAATCACAGGCACGACAACAAACGACAGCACAGACACAGAATGATGACATCAATCAGTGAGGTACTTCCTGTCGGGGGTGTTATCGATCAGCCAGGCGACCGCTGGTCTCCGCGGAAGTGGATCTCTTTATCTGAGAGACAAGAAGAGCAAGAGAAAAGGGGGAGGCCCCTCCCACACACACAAAGAAATGCACGCGTACAATCCCACTCGGCACATTCATACAGGCACATGTAAACCGACAACTACACCAACGATTAATTTAAAGAAAGGACGAAAGAGTTGAGTGGAGAGTGAAAGTGCATTCCAAGGACTCGTGATGCTAAATCACTACTGAGAGAAAACAACAGTTATGACTGTGTGGCTACTGTTTGGACTGTGGAAGGTGTGTGTGTGTGTGTGTGTGTGTGTGTGCGTGCGTGCGTGCATGCGTGTGTGTGCGTGTGTGCGTGCGTGCATGCGTGTGTGTTTGGATGTGTATTTTCTTCATGTTTAGATGTGCTAATGCGCATTCACGTGTACTGTATGAGGGTCGCTGTGCATTGGTGTAGTGTGTGTTCTGTGTTGTTTTAGTGTGTGTTGAAGTGTAGGCGTGTGTCTGTTTGTTTTTTACGTTTGTTGTGTGTGTGTTTTAATGTGTATGCTCATGCGTGTGCTGATGTTCAGACATTGGTTTGTGTTTTCTGTTTGTGTGTGTGCGCGTGCGGGTGTGTGTGTGTGTGTGTGTGTGTGTGTGTGTGTGTGTGTGTGTGTGTGTGTGTGTGTGTGTGTGTGTGTGTGTGTGTGTGTTAGATCAATGAGTAGGCGGCATTGATGTCAGCTCATGCTTGTCTCACTCCAGATTTGAGCGGTCAGTTGCCCATGGCAACCAGAGATGTAAAATTTCATGTTACAGTAAGTTATTACTGTGATTGACTGGTACGCAAGTAACCTGAAAAGGAAGACACCTTTCCAAAATGTATGTTCTTCAGATTGGCCTATTAAATAAGTAGACACAGCCAGTTCATTGAATCCCCTTGAGATGGGAAAACAATTCAGAAAACAATATTTTGCAGGATTTTAGGTTGTTCCATTTAGTTTCAAAGAAGTGTCCACTTATGAGCTGATTGACATGACTTCTTCAATCTTCAAGCGTACAGTCATGTACCTTGCTTACTTCAATGAATCAAGAACGTCACACATCCAGAATTCCTCGGGCCAGTGTAATGGGAGTGTACCTCGGGCATTGTTTCCTCTCTGAACCATTCTTGATGTGTAACCACTTGTCCATCCACTATTAACTCTAGGGACCATCATGCCAGGGCTCAGCACTATTTTGCAAGGGCACCAGTGAGAAATACAAACAACCCACAATGTTTTTCACTTTTCCCTATTGTAACAGGATTTGCCAAAACAAGACTACACACAAGGTAACTTTCTTGAGGGATCTTGGACTTTTACGCTGAATTTACACTGACTGAAACATCTGAATAGTGGCGCCCGATGAAACAAGTCTCTCGTCGGTTGCAGGGTAGAGATGGACCGGGAAGCAGGCAGAACAAAAACCTGCCTTAGCGGGGGGTTTATTCACACAGAAATCAAGACATGTGTCCTTTCAGACAAACGTTTAGGTCACAGACGTTGGGTAAAGTGTAGAATGGGAGCCCAGCCTCCCTGTCAGGAGAGAGGTGGAACCAGCTTTTAAAGACTCAATCTCATGCAGCTGCGTCCCCTTCCGGTTGCCAGTGCTGGCTCTTCCCACCTGCAGAAGGAGCCAAAACCACTCCCCACTAGCACATTTGATATTTATTTTTGTTCCAACATGCAATATTCATCTGGCTTTTAAAAATAGCCCAAGTAGATCCAGGTCACCAAACTCTTTTCTCAGCAACTCTAGCCTGTGGGTTTTTAGCTGAGCATCCATATATTGACGGCTCTTCAAGATATATCTGAGCTAAGAGTATTTCAAATGTCCTCTTCTATTCTATTGTAACTTATTTGTCTTCGGTCATCGCCAAAACTAAAAACAGGGTTTACGTTTCAAAACTTCAAGCTCTCTCTCCCTGGTGGCTCTGAGAGACCAGTTTGCTAACTCTCTTCGCCTCTCAATATTTGATGAGAAGTTGTGTGACAGGGAGGCGCTGCCTGAAAGGGGGAATTTTTTATATAATTCAGAGTTTCCGATACAGTGATTGACATAGCGATCCACCAATCCATGCTTTGACAAACTGCCACCATGCACTATTTCCTCTGACAAATTGCCCGACACCAGGCTGAAACTCGTAATGCGAGGAAAATGGAAAGGTGTCGTTGGCGGACTTGTAATGCCGACATGCGCTATCCCGGATTGAACTCCGTCTGTTTCTCTTCAAACCGATTTTTTTTTCTATAAAAGTAGTAAGATGCCAGTGGAAAACGAGGGCCCTAAAACATCTCGCCAGAGATGTAGAAAACAAAAGGCTTCTCGTTGGAATCTATCTGAGCTCTAGTTGGACTTTGACAGGGTATTCCTGATTTGTTTTGACTGAGTTATGATAGACTGGTGTTCCTTCTAGTGGTTAATAATCACTGTGACTGTGAATATACAAAACAGATATCGTATATGTTTATAGGACACAGAGGAATATATTTTTGAATTACGTTATATAACACAATGTAGTCACTGCTAAAATGGAACAGATAGTGTTAATAGTGCACTCTGCTGATTGACTGTCGGAGAGAGCGACAGTCAGATAGACAGGGACATATCTATCTGACTGTATGGTGTTTCCATAGAGTCGGAGAGTTGGGTTTCAGAGAGCGGGTTGTCAGGCTGTCCATTCAGCAGATGTTTGGAGATAATCTAACACAGCGCTGCAGTAAACGACCCCTATGTTTACCCTCAAATTTCCCACCATGCACCAGGACAGGAGGGTGCAATAAATTACATTTGCTCTCTTTGAGGTTGCAAATGATTCTTGTTGGTAAGTAGGATCTATTTGATGAAAGAACTGTAATGTTGTAACACTATGATTTGGTGCTATGATAGTGGCGCTGCATGTTGCAATACATGCATGAGCAGAACCAGGACGGAAACAGAACATGGACTTCAGAACATTGACAACACATTGTTGCACATTCTGGTGTGGATTTGGCAGTTAAAATGGAACTTTCCTGGGAATTCAATTCAAAATAATAGCCCCGAGCACAAGTTGGAGTAGAGGGCTGAAAATAAATACCAGAAATCTGAATACTACCTATCTGATACTGACCACGCACGCACACATCCACGCACTCACACATGCGCGCGCGCGCACACACACACACACACACACACACACACACACACACACACACACACACACACACACACACACAATCCAGTTGATTTATTACCTACAGTTATTTATTATTTTTCATATTAATTTTATTAATCAATTAAACCTCTCTCTCTCTCTCTCTCTCGCTCTCTCTCTCCCCCTGTGTCTATCTCTGCAGGACCTCAGCGCTCTTGCCATGCCCTTTCTGGAGGGACAAACAGGTCATGCGGATAAGGATGCTGTACTCAAGGTACATGGAATAATTATTATATTACTACTAATATTACTGTATATATATTTACAGTATATATTCCTACCAAATTATTACTATAAATGGACAGCCTGTCAGCTTCAGGTCATGTCACCTGTCATACACTGAACACGCTACACAGGTTGTTCAAGATTGTGTGAACTGTGTTGAAGCAAAGAGAGAGTTTCATAACAGGAGACCAGTGGTGTAGTGCAGAGTTGCACAGATATACGGAGTATATCTACTTCTAAAGCTCCTCTGACGCGTTCAGTAGGGTCCTGTTATCGGCAAATCATGAGAGCCAGTGTGAGCCCATGTTCCCTTAAAAACAGCCAGTAAAAATAATTATCTTCACATAAACAGTGGCTTATTATGTAGTTGTGCTCCCCTGAAATCTGTGGCCCAGTGTTGATTGATTGTTATTCTGTCTCTAATGTTGATTCCATAATGATCCTTATATCCCTGAAGTCAAGCAGCAGAAGTTAAGCGACAGTTTCCAAATACCACTGGCCCCTTTTTGGGTGAACTAAATGCGCAGGAGTAGTCTTACATGTCACTGTTTATAACACACAGTGTTTATCCTAAGCTGGACGGGCTGCTTAAAAAAAACTTTTTTGACAAAAACTGAGAGTATACCCACTTCTCCTGGCATCGCTACACCACTGCACAATACCAATATTTAACTTACCAAATGGATCAACATTTTAGAATAGTTTTACTTAACATGAATGAAAATAGATATCATTTGTTTTTCAAGAAAGTTTCTTTCTCTACCAGCTGGACAGGCCAGTGCTGGTGGATGTGGCACATTTTTCACATGTCTTAATTGGAAAGCTCCTCCCAGCTCATCTCATCTCCTCTCTGAGAGAGGTCTTTTATGTCCAGGGGGGGTTATGCAAAGGAGGGTGAGAGAACGCTGGCTGTGTTCCAGGTGTGGAGGTCACATCTGACTCACCTGTTTTGTATGATGATTTATTTTGCGGAAAGAGGAAAAACAAAATGAGGATTTCACAGACTTTGTATCCCTTCTTGACCCACTGGGAATATTTCAGTGTGATACACTAGCATATAGTTTAATTCATTGGGATTAAATCACTTAATTGTACAGAAAGTGCACACACACACACACACACACACACGTGCGTGCACGCGCAAGCACACGCGCGCGCACACACACACATGCACGCAGGCACACACACACGCACACACATATGAGCACACGTAGTCTATCTCAAAACAGGAAAAACAAGTAGAAAAAGCAGCCCCCATATCTCTCTCTCTCTCTCTCTCTCTCTCTCTCTCTGACACTATCTATCTTTCTGTCTCCGACCTTGCAGCTGTCAAGGTTGCTTTTGTCTTCCTCGACACTAGACTAAACTGATAGCATTCCACAACATTTTACAAAACAACCCTCGCAAACATCTACAGTCATACATGTAATTAAATGGCTTGTTTGTCTTTTCCTGTTTCTAACGATTCGTTTTGGGAAGCGGAGCCTCACACCGTGTCCCCGCCGGGCTTCCATACAGCGCTAACTGATGTCGGTGCGAGGCTCTGTAGGATCAGATAGGGTGTTTTATAAACACCTCAGCGCGTCCTTCTGAGACTGGGGACACAGTCCTAGAAGGAATGTCACTGCCTCTGCTGTCTCTGACCTTTTTCCTCTGTCTTCCATTGGGTTCTTACTCTGTTCTGAACCTGTCTTTCTTTTCAATTCAGCTCTAGTAAGTTGTCATCTTGTATTCAGAGGGTTGCTGATTTGATGCTATGACTCCGCTGAGGTGCCCATGATTTAAGAGTCCCGGCAGAGAGTCCTGGTCCTTACCTTAGGGTTTTACAGCTTGTATGTTGTTACAGTATGATGGTAATGAAGGAAATGAATCTCATTCTACTGTTGTAATATATTACGTATTGTTCAACTGAGAGTCGGGTGAATCAGATTGATGTGAAATGTATTCACGAGTGTGAAATGAGGCCACTACTCACCAACATGGTTATCAAGCATCTAAATAATTGACAGGCCAAATGGGTCATCGTTGATGTCCAGGCTTCATCTTCATGTCCAGGCTTCTTTCTCTCCTCCAGGGAGAAGAAGGGGTTGTGCTCCACTCCACAAGTCCGCCCCGGGGCTTCCGATACCGGCCTCCGTTCGGTAGCCGGCCCTCCAGCCCAAAGTCCGCTCCGGCCGGAACCTCCAACAACTTGCTGAGCCCTGGCTCGCCCAAAACTATCTTTCCTTACCCGCCCTCCAAGGGCCAGCAGGAGCAACACACCAAGTCACCACGCAGGTAGACACGAAAAAGGATGGATAGACAGACAGACAGACAGACAGACAGACAGACTTTTCTGTACTGAGACATGGGATGCGTGTCAGTGATGTTGCTCCGTTTGTTTCCTTTGCTCCTCTCCGTTTTTCCGTCAGACTGAGCTTCACTGGAATCTTCAGGTCGTCCTCCAGGGATTCCAGCCAGCAACCCCAGCAGCATGGCACGTCTTCGACCACCTCCATCACCACCCCGGTCAACATCAAGCTGTTCTCCCGTACCAGGAGGGACAAGGCTCGAGGTAAAAGTCTGATTTATTTATTTATTTATTTATGAGGTTATGAATGACTTCACTAGTGCATGAGTAGCTTTCCCAGAGCTGGACCTCTGTTGGAGGTGCTTTCATCTAATATCACAGATATTGAGTGGCAGTATTATAGCTCCGTCCAAGCTATGGCAGCTAATGCCAATATGATTTGTGTACTGAAGTGCTTTGATACAAGTCACCGGTTACCTAATGCCACTGATGCTGAAGTAGTTACCATCAGCTTGGGTTGAAAAATGACAAAATCACTACAAGCATAACTAGAATGCTTCTCTTCTCTTCCATGTTCTTTAACTATGTTTGTGGTAAAAAAAAATACATGCATTGATTTTGTACGTAACGACTGAAGTCTGAGAAATTTATTTGTGCAAATGAAGAAGCACAATAATGCCATGACATTGTGCACTACCATAGCCATGGCAAGGACGTAAGCCATTGAAGTGAATCATTACAAATTATAAAATGAGGATTTCAAGAAGAGAAAAAATATAATTCTCAGAAAACCCTTTATCCACTCTATAGCACAATAAGAGCGCTGTGTGTGTGTGTGTGTGTGTGTGTGTGTGTGTGTGTATGTGTGTGTGTGTGTGTGCGCGCACATGCCCATGTGTTTGTGTGTATTTGTGCGCAAGCCCTAGAGTGGGTGGCAAAGAATAAGCGAGAGTGTCAAAGAGAAATTGGGAGACAGATGGAGAGAACGAGAGCGAGAAAGATATATATACAGAGTGTGTGTATATATATATATATATATATATATATATATATATATATATATATTTGTTTGTTTATTTGTTGGTTTGTTTGTTATACAACTATATATTTATATAGATATATATAGCAAAATTATTTTTTTAATAGTGAGAGTACAACTTTCGTCTCTCAATCTCTGTATATGGTTTGCTCTCTCTGTATCTGGGTCATTACTGTGTTTTAGGCTGAATAGGAAAGCAGCGTGGTTTTGAGGTTTACTCTTACTCCAGCTCTCAAAGTCTGACTCATTATCAATGCGTGCGCTTGTGTGCGTTTGAGTATTGTTTGCTTTGGTGAAACAGCACCATCTCGTGGCCATAGGGTAGAAACGCACACTGCTGCAACTGGAGACCATCAGTATTAAACCTGTTACCATAAAATGTTTCCATGGTCATGGTTGTATTTGATTGGCGTCCATTGAGCGCTGCCAGCAGTTCAAACGTCACAGCTCTCTTTTTAACAGTAAATATTATTTTCTCATTCCTCTTAAACCACACTGCAAAGGGTCAAGTGGATTGCGATTATTTTAGCTGCACACCCTCACGACATTCAGAGACGACCTGCAGAGCAGCGCAGAGGTGAAGCCCCACGGAACAAAGTGCTTCTGTTTACCAGAACCTCCTCTGTTTAGCCAGGGGCGCTGTTGTGTGGATGACCCATAACTCTGACCTGTGGAGGGGAAAACCAAAGAGAAAAACAGTCTTGTTATCATTGGTTCAACACAGCCCATCTGTTTTCAATGCCACTATGTAATACTACAAAGTAGTTGTACTAGTATCACTACTGTTGCTTATAATACTTATATACCTATTACACTGCTACTACCTCAGGTCGTACTCATAATGACATGTTTTATATGACTTTATTATATAAGTGTTAAGAATGCTTAATATAAGCTGAAAATAAACAATATTAAGTCATGAATACA
Organism: Zeus faber; assembly: GCF_960531495.2. NCBI lineage: Eukaryota > Metazoa > Chordata > Actinopteri > Zeiformes > Zeidae > Zeus > Zeus faber. Next base: position 19,995,746 of record NC_137206.1, on the reverse strand, counting down.
TATATTTTTTGACAGACACACACACACACACACACACGCACACCCAGATAAATACTGGCTTTGAACAGATGCTATCTGGTTTAACACAAGAGAGCGCTGTCGTAACACAGTCCATTTGACCATACTGGTACAATACACACACACGCACGCACGCACGCGCGCGCACGCACACACACACACACACACACACACACACACACACACACACACACACACACACACACACACACACACACACATTTTTAATAGTCGCACGTGTCCATGTTGCCCCTCCCATAGAATTTTCCAGAAGCTGGTCTTGGCACCTCTTCCATCAAAACAGTTGGCACCCACCTCATTCCCCCCTCTTATACACACCCACACAAGCATGCACACACACACACACATACACACACACACACACACACACACATTCCGACATGTTTTATTACTCCCACTTGTGTCCAGTGTGAAGTGAAGACAAGCAAAGTAAAACAAACTACAATATCTATCTATCTGTCTATCTGTCTGTCTGTCTGTCTGTCTGTCTGTCTGTCTGTCTGTCTGTCTGTCTGTCTGCCTGTCTGTCCGTCCGTCCGTCTATCTATCTATCGATCTATTTATCCCTCCCTCTCTCTCCCTGTCCATCAGTGGTAACATCAACATTAGGCAGGTGATGCTTTTTAGCCAGTTGTCGTTTTAAATTTTTTAAATCCCAAACCATCGAATCAGTGGTAATCCCTCAACAAACAGAACACATCAGGACCAGATGGAGCAGAACTCCTCTCGTCCGGGTTCGCTAAAACTACAGAGGCAGATTAAAGGAAAATAACAGGGGAAAGAGCAGATAGAGAGCGAAAGAGAGGGAGAGGGCGAGGGAGGGAGGGGGCAGCCTGTTTTGGGCTGAGAGCCAGGAACACACACGCGCACACATTCACACTTTCTCACATACACACTCACATAAATACATTATAGACAGCGAGCCATGACACTTCACTGGGCTGAGAAAGAGCAAGATAGATGGACAGAGAGAGAGAGAGAGAGGAGAGAGAGAGAGAGAGAGAGAGAGAGAGAGAGAGAGAGAGAGAGAGAGAGGTGACACAAGACAACAAGTCTACAGGTCAGGTCAGGTCTACCTGCCTGTCTCACTGCCTGCCTGTCTGTCTGTCTGTCTGCACTGACCGTGGATGGTAAAACTAACTGGGTGACATTCTGCCCAGTGTCTCTCTCCTTCTGGACTGGCGAGTACACGTCTCCCCTTCTAATGCGGACTAGTCTTGCACTTCTGGAAACAGCCGTTGTTGGAGAACAAGAACGAGGATTTTGGGAAGAAGAATTTTTTTTTAGGGAAATCTCTGTTCTGTTGGGTTTATGATCTATTGTTGGACCGGTGTATGGCGGCTGCCTTTGCATCGCTCACCAACGGTGTGGTTGTAATTCTTTTTCCTACTTGTACTTCCTTATTTCATGTGTGTTTCAGGGCTTGAAATAGTTTTTTTTGTATCTTCCTGGCGAGGTTTTAAAATCTAACATCGGACAACCTTAATTTGTTTTTTGACAGTTAAATATCAGGTGACAGCAGAGCGGCTACCAGGGGGCGCGGGCCCTCACCTGAAACAGTTGTAACGGCCAACAGCTGGTAAATTTGTAACAGGGACTACAAGGCCCGCTAACCCTCTGTTTCTTTGTGGGGGTTTTTTTCCCCAAGTTCTCCTTGTTTGATTCTTTTGATTCATTTCCTTAAGCAGCGCTGTGTCGTCCTCTCCTCCGCTCGTTCTTTGTTATTCTACATCTGGTGGAATGCAGAGCACAGACATTCGGGGCAGGGAGCTCCAGTCAGATCTGATCTCAGAGTAAACACAAAGTCCTCCCGGGGGGGGGACCACTGAGGTTGAGCCTCACTTGCCCGTTGGTCAAAATCGATCCATTTTACCGACCATGAAGCGTCTGAGCAACCTGATGATGAAGCGGTGGAAAGAAGGCGAGAGACGGAGCGAGAGGAGGATCGAGCCCTTCATAGGCGAGGAGGAAGAAGAGGGAAGGCCGCCGAGAGACGGCGGGCGGGGGGCGGCGGGTGAGACGGCACCGAGGAGAAAATCGGAACCCTGCGAACGAGCGGAAGGGGAGGACGACGAGGAGGAGGAGAGACGGACGGAGAGACGGAGGAAGGACGAACGGCGGCGGAGGAGGTCGGAGCCCAGCGTCTTCCTGGCGGAGGACGAGGGGGAAGAGAAGGAGGAGGCGTGGACGGACGGAGGCAGACGGAGGGAGTCAGAAGGCGAGAAGGGAAGGAGGAGGAGGGAGGCGGACAGACAGAAGAGGAGGAGGAAGTCCGAGTCGTGGGTGGAGGGTGAAAGCCGCAGACAGACGGACAGAAGTGCCGGAGAGACAGACAGGCGGGCAGACAGGCGGTGGCTGCGTCGACGCTCCGAGCCCTGCGGGAAGCTGCACGTCCAGCTACTTCCTCTGTCGGACAAGAAGAGGAAAGATCTCCTGGAGAGGCGGACGGGAAGGAGGAGGTCGTGCAGAGGGGAGACGGAGAGGCAGACGGACGGGAAGCAGGAAGTGGAAGCAGGGAGAAGTGTCTCCAGGAGGAAGTCAGAACCATGCCCTCTAGGGAACAGTAAGCTCCAGAAATTCACTGACATTCACTGACATTTCCTCATTCTCGCTCTATTGAGGCCGCATTGCAAAACAAAACCTCAATATTTGTACAAGGTAGGGGGAAGTGTGAAAGGTACATGAGGCTTCTGGAGTTCAACTTCAGTCCTGCACTCAAGCTTGTGTTCCGGGTTGATCCTCAGTGTTTAAATATTTCGGGTTTTTTTATCAATTCCCATGACATGTAATTCATATGACACACTCAGCTCAAATTGAGTTTATTGTGAGTCCCTGGAAATGTATTCCAAGGACCAGAATTTGTGGCGTGAACATCGAAGAATCTATTCATAATTTTTGCAAAAGCGTCATTATTTATTTACTTACGTACTTCAGAAAGATTACAAGGGTGCCTCAAATAGATCCATTTGCTTTGAGTGTAATTGGTTCTACTCAAGCTCTTCCTTAAAATGAATACAGCATACAGCACATACAGTAGGTTATCTACTTTTTGAACGTGAATGCTATCTGGCATTTGAATGCTTTTATATAATATTGATATAATATCTTTAATATTTGGCAAGCTGTGAGTACAGCTAGGCACATTTAACAGGCTGATAGGAGCCTCCGGTAACCACCAGCAGCTTATTGTCCCAGCACCTCGCTCTATATCTTCTAGTTCCTCCCCCCTTGGTGTGTGTGTGTGTGTGTGTGTGTGTGTGTGTGTGTGTGTGTGTGTGTGTGTGTGTGTGTGTGTGTGTGTGTGTGTGTGTGTGTGTGTGTGTGTGTGTGTGTGTGTGTGTGTGTGTGTGTGTGTAGCTTTAAGTCTATGACAGCGAGTCCCAAATCCCCCTTTGTGTGAGGTAGTGCTCTCTAATCTGTTAAAGTGCCTGTCTCTTAATGTTCCATCTGCACAAACACACACACACACACACACAGTGAATGCACATGTGTGTTGAGTCTCCTCTTACAGCTGTGTGTGTGGTATACGAAGGTCTGTGTGCGTGTGTGTGCATGTGTGTGTGTGTGTGTCCGTGTGTCTGTCCGTGTGTCTGCGTGTGTGCGTGTGCCATGTGTGTGTGCGTGCGTGCGTGCCACAGGCATGAGTTGGATTGATTGTGTAGGTATCTGTGTCATTCTAGAGGAGTGTATTCAAGTCTTTTCTACTCTATTGCATTGTGTTGGTTGTGCTTTGGGGGTTTGAGACAGCTTGCTGCAGATTACTGCCTCTCATCCACTGTCCCTGCTATATATAGACTTGAACTTGATATAGACAAACTATTGTGCGTGTGTTTGTGTGTGATTGTGCGTGTTTGTGTGTGTGTGTGTGTGTGTGTGTGTGTGTGTGTGTGCGTGGGGCCAGAAAAACGGACAGAAAAATACAGAGAGCATCTATTAGATAAAGGTTATCGTGACTCTCTCTCTTTCTTTCTCTCACTCTTCCATAAGCTCATTTGTTTTCCCGCCCCTCTGATCTCTTCATTCCATTTCTGTGCGAGTGCGTTTCTGTCTGCGTGGGCTGGTTTGCGATAGCGTGTTGTGTCTGTGTCTCGCTGAACCATCTGTTACTGTATCGTGGTAATATTGCTGGTCGCAATGACCCATAATATCCTACTGAGGGCGCAGTGGTTTCATTTATCCTAAACGGGGAACGGCCTGTCAACCCAGTCAGGGGGCGTCAAAATAAGAATAGGAAGAAAATTAAGGATTAACGTTCCATAGATTAAGAAGTCATTACATAAAGAGATGATGTAAATCCATTTATTTGTGTGCACGTCCGAAACGCTCAGCAACTTCAGCAGCCACTCAACTAATCATCTGGAGGGGCTGAAGTTTTCAACATCTACAATCATTGTTTAGTAAAATCCACTCAGCACTTGGAGGCCCTTTCCTAGTCAATGAGTCTCTGCAGGTAGCCCGCCATCATCTTTGCGCCCTACTCTATTGCAAACCATGGAGTTGGTCATTTTAAATAAGTCCAGCAGTCGGGCAAGGTGAGGAAAGTACAGATTATCAGTAATTCACAGCTAAGTATTTTTCGCTGGGACACAGGGAGCAACGTAAGCCCCGGCGAGACAACAATGCAATGCAATGTGCGGGCCTGCGGCCAATCACATTTGTTCGTTTGCTCAGCTGTCTGGCGCAAAAACAATAAGCCTCCTGTGGTTCCAAACGCGACAAAACAAGACTTCCTTCTCTCTATCGCACCTGCAGACGAGAGAGAGAGAGAGGGAGAGAGAGAGGGAGAGAGAGAGAGAGAGAGAGAGAGAGAGGGAGAGATTATTGTCTTTCTCAGGCTCTATCTATAGCCTTTTTTTCTATCAATACAGCAAGATCTCAAGGAGAAGCCAGGACTGAAATAATTTCCCTACACGCACACACACACACACACACACACACACACACACACACACACACACACACACACACACACACACACACACACACACACACACACACACAGTATAGTACCAGACACACCACTTGTCACTGTCTGTCAATCTGTCAGGGTCTATTATGCTACTAACACACAGTGTTACACACAAACACACACCTAGACAGGCACACACACACACACACACACACACACACACACACACACACACACACATGCACACCCAATCTCCCTCTGCCTTCTATTTCCCCACTCTCTTTTTGTTCACCTGATGAAGGTTATGCTGTAGTTTAAATTCTTCTCTTGTCCCACCCCTCGCCCCCAGCCTTCAGCGTGTCCTCCCCACCCATCATTCCCTCTCCACCTCCCGCGGCGTCCGCTCCGCCCTCTGTGTTGTCCCCCCGGGCCAAGGAGCCGGTGGGCGTCTTCCCGCTGGAGACGTACCAGAGCGAGCCGGCCCGGCGCGAGACCCGGAGACTGCGCTCCTACTCCTCTCCTCCGGACACCGGGCAGCTCTACAGCCTCTCAGCCAACAGAGCTGCGCCTCCTCCACCCCCATCTCCGCTCCCCCTCCATCGCCCTGTGCCAGGGTCTTCTGTTGCCCTCCGACAGGTGAGTGTGGAACAATGAGCTCTCTAATTTTCCCCTGTTATTCTGCTGTATGGCATCAGCCGCATCAGCGATTCTCACCATTTTTCATATCCCTCAATTTCATATACAGTACATTTCTCTCTGGGACCCCAATCTGAGTAGTTTGTATTGTTTGATTGTGTGATTTGGTCCAAACTTCCCAACCTGTCTACACTACAGTTAAGGAGATAACTGTGAAAAAATGGTCAAAATATTTATTATTGTACGTTCAAGGTGTTCTCTAAACATATTATAATAATGGTGAAGTTCAACTATTGATCCTTTTGCTGGCGACCGCCTGGAAGGACCCTTGGGGTGTCCCCGGACCCCAGGTTGAGAACCACCGGTCTCCATACTTATGTTTGACATGCATATCACGTCACATATTGATGCCTATGAGATGAACGTCAAACAATGGATGAGATTTGAAGTGCATTACGTCTTTACGTCCGTCAATGTATTTATCAAATGATATTGTATAATTTTGTCAAGATATTGATAAAAAATTGTGGGTTCCTCATAGAGTACATGCAGACGGAGCAGAAACCCTCGTGCCTCTCCTCTGGAGGAAGTGGACCGTCCACAGCGTGATATAAAGCAGGGGTGCCAGAGTCATTTCAGGTCACGGGGCGGACCGGTCAAAACGCGACATCCAGCGGGCCGGATTACACTGTTAACACCCCCCCAAAGCCTTCATCCAGTCTGTGTGTCGCTACTGGACTGTGTTGCAAAACCGCACTTGATTCAGCTGTATCTATCATTCACATTAATTGCACACATAATGACGGTGCGTGAGTGCGACTATTCTATTTAAAGTATTATTATTTAATTTTAATTTGAGCCCCCCCCCCCCCCCCCCCCCCCAAAATCATCCAGTGGGCCAGTTGAACCCCTCCACGGGCCATATCATTGACACCCCTGATATAGGAGTGTGATACAGTATATTCTCATGCAGTCTTATCTGCCTCTGTCAAACCTCTTTGTGTTTTCTACATAACTTAATTACTGACCCCGCACGCAGGCACGCACGCACGCACGCACACACACACACACACACACACACACACACACACTCACACACACACACACACACACACACACACACACACAGGGAACGCTGTATTGCTGCAGCCAGTGGGCGGACTGTTCCATTTTTCCCAGAATGGGGGGAGATTTTGGTGTTAAAGCGAAGCAGCCAGCCAGACGACCAGGCTGCCAGCCAGACAGCCAGCTAGACAGCCAGCCACACAAATCCAAACAGACAGGACCGCCAGACAGACAGCCCGCCCGCCAGTCCACCAAGCAGCCAGACAGGCGGATGGCCCGATCAGTCCTAACGGCATTTTAAACGTCGGCTCCATCGGCGGCGCGTCGGCGAATACCGACGCTCGACTGCACCTGCCGCGTCTCCCGGCTCCCGCGAAAAGTTCCCCGCGTCGGCGGACAGAGCGTTGCCTTTCCACCCGGCGGATCGACGCTTCCTCCCGGCATGCCTCGATAAAGGATCCACGTCGGAGGGGAAACGCGACCGCGATCGCCTTCGCGTTTCTTTAGGAGGCGGATTAAAAAAAAAAAAAAAAAAAGGGTGGGGGGGGGGGGGGGGGGGATTTGATGAACGGCGAGAGTGAAGTAGGTGGATGAAGACGAAGCGATCTGGTGACGTAGGAAGCGTTCAGAGGCGCCACCACAAAACACAGAATTAACACAGTGCAAACACAGCAGCATGTCGTCACGGTGTGCATTTATGTTAGTTTCTGATGTATAGCGGTGTAAAAAAAACAACAACAACAACAAAAGGAGATTGGATAGGGGTGATGGAGGAGGCGGCGGCGGCCGGGTGGTGATGTTTCTGCCTGCCGGTCCTCAGGTGCGGAGCGGGCCGGACGGGATGCCGGAGCGAGCCGAGCAGGAGGCGCGCGATGCCGGTAAGAGATTAAGAGATATTAAAAAAAAAAACCCAAAAACAAACATTCGTTTATTTTTCTGTTATGTATAGTATGTGCCCCCTCTATATGTTGTGGGTGGCGGTATCCGCCTTTCCCGGCAAGAATGCGAGGATCGGGCTGGCGCAAGGGGTGAAAGGCAAAGCGGTGAATCGGACACATCAGGAGTGGCTAGTTGTCGTCAGTGAAACACGTCGGGACGGGTGGACGTTCGCGAAAAAAAAAAGGAACCGCGCCCTCGGGTGAGAAAATATCCCCAGCCACCTGGAGCGAGCAGGGACAAAACGAGTGAGCGGCTCAGAAGGAGGCAGCCCACGGAGACGAGAGAGTGATCGACTCAGAGCGGAGACGGGGGTTTCGCCTGGATGTTGGGGGGCGTTTCAAATGGAATTGTGGGACTTTTAGTTCAATCCAGCCGACACGGATGATCTCATGGATATCCACTTTAAGTCATACAATTCAAGTGGTGTGTATTCGACGTGATAACGACAACGTGCTGCTGATTTTTATAACTGAACTACGCTGAGCGCCTGCTGGTTCACATTGATTTGCCACACACAATAACCAGTTGTTTTTTTTTGTGACATTTGTGGTTGGGGTTGTTTGTGGACAGGGCAGCCATTTGTAACTGTCATTGTTTATTTCCAAGACAACACATAGCCCCTAAATTAACTAGTGTGTGCTTCGAGGACAGACGGGGAGTTTGATCAATCCCCGGTGCTGCGGGCGGGGCTGCACTCCAGCATCCAGCACCACTGGGATGCCTGGTTCATTTCTATTAACATGGAGTGAGAACACAGCCGTTAGATGTCTGAACCTACCTTTTATCGTCTCAAAATTAAACTTCAGATAGAGTGCCCGGTGTCACTGGCAGAGGTTAGTGTTTAAAGGCAAAATTAACAGCACATTATTTGGAAGAGTATCGTACTTTACGCCCCGCTTTAATTATAACTTGTGAGTCTTCGACTACACACCTTTACTGATCTGTGACTGTAACTTATATACTGTGACCTAACTTATTGGGGCTGCTTTGAGATTACTACTTCATGTTACCTCAAAATATATTTGGCTTTGTGGAAACTGTGTCGTTAACTCACGTAAACACAGTCTGAGAATACCACGTACGAAAGATCTGAACACCTTAGCTGAGCGTCCTCAGTTTCTACACTCAAAAGTTGTTTTAGACCACTAACGTTTATCAGTGTGAACCCCGGTATAATATTGTTTCACTCCAATTTCCTTTTCCAGAGCAGCATATTCGAAAGCACCACGACACGCACACAGACGTACGCAAAGTGCAGCCAGGTAGATGTTATAGAGCTATTCTTAGTGTCTGTACAAATAGGCCAGGCAGACAGGAAAGAAAAGGACGGAGGCAGAAAGCCGGAGAAGCAGAACTGGATGACTTCAATCATCAACCAGATTCTGCAGCCTCTTCCTGGGAAAGTGGAGGAGAAAAGAAAGAGTTATATAACGCTCCCATGAATGATTAAAGATTAGGGAAGCGGGATGTGAGGATGCACACAGTACTGAAAGTGTCTTAATATGGTGTTTATTCTGCTGCACTTCTCTGAGATGAAGACTGCTCCTAAAGCATAGTACACAACAGTCAAAATAAAAAATGATAATTACACATATTTTTGTTGATGCCAGTAGAATGGTTATATTACTAACTCATTTCAATATTTAAATAGTCTGACAGAATATTTCAGAGATTCATTTGGTGTTGCTGGGGAAAATATTCAATGTGAACTATTGTTAAAATTGATGAAAAACACATAACACGTAATGCAGAATTTAATATGTAAATATACCACATCCATTCAAAAGTTTGAATATTTGATTCACCACCGCCAATCCTGATATTAGCACCAGTTGAAGTCACTGCATCACAAGCTGATGATTCCCTGCATGATTCCCTGGGTTGCCATCACCCTGTTAGTGCAAACACACACACAACTCTCCCCTCGGGCTAAGTGTGTGTGTGTGTGTGTGTGTGTGTGTCTGTGTCTGTGTGTGTGTGTGTGTCTGTGTCTGTGTGTGTGTGTGTGTGTGTGTGTGTGCATAGTCACAACATGAAAGCAGGGCTTCAGAGATTCACTGAAGCCGAAACGGACAGTTAGACAGGCAGACAGACAGTGAAACTGACAGTAGACACAGAAGGATAACGCGTGTAAATCTTCAAAAGTTTCGACCTGTAAAACATTTCCATTTGACGATATTGAAACCCAAAAGTGAATTTAGGTTTAAAAAAAAAAAATGTCCCCTTTGACTACAATAAATTCCGGAGACATTTTTGAATATATAAGTGTTTTTCATCAAAACACGCTACTGGTTATTGATTAAAAAAAAACAGCTTGAGAGACATATGATCCATAGCTCAGATTGATGTAATAATCCATCTGAATACTTCATTGAGGCTGAGGAGCTGCAATAAAAACAAAAATAAAGGACACGATACATTTTGAATTAATTAAAATTGTGTAAAATCATGGCAAACATAGTGAGACTTTAGTCTGAACTGCTCTTAAGGCTGGCCCACACTAAAACATTTTTCAAATCTTCATAGATGTTGAAAATGTGAGATCCCACACACAACGACATATCACAATAAAAACGTAACAGTTTTGTTCCCACAGTGTGTGGAGAGCGACCATTTGGCCAAAAAAGCACCACGCACACCAACAGATTCCATTCAGGACACGACCAGAGTCCCGACTCTCAAGACCGGAAACCCCGCAAATCGCTCGCGATAAAACGTGACTTTGGGGTAAACAAACGAGGCGCACGAAGGACAGGAAGGACGAGCTATGCTTGTTTGTGCACAATTTTCTTTACGGAATAGTCCAAAAGGAAAAGATTAAAAAAAAAAAAACAATCGAGGGAAGTCATGGAGACGGTGTGAGCGTGCACTGTACACCTTTGCAGACCGATTATCGCTCTTTTTCCCCGGGGGCAATCCACAGACCTCGTCCTCGGCCGTCCTTGGACTTCAGGATATCGCATTGTAAATATTGAACATGTTTAATGTGTGTTTAATTTGCGGCCAGGACGGCCTTCAGGACGGCAGTAAAGAAAATACTGTTAACGTGCCACAGGGAAATCTGGCAAGCTAATCTTTAGAACCGTCAGAAAACTGGGACTTTGCTCACCGTCTTCGGAAGGGGGAAATCTGGCACAAAATCAGCTTGAATGTCTTGTAGTGTGTACCCCGCTTTAGACACTAGAGTATATAATAGAAGTGTTGGTTGTAACCGAAAATCATACAAAACTTGTGATTCTGTCCCATCCGCCCGCCCGCCCCTCCTCTCTCTCTCTCGCTCTCTCTCTCTCTCTCTCTCGCTCTCTCTCTCTCTCTCTCTCTCTGTCTGTGTCCAGGGTGCGAGGAGTCGGAGGGAGACATCTACATGCGCTTCATGAAGTCACACAAGTGTTACGACATCATCCCCACCAGCTCCAAACTGGTGGTGTTCGACACCACACTACAGGTGTGTGTGTGTGTGTGTGTGTGTGTGTGTGTGTGTGTGTGCGTGCGTGTGCGTGTGCGTGTGCCTGTACCTCTATTTGTGTGAGTGTGTCTTTCTGTTGGACACCTGTCACACCACCTATTTTAGCCGTCGGCCTGAGGATCACCGTGGGACGGTGGGGCGACGCCCCTGAGAGCGCTGACCTCCCCCACTTCTCTAGGATGTAGAGAAACAAAGGAACAGAGGGAAGGCCATGAACAGGGCTGAATGAGAGATGTAATCCACCCCTCCCCAGGGTCTTCTTCCGCGCACACACACACTCGACGCACGCACGCACACACACACACACACGCACACTCACACACACACAAACACGCACACACACAGAGCTCCATCCATATTTAATGCTCGGCAGACTATTTCTTCGCTTAATGAATTCATGAATCATTCAGCATTAGAGGACATTTAAAGGCTGTGTTAGATAGAGCCTTGGGTGTGGATGTGTGTGTGTGTGTGTGTGTGTGTGTGTGTGTGTGTGTGTGTGTATTAGGGCCCTGCGCTTTTCTGTGAGTAATGATGAATAAAACAGTATGATAATGAGAATTATGTCATTTCAGGTGAAGAAGGCGTTCTTCGCTCTGGTGGCGAACGGCGTGCGAGCCGCGCCGCTCTGGGAGAGCAAAAACCAGAGCTTTGTAGGTGAGACTGTGTGTGTGTGTGTGTGTGTGTGTGTACGTGTTATTTCCATAATGTCCTCTCCTCAGGCCGTTTCCGTAGTGACAGAAAGAGTAGAGACAAAACATCTATATTTAACTCTTCTCCTCTGCCGGTCCGCTCCCCCTCTCCTCTCGTCATCCTCCCACTCCATCTCCCTCTCTCTTACTTTCCCTCCTCTGCTCCTATAAATTATCCTTTCACAGTCGTCATGCCTTTCTCCTCTTTTCTCTATTCACCTCTGTCTCAGAGTGTGTGTTGTGCCTCCTGCTGTAGCCAAACACTTACAGTCGTACTTGTCCTGCTCTCTCTCTCTCTCTCTTCTTTCTCCCTGTCTTTCTAGGAATGTTGACCATCACAGATTTCATCAACATTCTGACCAGATACTACAAATCCCCCATGGTAGGACACACACACACAGACACACACACACACACACACACACACAAAGAGTTACATCGCTGCTGACAATGAGTAATTTGTCTTCTGAGGCATTGTACCCATTGAAAGGCACAATTAATGCAATAAAACAATGTATTTATTAATAGCGTAAAGCAGGATTCGGAGTGAGGCAGAAAACAAAATATTTTTACAATCTGTTTGGTCATCACACTTTTTCTAGTTTTCTCCAATCATTTCTCGCATTTGGTTTTTCAGTATTACAACTCGGACTGGGCGATAAATTATTACTAACCCTTCAGTGGTTCCATTGACATGGAACTGAAATGCATGTTCTGATTCGCAATTTTCCAATCTACCGTAACATCATTAAGGAAGATTGGAAGATTAAGGTCGACCTAATACTAAAGATTTGAGCTAACACATTCTGAAAATGGATTGTGAAAGAAAGTTTTATTCGAGGTATTTTTAGTTGAGGTGTTGGTCCGGTTTCATAGACCAGTATAACTAACTGGAATCTGATGAGTTTCATGATTTAAGATGGGATTTAGAATCTATAAGCAGGTATTGTATGCACTCAGCCCAGCCCTATCTCCGACACCTTCCAGAGCCAGTTGCTACCAATTCAGACCCGAATACCAAAATTGTCAGAGATCGTTTTTCTGAGACTTGTCACTTGAGCTGAAACGATCAGTCGATTAATCGATTCGTTGCAAACTATTAAATTAATCGGCAACTATTTTAATAATAGATTAACCATTTTGAGTCATTTTTTAAGAAGAACCAAATTCTCTGATTCCAACTTCTTAAATGTGAATATTTTCTGGTTTCTGTAGACCTATATGACAGTAAACTCAATATCTTTGGGTTGTGGACAAATCAAGACATTTGAGGATGCCGCCTTGGGCTCTGGGAAACCGCGATCGACGTCTTTCAGAATTTTCGGACATTTCATGAACTAAACAACGAATCGATTTATCAGGACAAATAACGGACGGATAATGAAAATAATCGTTAGTTGTAGCTCTACTTGTCAGTCTCTGTACGCCGGCACCTTCCTCCGCTCTGGTCTCTAATCACGGTCGGTGATTTCCGATCGAGTGGCGTCAGCCTTTCCGGACGACATCCATCTTGAGTTGGCAACCTTGAACAATGAAATAGATACGAGCGGAAAATAAGAAACATGATGAGTTGTGATGCGTCGAGGGGGTGACACATCATGATCGTGGTCATAATCTTCCCAGCAGAGAGGCTGTGTCCCCAGTGCTGCATCAATATACGTAACTGCAGTGATGTTGGGAATTCTGTTTTTTCATCTCTCTCTCTCTCTCTCTCGCTCTCTCTCCCTCCCTCTCTCAGGTCCAGATCTATGAGCTGGAGGAGCATAAGATTGAGACATGGAGAGGTGAACACCCATTATTTCATTTTTACATATTAATATTGAATTTGTAATGTCTTTCTTCCTTCTTAATTTCACCCATTTTGGTGTGTGTGTGTGTGTGTGTGTGTGTGTCCATGTGTGTCCACAGAGTGCTACCTCCAGGAGACCTTTAAACCTCTGGTTCACATCCCACCCGATGCCAGGTAAGGGGACTGGGAAATGCCTTGGAAGACGGACAGACGGTCAGACAGACAGAAAGTGTAGCTAGTCAGTCAGACAGACCGACAGGCAGCAGGGACAGACACGTAGGTCGGACCCATTTGGTTTTGTCTGCAGTTTTGCCCAGCTGGTACTTTCATGAGACAGAGTTTATGGAGTTTGTTGTCCGGGCCTCTACTGTTAAAAGCCCTGAATAATTTAACACCCCTGAAAATACACTGAGATCAAGGAGAGGAGAGACGAGGAGGGGGGAGGAGGGGGGAGCAAAGCAGCGGAACTGTGCTGTTTTTGTGGCAAACAAACCAGCGTCCATTATGAGCTCCCTGTTATCAAGGAAATAAGTGTTTTTATTTGTATGCTGCCTCTCCGAGTGTTGTACTACAGTATAATAGACAACACTGTTGCGGTCATGCTATAATGATCCGATATCTGTAAAACCTCTTACATCGTGGATCCCTGCGCTGATTTTTAGATTTAAGCTTTCCCATCGAAACATTGTAAGTGATGCAACAGAATAATAGTATTTACTGTTCTTTGCACGGCCAGAGCCACAGCACTAAGAGAGTAGATTAAAAATATGATGATTTGAATCTCTCTCTCTCTCTCTGACACAGACAGTGACAAGTGGTGTGTCTGGTATAATGCTGCTGTGTGTGTGTGTGCGTGCGTGCGTGCCTGTAGAAGAATGATTTCAGTCCCAGCTTCTCCTTAAGATCTTGCTGTATTGGTAAAAGAAAAGAGACTATAGATAGAGCCTGAGAAGGACAATAACCCCTCTCTCTCTCTCTCTCTCTCTCTCTCTCTCTCTCTCTCTCTCTCTCACACACACACACTTTCTTTATCTGTCCGTCAGTATATTTGAAGCTGTGTATTCGTTGATAAAGAATAAGATCCATCGGCTGCCGGTCATCGACCCAGTGAGCGGCAACGCTCTCTACATCTTGACCCATAAGAGGATCCTCAAGTTCCTTCAGCTGTTTGTGAGTGCCAGCGCCAGTAACACACACACACACACACACACACACACACACACACACACACACACATTAAATCATGACACCATATACAACATGGCGTTCACAACACAGCACACTGAGCGCAGTCACAGTGCGGTTTGACAGTTTAAATCAAATGCATAACGATCTGGGCAAGATTACATTCTTGGCCTTGTCTATTTTGTCTTCAATGCTGTAGATCAAAATTTTGAGCCTTATTTTTTTGGAACCATTTTGCCTGTAGATGGGTATTGTTCTATTTGCTGCCCCCTGCTGGACTCCCTGTGTGCTGACGTCTTGTCTTTGAGCACAGTAGTCCTATACCGGTTAAAATGTCCTGTATTGGTTAGGTTGGTAAATGGTTGCTAATTTATATGATAGCTAATTTATCCTGAATATTAATCATTTAATGAACTTATTGTTTTTCTTTTTAAGATTTTATTTTGTTGATGTTATTGTTATTGTTATATATTTTTTTTAATTATTATTAGTGTTCTAATCATCGTTATCCTTATCCTACATCCATAGTGATATAAGCGTGTGTGTGTGTGTACGTGTCCGCGTGTGTGTGTGTGTGTACGTGTCCGTGTGTACGTGAATGAATGCATGCATATGTGTAGGTGTGTGAGATGCCAAGGCCAGCCTTCATGAAGCAGAACCTGGAGGAGCTGGGTGTGGGCACCTACTCCAACATAGCCTTCATCCACCCGGACACCCCCATAATCACCGCACTCACCGTCTTCACCAGACGGAGGGTCTCCGCTCTGCCGGTGGTGGACCACCACGGTATGAGAGAGGGAGTGAGAGAGGATATACACTGTATAATATAATTTTGTTAATCTTGTCATAAAAGGAATGTACTTTCCTTCCGCTGACCCTGGGTTTGTGTCTCCAGGTAAAGTGGTGGATATCTACTCCAAGTTTGACGTCATTGTAAGCGACAGTTTACTTTCTTAACTATCAATGGTATCCATCCATCATTTATGCATGTGTGTATCATATGTCAATGACAAGCTTCCCTGGGTGTGACCGTGCGTGCAGAATCTGGCAGCAGAGAAGACGTACAACAACCTGGACATAACGGTGACTCAGGCGCTCAGACATCGCTCGCAGTATTTCGAGGGAGTCATGAAGTGTAACAGACTGGAAACACTGGAAACCATAGTGGACCGCATCGTCAAGGCAGAGGTACACACGTGTTGTGCGCGCGCGCTGTGCACGCGTACGCTCGTCGCACTTCAACTTCATCGGGCTCCGAAAGCAAAATGTATGTCAGGCCAAGAACTGGATCAGGATCCAAATCACTATTTTACACGTTTTTACATAACTCTGTTCTACATGCAATGGCATACAAACACTGTGTTGTATGCCAAGCATGCTGAAAGCACAGGTTAAAAGAAAAATAAGAATGTAAAAAAAAAAAAAAAAACATGTCCAAATACATTAATATTCCACTGAAATATTTATGGAGGGGTTAAGTGAAGACGCACAACTACAGTAGATGATTGTTGGTCATGCTTTTCAACATAGAGAGAGCCCACTATCCTGGTTATTTGAGTGCCGTGCGTCATGCTGAAGCAATAAGTTGTGTGTTTGTCTTTTCCTCTAATCCATTACCACTCTGTCTTTCTGTTTGTCCGTCTGCCTGCATCTCTCCGGCAGGTCCACAGGCTGGTGGTGGTCGACGAGGACTCGCACATCGTGGGAATCGTTTCCCTGTCAGACATCCTGCAAGCGCTGATCCTGACACCTGCAGGTATGTGTGCACCCACACACAAATGCCAGCAATTCCCAGTTTTTAATTTCATTTGATTCGGGTTTTATTTGTAAACTCTCTCAACATCCATACCTGTACAATGTTTGGTTAAAGAGTTATTTAGATGGCATAGAGTCTGATCCTTTGAACTGCTGTTGACTTGATAGCCTGACAACCTGTCTGTCTCTCTGTCTGTCTGTCTGTCTGTCTGTCTGTCTGTCTGTCTGTCTGTCTGTCTCACTGTGCAGGTCTCGGTAGAAAGGACAGTGTTCAGCAGGTCTCTGTGGACCAGACGATGACCGGAGAAGCTGAACCGGGTCCGTCGGGTCCGGATCAACCGGCAGGGAATTCGGAGCCGGAATCGGTACCTGGACCGGACACGGACCTGGAGCCCAATGAGACGGAGGGGGAGACAGAGGGAGAGAGAGACACGACAATCACACCCAGTGAGAGAGAAGCAGCGAGCGAGGCAGAGACGGACGGACACGAGGGTACGGACGAAAAGACGGAGGGGGAGACGGATGCACAGACTGATGGAGAGACAGAAGGAGAGGGAGAGAGAGGGGGAGAGGCAGAGGGGGAGAGAGAGGGAGGGACAGAATGTGAGGGAGGGACCGAGTGCGAGAAAGAGGAAGAGGCAGAGGGAGAGACAGATGGTAAGGGAGAGACCGAGTGCGAGAAAGAGGAAGAGGCGGAGGAGGGAAAAAAGGGAGAGACAGAATGTGAGAGAGGAGAGACAGAGTGCAACAACGAGGAGGAGACTGACCGTGAAAAAGAGGAAGAGACGGGGTGTGAGACAGAGGGAGAGACAGAATGTGAGGGAGAGACGGAGTGTGAGACAGACCCGCTCCTTTTGAAAGAGGAAGATGCGGAAGCGGAGTTAGGGAGCGACAAAGAAGAGACAGACGGAGGAGAAGAGGAGGAGAAGAAGAGCTGCGAGGAGGAGGAGGCGGAGGGCAAAGATGCAGGAGAGGAGGTGACGGAGGGGGGACACGAGGAAGAAGGGACTGAGGGAGGAGAGGGGTCCACACAGGACGCTGGCGAAGAGGATGACAAAAAAGAAGGAGAGGAGGGAGGAGGAGAAGGGGAGGAGGGAGGAGGAGGAGAAGGGGAGGAGGGAGGAGGAGGAGAAGGGGAGGAGGGAGGCGGAGAGGAGCGAGCGGGAGATGAGGAGGAAGAGTGACGGGCTCATTGCGGCGTCTGTGGACTCATTGCGACTTGCTGGGGCGGAGAGCCGCCGGCCGCCACGGGAAGAGGAAGTCGACCAAGCGGAGAGAGGTGGGACCGGACGGCCCGCACGCCGCCACGGGATTGGCCGGGAGGCTCAACAGACGAGTTCCCGTTGGTCAGTGTCGCGGAAGTGCTAATTGGACGGCTGGCCACAGGGATGATTGACATGTCTTGGAACCAATCAGGGATCTTAAAAAGGTTGTCTCTCAGAGAACCATTCACGGCTCATGATGATTAATCGTTTTCACAGTCAGCTTCGCAATTAACAAAGAGGAGATTAAAGATTTTTTGTTTTTGAAAGCTTTTGGGAGGTTTAGGGAGGTTTTTATTTGTCCGGGAGACTAGAGCCTGAGTCTGTGAAGGGTTGTGGACACCATGACTTGAACGCCTACAGGTACAACGGTGATAACATATTAATATTTAGATATAAATACATGGTTTGAATTGGATGTCGACAAGGAACCTTCATAGCAGCATCTGTGCTGCTCCCAACAAGGAGGGGAAATTTGGCATGGATGCTGAAAGGCTGTCAGTATGAATCCCAGCTGGTCAGTAGTCCTTGAGCAAGGCAGTTAGAC
Organism: Zeus faber; assembly: GCF_960531495.2. Taxonomy (NCBI): domain Eukaryota; kingdom Metazoa; phylum Chordata; class Actinopteri; order Zeiformes; family Zeidae; genus Zeus; species Zeus faber. The sequence continues at coordinate 19,977,462 of NC_137206.1, read as the reverse complement.
ATAAACTGCTGTAGTAGAACGGGGAGGCTCCAAAGTCTCTCTTTGGCTGCAAGAGAAGGTCTGTGACTGAGCGCAACAGCGATTTCACTCACGAACAAACCGGCCCAGAAACCCTTGGCCGCGCATGGTGTTAAAGTGAGCTTTTCGGAGAGGACGCGCTATCACAGCAGCGGTGTAGCGCTCCCGCAGTCCTACATCATCCACACACACATCTGATGACGCCCAAATCTGTTATTCAGAGCCAAAATCCTTGTCATTTTTCCGCTGGCATTCCTGTACTTTACTTTTATGTAATTTTAACCTATTTAATGCAACTTAATATCAGTCATGAAGGAAACCATCAACACAAGATTGCAGTTTGTGCCATCAGTTTAATATATATCTATATATGTATAGATATATATATATTTTTTTTTGTGAACTAAAAATTTCCTTCACACTTTAGTTTTTACAAGAGCTGTTCAGTAACCATTATTGTACTGTAGTTATTCATTTATAAACCGCAGACTCACCTGTGTCATGTGTGCCTTCTATCTAGTTTGTGAGCGGTCAAAGTGAGGGGAATGAGAATTGAAGCACCTTGATTCGAGTATTTGAATCCAGTAGGAATGTTTTGGTGGTGGGTTTTTTTTGTTTTTTTTCCAAAACTAGATGGATATGGATGGAGATGGATAGATGGATCCACAGCTGGTTCCTCTATCACACACAAATCACGGTCTCCTCCACTGTTATCCTTATCCGTTATTCTATTCTATCAATTATTACTGTATCAAATGTTATTTAGCTGCTGAAACTAAGAATATATTTATTGTACAGGTTTATGAAAATGAATAGCTGATATAAATGTACATTACATGTATTTTGTTTTATAGAAAAAAATCAAGTCTGTATTATTGTTATATTGAAGATTTAAATAATAATGCTGTCGAAATAGATTCTAAAGTTTAATATATTTATGCTGGAAATAGAGTTTAATGTTGTGTTCTGCTATTGCCGAAGAAGAGATTTAGACAAAGTCAAGATTTATAGAAGATCTAATATTTATCCACCACACAGTACCCATGTACTAGCAATGTGAAACCAGTAAAACGTGTGGACCTTGACTACATTTGTAAAGCTCTTTAGATTAAGTTTTCCTGCCAATATTCTGGGATGTCCGGCGTTCTGCACACGATGCCATGGAATGTCGAGGCAGCCTCTCTGATGCTGTGATCCAGCAGACTTGGCAGGTCGTCTCCGAGGCGACGCCGGGCGTGGATTTATCGGCCTGTGACGCCTGCGTTGTCTTCTCTGGACATTCCCGGATAAAGCGGTCTCAGATACTGCACACGGTACAGGACGGAAATTATGGGAAGCCATGTCGGCTCTGCAGCCCTGCTCAGTGGCTGTGGATAAATGCCTGAGTTCATCTGTAAAATGCTGGTGATGTTAAGTCGGCCGTTGTTCCATATTTACACCCGGCATTAAGGTGATGGAGCTATGGCCGACCCCTACACTCTGTGGCTCTGAGTCTGTTTAATTAAGGTCACTGATGGTTGGCCTGTTTTTATACCTCTATTTCTGAACAAAGTGGAATAAACAATCCCAATTTGTTAACATTTTGATGGATTTACTTGTGGGTTATGGGTTACGGTTTGGGGTTCTGTGTTATGGTAAGGGTTAGGTTTTGGGATTAGGTGATGGGGTAAGGGTTTGGCGTTAGGGATTAGGTGATAGGGGTTAGTGTTTGCTGTTAGGGTTTTAGGTCAGGTGTTAGGGTTTGGGGTAAGGGTTTAGTGTTTGGTGTTAGGGTTTGAGGTCAGGTGTTAGGGTTTGGGGTTAGATGTTAGGGTTTGGGGTTAGATGTTAGGGGTTGGGGTTAGGGGTTTGGCGTAAGGGGTTAGGGTTTGAGGTTAAGGGTTCAGGTATGGGGTTCGGGTTATTAGATTCAAGATTCAAGAAGTATTCTGCAGTATAATTACTTATGACTACCCTGCTACAGCTTTTTTTTTTTTTGTTACCTTGTACGTTTCTATCAGCATTCTTTTTCAGTCTCTAATAATAATAATATACAGGTACAATTACCGAAATTTGCCAATATATTTGATGATCTGCTATTGTCAGTCTGAGGGTGTGATTGTTTTCCTTTGCTGCAGCCTGTGGCTGTGTTTTGATAATTCTCACACATGGTCACGGTGATTTAGAGCGACACCTAGTGGACAGCGACAGTCAGGTACTCCGCTTCCGTGTTTTATGTATTTATATTTTCAGCCTTTGATTTGATTCTGGGCTGAAAAAGCCAGAAACCTAAATATCCTCAGAAAGTACTTGAATAGGAATAAAAATGAGTGGCCCCCTTGACAGTACAGACTACTCAGTTACTACTCAAATGCAGGTAGAACATATAACCTTTATTTTATGCGGGCAAACAAAAAACGACTACTTGTTGTCAGAGATGAATCAAATGGAGTAAAAAAAAAAAGTAACACGTGGCTCGCACCGGCAGCTGTGCATGGAAGGCGGTATGCACCCACGTTATATGACTGAGTATTATACGAAACGTGTACTTTAAATGAGTACATAGAAGTATCCAGTCAGTTAGCAGGCTCACGCTACATCCGGCGCGGACTATCTTCCCCGTTTGTGTCTGTCTTTTGTTTTGACGTAAAACTGACTTTACCGTTGTCTTGTTTTCTTAATCTCGTCCCATTAGTTGCATGTAAGTTGTATTCGTTTTGGGTTTTTTTTTAATGCACGCGTGTGACCGTATGTATATGTATATGGCAAATAATCTCTTGAATTTGAACTTGAACTTAAAACTTGAACTTGGAGTAAACCAGTAAGAGTGACGTCGCCTAATTTGACCACGGGGTGTCTGAGTGATTGCCGTCCGCCTGGTGGGCGTTGATCTGTCAAACATAACCATGAGCTCTATTGGCAATTTAGATGTATTTAAGCTGCTGTAAAAGGACTGGATGGGCTATGGTCTGTCAAATGCAACCGTCAAGAGGGAAATCAAGTCGTTTCGAAGCATAAACAACCTTTCGGTGACGAAGTAGACGTCGCAATCACTTTTTGGCACGACACCCGTCCAGGCGTAATTTCTTACTCCCCTAAAGTAAGCAGCGTTCATGGTGGGTAAGAACAATAACAATTTCAACCACTAATTTGCACAGTACGTTTGTGTGACGTGTTCATGAGCATGTTTGATAATATGCTGATTGAACAGTGGAGTGGAGTGCTTCACCTCACGTATCAAGTAAGTACAAGGCTCAATCTGAACGTTAGGTTAACGTTAGCTCCCAATTAGCTGATGGCTGGGTTTAGATCATGCATGTTAAAGGACACTTTCAAATAACACATGTTTCAACTTGCTTTGGACAAAAGCCTCTGCTAAAATACGTAATTTAATCATATGTTATGTGGGGACAGGGAAGACCGGACCATGATTGGGAAGAAAGGACAAGTTTACTCTTTGCAATGATATATTTGACCTTTGCCACTGGGTGGCAGTATAACCTCTCTGCATTTCAGTCCTGATGCCAGTGTGGAAGGATGCTGGGGTTATTCATCAGAAACATGAATGTAGTTCTGAACTTAAATGACATTATCTTCAAATATTTGTAATTCTGCAAATATTTTACCCCCCCTGATGCCAATAATTATGTTTACCGAGTGGTTGTTTCATTGACAAAAATGTACATTTCCGCAACAACGGCTACGATATTTCACCTGGTGGAGTACGTCGTCCTGGTACTTTTCTTATATTATGGTTCGGGACATACTAAACACTCATTTTGGCTTACTCTAGTATGCTAGTATGCCATTTGGGATGAGGCCATTGTTACTCTCCTCCCTTTCCCCACTGAGGGTCACATGGACATCTTTCCCCCTTCCCCACACTGTTTCCCTCTCTCTCTCTCTCGCTCTCATTCTATTGCTATCTTTCTGTTTCTTTCTCTCTGCAGTGTACCGTCAAACTCATCAGTATTCCTGTACCGAGCTGCGACAGAGTTCCTCAGAGTGGAAGACAGTTCTAGGTCAGTAGACCACGTTACATGTAATCTAATCTACAAGTACTGTAAGCCTACTGATGATTTCATACAGTATATGTATGTATGTGTGTGTGTGTGTGTGTGTGTGTGTGTGTGTGTGTGTGTGTGTGTGTGTATATAGATAAAAAAAAAATATATATATATATGTATATTGTTAATTCATTGCTGGCATTCCATTAAGCCATTTATGAATTAATTCTTCAAATTAACCAAATGTATTAACCAGCAGATTAATTAACTGGCGTGGATTGCAAAAAACATGTTTTCTGGAGATTATTATGAGAAGTGGAGATGGGATTGATTGGTTCTCGCTCACAGTGTGAATTGACTTGTAATGGGATACATAACAGTTTATAACATGAAGATCTGTGTTCTCAGGTGGAGTTTTCTTCTTGCCTGCCTTCACCGGCCTGTTGGTGTGGTGCCAAAGAGTCTACAGAAGGATGTACACACACACACACACACACACACTCTCTCTCTCTCCCTGAGACAGGCAGGAGACTGTTTTCTTATTCTCTAAATTCACTGTCAGTTAGTGTCACTGAAATCTTTCCCCCTAATAACCGGAGTGTTGATGATGTTTCCTTTTTCCCTAATTGTCTCTCTGTTTCTTCATTTCATCATCTATCTATCTATCTATCTATCTATCTATAGTTTAATTTCCCATGCCATATAGAAAGTCTGTCTGTCGATCTATCTCAGTGCACTCAGCTATATTTTCATGTTTATTTTCCCCCTTAAAATATTTTGATGGAAATGTTTTGCTCCTGTGGAACGGAGACACATTCCTGGCATTCCAACCCGAGTCTCCTCTTCAAACAACCCACTGCACCTGAACCTGGCAAATTAGGGATTCCCAGGTAATCGGTTTGTGAAATAGATATATTGTAAGTGTCAAAGACCAGTACAAAGGTTAAAATGCTTGCATCACATCATCAGTGCTTAAATCATGAAGAATTTCAAACTATATTAAAATATTACGCAATCATAATATCAAGTTCTATATTTAACACCCCACAAGACTGAATTCGACAGCTGTTAATTAAATTGAACTACATGGCAATGTAGCTCATCATTCATTTTTTTATTACAATATGACATGATCATTATCAAATTACCACCCAGCGCTGCAGAGGCACCGGGCGCTGCAGTCTTCCACGATCCTACCACTTCAGCTCAGACAGGTGAATAATCATCTGGCAGCTTTTGTCACTTTGACACCTAAATATCTGCTGAAGACTAGAATACTGTGAAAGTGCTCTAACAAAAAGTACAACCAAGTAATATTACAAATTCTGGGGGGGGGAAATAAGCCACACTGAATTTTGAAAAATAATAACTTGAATTAAGCAAAATGATCTGCCAATCGAAACAGTCCAAGGAACTTGCTAAAAGATGTCTCGAACTCTTTTATTTCAGAATGGAGAACATCAAAAGTCTGCGGTTTGTTTTAAAACATTACATATTTCCCCTCATAACCTCAGCTTTAACCCTAGAATAAGCAAAGTAATACTGTTGCACACTTTTTACGCTATGTATCTAACAGAACAGTGGCCTTAATGACTGTAAAATAAAGATGGATATCTGCAATGCTGCAAGAAGTCTCTCCATCAAATTGTTTGTGTTTTGAACGGCTTTTATGAAACTCAACAAATCAGTCACTGTAGATACTTCACCCTCCTTTCATATAAAGTTAGAAAATAGACATGTTACTTTATCCACTTAGTTGTTAGTCCAGAAGCCTTAAGCAGCAGATACAGGAAGTATAATACCTCATTTTGCTGGCAATTTCCTACCAGCAGCAGGAGGCTGTAGTTGTACTGGGCAGCACCCAGTGGCCCACTGGAGAAGAGGGCCGGCTGTCACATCCGGAACAATATACTAGCTTACTATTTAGTAAGCAAAAGGGTTTTAGGGTTCAGTAGGCCTGAAACCAAACTATGCCCAAAAAGTACCAGGATGCCATATTACATCCAGTGAAATTCAAATGATGCAAAAGCTGCACACTACGCTGTCAAACGTATCCCACAACGCATTGTGAGGACGAGATGCCTGTAAACGTTTCCATGCATGGACGTCATCAACCTGACTATGTAACGATGTAGTATGTTCGAGAAGATGTCTTCTTTTTACTCACAAACTAAAGTATGCCGGGCGAATGAGGATGAACGTGTAGTACATTGTACGCCATTCTGAATGCACGTGGGATTGTGCTGGACAGCTCCCATTGTGTTTCTGTGTCAACGTAAAGTTGGGTAGGGCTGGAGGAAAGCAAGCAGAGTGATCCCCCTCCAGCTCAGTTTCAGTTAATAAATGTACTGTGGACATTTTGTTTAATAAAGTCATGTCTCTCTTTATATTGGAACTATGGGAGCAGAGATCAGAGGATGAGTGATCAATTTAGACGTTAAAAAACACACACAATCAGCCCTTTCCGACTCATTAGGTCCATGCAGAGCCTCTGAACCTCTCTGTGTGTGTGTGTGTGTGTGTGTGTGTGTGTGTGTGTGTGTGTGTGTGTGTGTGTGTGTGTGTGTGTGTGTGTGTGTGTGTGTGTGTGTGTGTGTGTGTGTGTGTGTGTGTGTGTGTGTGTGTGACTGAACCTCTTAGCCCAAAACCTCGACTCTGCATTCTGCTGTGCTCAACACATTCACAATCCCTCCGAGACCAAGAGAATAGAACCACAAGTCAATTAACCAGCGAAACAGATAAACACATGTGTGCGCACACACACAAATACACATCTTGTTGCAGGCAGATGTGCGGGTGCACTCCGGCACATACATTGCTGGCCCTCAAAAAGCACAGCTTTTCACATGATTAAATATTCCACTTGGTGTGTGTGTGTGTGTGCATGTGTGTTTGCAGTTCTCTCTCTGTCAGGTTTGAGTTCCACAGTTAGAGGTTCTGACTTAAAGCAGTAAATTAATTCCCTGGTTGATATTGGGGTTAGAGGCTATGCCCCCCCCCCCACTCCCTACCCCTTGCACCCCATCTCTCTCACTCTCTCTTTGCTCTTTTTATCCCTTTCTCACATTTTATTCTTCCACTATCCACACTCAACATTTTGGTCTCCACTCATCCCTTTTTTTTTTATCTGTCGCTCCTTAATTCCATATAACCCACCTTTTCTTCCATCATCAATCTCTTTCCTTTCCTCTCTGCATGTCGCTGTCTGTCCTGTCAGCCCTGTTTAATTCATCTTTATACAGGGCTATAATCCCTGGGATAGTGGGGTTAACACACACACACACACACGAACACTGGTGGATCTTTGAGGATGGAGGACAGTAGACTTTTGGCAGAGTACTGATCTAATCCATTATTTTTCCTGAGAAGTATAGACTTTGATTGTTAATTTGGGTGTCAGTTAAGTAATGTAGCTGACATGACATTTTTATATATTTTTATATCCGTTATATACATCTAACGTGCTTTAAAAAAGCAGTTGAGACGTTTCTCTTATGTCGATTGTAACCTTACTCACCCTGGTATTGGACCAGTATATGTGTTTGCACTGGTGGTATCGGTATCTCTAATGTGAGTGTGTGTCATGAATTCAGAATAATATTGAGGTACGACAAGCTCATTTACTCCCTTCAAAGAGTTCATCGCGCTTTATCTTTCTTGGCGGATTGAATTTTGATGAAATGATATGACAGAAATAACGATGATTTAAAAATGCTTGTATGAGCAATTTGTGGTATATAGAGAATATAAAGCACAATTGTTAATTATAAGTGTGGAACCAGAAAGGAAACAGAAAAGGAGAGCTGGACATGTTATAGTGTATTGCCTGTTCTGGGGTACCCTGGAGCTGATTTTGGAACCCCAGGCTGATTTTCAATCCCTGTGGGCCTCCCCATGAAGCTGATAAGGGGGCTGCGCCTGGTGATGGCTGGATCTTCTGTCTCTTCCCCCTCATCACTCCCATCTCCACCCAAGATCACACAGGCCATTGCATTCCACTCTGTATAGCCCCAAAGCCCCAACACTTATGCACCTCTCTGCAATATTTGTGTGTGTGCATGTGGACTTGTCTGTAGTCGGCTCAGTCATGGACGTGTGCATGTGTGTATGTGTGTGTGTGTGTTTTTTTGTTATCCTTGACTCACATACGGGAATAATCCACGAGACCTCCAAGCCTTCGCAGGCTTTGATTAAAAACGGAACCTACCTTTTAGGAAAGCGACCACAGTCATCAAGGATGTTGGAACCCACGTCACACAATAATTTCAAAAAATCTTTTTAACTCACCTGTCATCTACAATAAAAGATGATGTTATGAGATGGAACAAACAGTGTCATTAAGAGGCAGAATATCAGCAGTCAAGTTGATCATATGCTTCTTCAAATCAGTTATCTCTATTACAAAATTAACACACTGTGGGAGACATCCCTTTCATTGACAAAACCTATCAAACCATCAACACAACGTTGACAGTGTGGCGGAAAGCTCATGACATCTTCTACCACAACCTCTCATCATCTTCCTCAACCCCAATCTCGAGTAACCCAATATTCTGTGTTAACAGCAAACTCCAAATTAATTTTGATAGCCCATGTCAGGAGTGAAGCCGTTCCAACCATTCTGTTATATGAATGGACACAACTGAGCTTTCCACACAAAAAGAGAGAGAGAGAGAGAGCGAGAGAGAGAGAGACACACACACACACACACACACACACACACACACACACACTCACACTTACGCACACTCAACCACCCCAAACAAACCCCTCTTGCTGCAGGAGCATACATTCAGACAGTGAGATATTGAATTTCTCCTCATCTGGTTTCCTAGTGTGTCCACACACACATGCACACAAACAGGCACAAGACAAAATCTACACACAAAAAGACAGACTGCATGGATAACAAACAAAGAAAAAGTCCACAATAACACACACAGACAGCACAGACAAAAATGTATGTCTAAGTATGCACGTTTCTGTATGTACTATATATTTCCGTATCAGTGTGCGGCAGGGCAAGGCTTGTTGAAAGTAACCCTAGCAATCCCTCAGCATTTTGCCCTCACAAAGTATTGTGGGATATGCTTACCAGCATAGTGTGCAGTGTTTGCATACGACGATATTTCAGTGGAATTAGTATCTCATCCGCATACAAAACACTAATTGTATGTACTCACTTGTATTCTAGTATGGCATACCGTTAATGAGTGATTATTTTTATGCATTTTATGCTAATGTGAAATGCTCTTCCATTACTCACAACTCGATCAAATCATTATTCTCCAGGCTTTATTAATGTGTCCATGCTTAGCAAATATTCAACATGCAAAAATCACTTTCATTATCCATAGAATCACAATTACATACCTAAAATGCTACATTTTCCAAACCATTGTTGAGGAAAGCACTTTGCTCAATTTGCAACCATTTAGAATATACTATTACACGCTGTAGATCATTGATAATGACTGTCAAGAGAATAACAAAATACCCAGAATGCTTTTCTCTTCAAAAAAATCTCTTTAAAGAACGCCCCCCCCCCTTGCAATATATTCTATGTGATCCTTATGACCGCATTAGATTGTTCAGCAGACAACTAACTAGTCAGACTAGAAGACTTCTGTCTTGTAAAGCAAATTTGATCTTTAGTTGAACATATTTCTCTGTATATCCTACTTACCTTGATAAGTGAATGTATTCACTGTGTAGAGAATGAACATTTTTCCTTTCTCCATTGACTTGGATTGGTTCCATGTACTTGAGTCCCAAATGTCCAAATGTAGTAGTAGGGCATCAATTTTGATAAAATTTCAATTTTGATGAAGGAACAATTACTTACTGACTTAAACAATGAAGCAGCTTCTAAGCCGGCTGCCTTTGTTTTGTAGTCTCAACAATGCACTTAGAAAAAGAGCCTACGTTGTTCCACAGTCCTTTTTTTTATATATATATAATTGGATGAGATGTTTCAATTTGTTGCTGCTGTATGTTTTTGAGACTTGTTTTTGAAAGCAATGGAAGTCAAAGGAGTGGGAAACAAGTGAAACATTGTTTTCGAAAACCATGACCTCCTGGTTAACATGAGTCGCAGTGGAGGGACTTATATCAAGGTGAGGAACATAGCGAAATGTTCAGCACACAATCTCTACTATATGTGTAAGGCAAAAATCAGGCTCATCAGGGGGTGCTAGTATATTCTAAAAACTGTCTGTCAAAATACAGTAGTAGCATTTTGGTATATCTGTCTACATCACCATCTGGAAGTCCTGTCCTATTCTCAATAGCTCATATAAACTGAGCAGTTGCAGTGCACTTAAGCAATTACATCCGTCAAAAACAACCACAGATTATCAAACAGATCTTTTGTGTGTGAAAATGAGATTGTGCCTAGGAATTGGATATCAGTGCTTCACCTCATTCATATTAATTCCAAGGAGTGAAAATACTAAGGCACAAAAAAAGGGGAAGTTCACCATTCAAATTTTCAACATTGACAAATTAACAAAACTGCTGAGTCCATTTACCCTGCAGTTATACCGTTGTTGTTTTTTTAAGCCAAATGATTTGGACCTAAATAGTTATATTATTTGTGAAAATGCACAACGGGTGGCAGAGTGGCTGAAAAGCAATAATTACTCTTTCCCATAATAGTTGATGGTTGCATTGATTTTCTTGGCATTTCTTTCTGTAGGATATAGACTACTACATTAATTTCCAATAATTTCATTTTTGTTCTATCCATTGTTAATTCATGTGGCAAATATTCCATTTCCATTTTTATGCTTTTTAACTCTGATTCCATACATCTGTGCATCGACACATGCAGAAACTAATATTTGAACCTCGGCTATTCTACTGGGAAAACTGCACTCGATAGTGGGCTGTGAACTGGGAAGCATCACTAGCAAAACAGAGCTTAATCATCATCGTAAAGTTATTGGAATCAAAGAAAACAAAGTATTGAAATCTGGAAAGAACATCCTGGTCACACCATCATCATTCAGTGTCTACAGCACATCACAAACTGCTGAGTGATTAACATGCATTGACTAATATTAATTGACTAAAATGACTTACAAAACTACCAGAAACTCGAAGAACATATGTACAGTATAGCAGAAATGTATACACACTGGTTAAATATCTGGATAAAGAGCCTTTTATGGTGTTTTAACAGATCTGAAGTTTAAGGTGAAGCACCTCGAGGGCACCTACACTAGCTCTGGAACCAAGAAAGTTAAAATCCACATGTTCTTATATGTAGTCGTAGTCCTAGGCCAGAAAGAATGCATCGTCCAGCCCGCAGATAGTTCCATAAATCGATCTCTGCAAATATTCAGCATTTTTGACTGTATTTATGTAGAATGGTAGCTTATCCAACAGCCAGGAGTTACTTAAAATCTCAGCGTTCATGAAAAATACCAGAATGGTAGTATTTTTTTGTGGGAGGCCATTTTCTGTCTTTTGAGTTAAGAACTCAAAATGGAAGCCGGAGCAGTCAACCAACATGTCTGCACTGATGTGTTTTCTGAAGGTGGAACCCTCCTTCCAGGTTTAGATCCTGAGCAATGTGTCAGCGGAAGAAACCAATATACAGCTGGATGTACGGCAGTAGCCTGGGTGGTCAGCTGCAGCTAAAACATCAAGGAAGTTAGCAACGTGGCAACATTTAAAAAAAAAAATACAAGGTTTCTGTGAATCTCTAGATGGTGAATGGTAACAATGGGACTTCCGTCTCCACACTAGGTGTCCAGGTTGACTGGTGTCTTTAGTCCGTCTCCTGAGAAGGAATGAATCAGCTTTCATTCATTCATTGTGTCTGCGTTGCTCTTCCCTTTACAAGAGATTCATTTCAATCCAAAGACTGATGGTCAACAGAAAACACAATTGAATCAGTGATGTTTTCGACGGGGTTTCTCGTATTTATAGTAGCTCTATCTGTCATTGTAAACAATTTGAAGTTTTTACTGCTCAATGTAAATCAGTTTCATCGATAATTTGTAACTCAAGGCTTGATTTGTTTTACTAAATGCAATAGATTTGCCCCCATACAGACACCTCAACCTCAGTTCTCTCATGACTGGAATCATTTGCTTTAACTAACTACATTCCAGATGCTTCTGACATAGCCATAATTTCCACATTTAAATGGCCTGACTAGCAATATGATATATTTACCAGTGTAGTAAAAAAAATGTTCTGATGACTAATATGCCTCAAAAAGACAAATAGCCAGCATAAACTTGCATCAGAGGTTGGGGGGAAATGTGAGGGTGTGGTTTAGAGGTGCAGAACTCCACATCTGTCTTTATTTCTGGGTGAAGAGGGCCCCCAGGGTGATCCCAGCTGCTCCCAGTACGACCAGTCCAAACACCGTCCTCATGGACCAGCAGCACCCCGGGGGTCTGGGCCCAGCCGTACAGCTCCACAAAGGCATCCTGGGAAGAGGGGAGGTGGGGGTGATAGACGGTTAGAAGTGAAGGAGGTGAGGCGATTATAGTCCTGGTGCTGGATACCTGCATTGCATTGATTGCACAATTTTCTCCACACTTTCTTTTGTTTTTTATTAAGCTGTGTGAATGCCTCAGGAAGTTTCGGGAGATGGGGTTCTGTTTCAGAGGCGGCAGGAATACCCAATCATTATAAACATTGTAGTCACACTACAGCCTATGCTCATGTACCAGCTCCAAATACGGTCTCATCAAAATGACTGTTGCAAGAATACATTCAAGCTTTAATTTAAATTTAGCCAATTTAGTGTGTGTGTGTGTGTGTGTGTGTGTGTGTGTGTGTGTGTGTGTGTGTGTGTGTGTGTGTGTGTGTGTGTGTGTGTGTGTGTGTGTGTGTGTGTGTGTGTGTGTGTAAATTCACTAAACCGTGGGTGTGTGGTGGGGTTGGGGGTATGAAAAGAAAGAGACAGCGGACTAAGATCCTGAACAAAGACATGCACATACTGTAATCTAACACACACACACACACACACACTTTCTCTCTCTCTCTCTCTCTCTGTCTGTCACACACACAAAGGACGGTCCCTGCATTCAAAACCGAACTGTATCAGAATTCATTGCTGCTAGCTTTTTACACTCCCACACACAAGGACAGAAAGACCTTACAGGCATATTCATGTATGCGCATACAGAGATAGAGAAAAAGGTTTAGACACACAGTGTTAACGTATAAAACACACAGACAGACATGCCAGTGCATACAGTTATGTGTAAAATGACAGACACACACACCAAAGCACACACAAAGTACATACACACTACTAAATACTATACTTGGCCCGCTGTGTATGAAACACCCACTCTCTCACACACACACACACACACACACACACACACACACACACACACACACACACACACACACCATTATCTTGGCTTGGAGAGCCAGCAGGGGGCTGTCGCCGACCAACACACACTGTATTTGATCACAGCTCTCAAGTATGGACATAGACCTGTGTGTTTGTGTGTGTGTGTGTGTAGGGGGGGGGATGATCAGAGAGAGAGAGAGAGAGAGAGAGAGAGAGAGAGAGAGAGAGAGAGAGAGAGAGAGAGAGAGAGAGAGAGAGAGAGAGAGAGAGAGAGAGAGAGAGAGAGAGAGAGAGAGAGAGAGAGAGAGAGAGAACGATCAGTTGAGCATTAACAAGGAAATGTTAGGTTCTTTCCGCTGTGTGTGTGTGTGTGTGTGTGTGTGTGTGTGTGTGTGTGTGTGGCAGCAGCTAGGTGATAGGAAACAGTTGGTATGTATGGGGGAGCCCAGTACCACACACTACACAGTCATAGTTCCTCCTAAAAAAACTGTCACTCTCCACGCCTAAAGACACATGCACGCATGCATATACAAACACAGATATTCTGGACTGCACAGCCTCCATTACTGTCTGTGAAGCGCTTTGTGACAGGCATGTTAGGAAATGTAAATTACATGAGAGAGAGACAAATAACACCCGTCTCGATGGTAGCAGTACAGTAGTTGTAGTAGTAGTGGAAGTAACCGTTAATATGCTACATGGTTTAAATTTGGGCGATAAATCATTATGGTCATTTTTTCAGTAGTATTGTATTGTCGTGCGATTAAGAGGTCATCATATCAGTCTTCATATTTATAGTTTATTGAAGCTCAATTGTGGTGGATTTTAGGTAACCTGTATAGATCAGAGTCTTACGGCCCCAGTTATGGGACACACTGTAGAGCTGTTCCTAAATCAGGAGGACTAGCAGATTAGTTTGGGCTTGTTTGTTACTTGGTGGTCTTTGCCCCCAAAGACCAGGGAAGAGGCTTTTTTGGATTTTTCTCCCCCTCTCCCAGAAAGTGTCGTCTGATTGTGATGATACGTTCTTCCTATCTTAGCTGTGACTAATTCTGCACATCTCCCAGATCTGTTACATCATTTTGGAATGAAAAGAGAGAGAGAGGTAGACGCAGTCTCCCTCCTCTCTCACATCTCCCTCTTCTCTTTCTCTCCATGGAAAGCGCACACCTCGAACCCCAGACATTAAAGAACACACACACACACACACACACACACACACACACACACACACACACACACACACACACACACACACACACACACACACACACACACAGACACACTTTTTTAATTTCCTACTGCAACTTTATGTTTGGACCCCCTGAGAGAACACAAACAGGGAGGAGAGCCTGCAGGGGCCCCTGCAGCTGTCAAAGGGCCAACATACATGTATCGACTTTTGATTTTTTTTCTGTGCTGGATTCCAGTCTGCAGTAAAAAAAAACCAAAAAAAAAAAAAACAGGAAGTCAGGATCGTTGTTGGTCTTATTGAAATTTCTTAACAAAGAACTTCACCACTGGAAGCTTCTGCTGTTGTCTAGCAGCTGCGTGCTGCATTTACCTCCTTTAGGCTACTTAACAGTTTAAAGTTACAGTAAACAGTGAAGTTCTTTACATGAAAAATACATAAGCATAAGCAAGATATTAAAGCAGTATCTCAAGAGGAACAGGAATGCAGGGAAGAGATAAAAAGTACTCTATCAGATTTCCCTTCTACAGTGTCATTGAAAAAAAACAACTTTCCTTAAAACAGAATCGCCCCCCCCCATGATGTCACGTTTAATTTTTTATAACCAAGGTTCATCGCTAAGTGAAAGAGAAAGTACCTCAACCTCACTGCCCGCCAACTTCTTACAGCCCTGCTTTCATCTGTATTTCAGCTCCTCTGTCCTTCAGAAGGAATAGATAACTGACTCACAGACATGAATATTATTAAACTCATTAACAGTCATTCACATAAGTGACCTTGGTCTTCATTCAATGACTTCAACACGCGTGCGTCTGTGCGTGTGCGTGTGCGTGTGCGTGTGTGTGTGTGTGTGTGTGTGTGTGTGTGGGGACTGATTTCTTTACTATGCAGATGACTTTTGATTGACAGCTCAGAGGGGTCTTTCACAGCTACTGATGAAGAATGCTAGGGGAATAAGCCATACCACACACACACTTGGGAGGTGTGTATGTATGTGTGTGTGTGTGTGTGTGTGCGTGTGTGTGTGATAAATTGAGTCGTTCTCACATTATGCTGGTGTCCTTTCGAAACCATTAGAACTGATTCAGGTGGATGTTTGAGTCATCTACAGCAGGGGTTCCCAACCTTTTTATTGTCATGGACAAGACCGCAGTGCACAAAATGTTCACGGATTCGGGGGCGGGTGAAAGAACTGAGTGGCTTCCCGTCATGCTTGGTGGAAATTGAATACATTATACATCTACAATGAAATACGCTTTCTATTTGGTTTTATTTTTTGGGGGAGAAACTGGGACGCACAGTGGAGGTAAGAGGGGTAAAAGAGTGACTGATTGTCTCCCTGTTACGCACAGAGGAAAATAAATACATTAAACACAACAACACATCTACAATAAAAAAAAGGATTATTATGGTCACGTGAAAAAACCCCAAAAAATAGCCCTGTGTTTTGAGAATAAACTCAGAATTCCGCCCCTGATTTCAGGTCTGGCCAGCAGAGCGAGGCCTACCAATCAATAAATAATAGATAGCTAAATAGACCGACCCGGCAAGGAGGCACCCCCACACGTGCTGCGGCCGCCTGCAACTGCTAAGCAACGGACGGTACAGCGCTGGGCAAATGAAAATAAATAATAGATAGATAAATACATATCAGATAAATACATCTACAATAAAAACACACTGTTTTGGTTTGTTTTTGCTCGCTTGTTTTCGATTTGAAATCGCTCTGGGGGGAAAAAAAAAAAAAAAAAAAAAAAAAGCACAGGCTAAATAGGGCACCCCCGCCTGCCTTCTCACAGCCCGGTGGCAAATGCCCCGCGGGCTGGCACCGGTCCACAGCACAGTGGTCGGGAACCCCTGATCTACAGCATATTTTAGTAGGAGAACATATATATCCTCTGCTACCGCTAATGATCTCACACACATGGGCTCATAGACTTTGCACACACACACAGGTATGCTCATTTAACAACCTCTTAGTAGTTCATTACCACATCAGACGCAAGGATCAGAATCTTCTCAGGACTAAGGATGTTTCTAAGAATGTTAATCACACTTCCTTGTTCCCTGGAATAATGACAGATACAAGCACACACACACCCACACCCCGACACCCACACCCACACTTTTAACTTGACACTTTCAAATTATATTTAATTATGATTAATCAGAAAATAAGGAGCTAAGAATACATATGGCATTTCAGGTAAATTTCATCTTATTGTAGGTGCCAACAGTTGCCAATATAGTCAAAACGTGCATGCCAAATACCATCAGTACAGTGTAGGCTGACATCTGGGCCTGTATTTATAAAAAAAAGAAAATAGAAAATTGTTCCCAACTGCCCAAAAATTCTCAGAACAATTCATATTTGATCTATCTTTAGGCGTAGGATTAAAAGCAGGTTGAGGGCTAACCTAACCCGTTAGCCGTTCCCAGCAGATGGTATTCAGGCACGTACATTCCAGAGGAGGAGGAGAGGTGGGTTTGCAAGCAACAGTCAACAAATTAAAATGGATTGTTTGGATAGAGATTGAATAATTTTTGTCCTTTACCATCTACAAGAAGATCCCATTCCCTTTCTGCAGAAAGGGAATGTCAATTTAAGATTTTGAGCAATAGGGAAGATGCAACTTTGCAGCAGTTATGATTTAGGATAATAGGCAGATTTGTTCCTTTCCCCACCCCTCAGCGTGAAGTAATGTAATAACTAAAAAACTAAATGCATTTCTATAAATCGCTGGTTTCCCTGGAGTTGTAGGCATCATAGATGGAAGCATATGTTCTAAAAAAAAAAAAAGGCAACAATGGGCTTTTCAAAAGACTACAATGATGGCATCATAAACTCTCAGAAGAATGTATGTAGTGCTACTCTTGACTGAAAGTTAGTTGGGGAAGCTTCCAAACTTCCTTCGCTTAATAGTTTTACTCCTTGTCAACATTTTAGTGCAATTTCGAGGAGCGATTATCAGCTGTTTGATGAATACGGACCCTCACCTTGGAAATGCTTCGATGTCAGCTTTGTACAGTATTTTTACAGGATACTGAGGAGGAATTGGACAGCTGGCAGGAAAAACAGTCAGCGTTGCATATCTGTTTTCTAAATACATCAGACTAATAATCCAAGGCCAATAATTTGAGAGAAATAACCGTTGAAAATAATTTGCTTAAGAATGATTGTGATGAATGACGTGTTCTAAATTGACGACCCAAAATTGAAATTCAGTAAAGTAGTTATTGAACGGCGCCATACGCTTTCACTTCCTTTTGGGCCAGCCTATGTAAGCAGCCAATCCCTACTGCTCTGCCTGCTTTGCTCGGCCTATGTCGCCAGAAATCTTTTCCTTATGTGAAAAGTCTTATCTTTATGGACAGGATCGGATGGCGTACGGCGTTGAAAAGCTGCCTTGTGTCTCCGCTCCTCACAGGATTCTGGGCATCCAACCCTCCCTCCCTGATTTCTCTGAGCTTTTTTTAAAAACGTTATTCCGTCCCAAGCCCACTCTTTACTGGAAGTGCCTTACTTGATGGACAAGGGAGATGGATGGGAGGTACTGTGGGATAGTGGAAAGGATTGATTTATTTTGAACTTGTTACTTGACATGTTGTTGTAATACTCCTTTTGCTATTGGTAGAGACAGAATTTTAGATAATTCATCTTCAAGGCTGCTATAGGAACAGTTTGTTGTAAACAAAGCGAACCGGCAACAGTCAAGCTGTAAACAGAGTCTTTGAGCAGCCTCTGTAAAGCCTGCAGGCCATTATCCTGGTGAGAATCTTGATCAGGCTTTCCTTCACCTCTGGACTGAGAGGAGAAAGACAGCGAATCAGAGAGGAGTGCGGCGGTTCTCCGGGAATCATCAGTCATGTACCTTAGCAGAGTAGCTCAAAGAGCTGGTGCCAAAAAGTAAAGACGACGAAATGATTGCCAATATAGAATCTGTCCCTTTCGGACAGCTCAGGTAGCGGCCACGCTTATCTCCCGTCAGAAGATTGCCATAATCAATAAAAGAGCCTCTCTATCTTTCTCAAACACACGCTCTCTGTATAAATATCTATATAAATAAGAATGGTTAGGTTCTAGGAATCCATTGTGGCTTACCACTGCCTGTGTTCCTGGAGTTACACACAAACATTCACACACTCACAAAAGACAATACGGCAACGTGTTGTGCTTTGTCTGTTACATTGAGCTACAAATAGGAAAGCAACTGCAAAACCAATGTGGGCAATGCCACCCAACTAGTAGGGCAGAGCACCTCAGCTGAAATTCATTGGATCCTTTACTATCACTTGTTTGTTCTGCGTTATGTTGCACGTGTGTGTGTGTGTGTGTGTGTGTGTGTATGAGCGTGCATGTGAGTGTGTCTGTCAGCGGTATTACCTAGAAATCTTTTTTTTTTTTTTTTCTTCTAAAGTAATCAGCTTTGTTAATTTCCGGCCTCATGCTTGCATCAGCTGTGTAGTTGAGTTGTGTGTGTGTGTGTGTGTGTGTGTGTGTGTGTGTGTGTGTGTGTGTGTGTGTGTGTGTGTGTGTGTGTGTGTGTGTGTGTGTGCGCACGCTTGTGTGTGTGCACGCGTGTGTGCGTTTTTTGAAGAATGTTATTCATTTTCAAAATAGGAGCGGCAGCAAAAATATATTAAACGTAATAATTGAACCTCTCTTAATTTATCGCCTAGGCATGATAATCAGAGAAAAAACAATTAATATAGATAGAGCAAATTATGTTCTGTTTGAATAGCAATGAATAAGAGCAGTAATTGCCCTCAATATAGTTTCACTTTCGCAATCCGCCTTTACCCGAAAATGCTCATGTTGACGCACCAAAGCAAATAATGCTTCGGGATTTTTAATTGAGAAAAGCTCGGAAAGCCCTTGCCGGTTCAGACATTACCTTTGGTAAACTGTTCGGAATCAAAAATGCACACGTTGAAATATGGTCAACCTCCTCTAATTTCCCTTTGTCTCTGCTCCACAGTCAATGGTGAAAATGTGTAATATTTGCTAATTTGCTTCATAACATCCGAGAAACAATGCAACACAGATATGTGTTACACAGGCTAACAACAGATACAACATGAGCAAAGAACCTGCAGTTTCTGCCATGATGGAGATTGAAATACACAAAAGGCAAGGGAGATTGGGGAAATAAATTCCACTCTTACATGATAGAGGAAATCCAACTGGTGAGTGGTTTGCAGGTTCTTCATTTGCTTATTTGGGTTGAGAAGATCCAATAAATATTATTTATATTTGTTCCCACGCCCGCACGCACGCATGCACACACGTGCGCGCACACACAGAGAACTCTAGAGAACTCAGTTGATCAAAGGAAATTCAACCGAGCGGATTACCTCTGAAATGAGGCTTCTAGGTAATACCGCACGTACACACACACACACACACACAAAGAGATACACACCGGAATATGTATATAAAGACCGTATCATTCGTAGTTTCAAATCTAACCACCAAACCAAGAACAGATAATTGAAATGAAAAAGGCCGACTGGTTATGATGTTGTGAAGTTGTTCTCTAAAACTGCAGATGCTTCCAGTGACCAATAGTAGTCTGCTTATCATGTAATGTTGTGCTGTGTGTTTGTGTCAGATGCTGCTGACGTGGTGTAGAGCGACAGTGCAATGCAGGTCATCACAGCTCATTACCGCGAGCATGAGCAGATGCCTTTATCTCAAAGCGCTAGATTTCTGCAGAGCATTGAATTCCCAGAAAAAAGACGGACTATTCACATGCGGCAGTCAACTCTCATTTAGAGCCACCGACGATGGAGAAACCAGAAATTAAGGAGAGTCAATTGGCAAACTTTGTCTCAAGAGGGCGGACGCAAAAGGCTGAGGCGCCTTACATTTACAGTACATTACCATCTCCTATCCCGCCACGATGCCGAGGCAGCTGCACTCGCCCGGTGGGGAACCAAAAGAAAGTTCGAAACGGTCGCGATTTGTGTGAAATGTTAAACCCAATTGGTGTTAATCCCCGTTCACACACAGTATGCAGCGACAAGAGCGACAGGAAGTCAGTCGCTCTATGGAAGCTAGCGACTCCAAGCGACAGAGGCGCCAGGGACATCAAAATTCAGATTTTTTTTTTTTTAAGTCAACTTTATGCTAATGAGACATGACGCGCCGAGGCAACAACCCAAATTAACCAATCAGAATGTCCGCCTGGGCATGACCTCTAGAATAGCAATGGCACTTGTCTGTATATACAGTCTCTTATTTCTCCTAAACAAGCCCAACAAAATCTGTTTCTGATTAAAAAAAAATAATAAAATATAGGAGAAATGCACTGAAGAAATGCAGCACTGAATTCATTTCTGGTCTATAGCGGTTCATTAAAAAAATTGTAAACGATATTCGGGAGTTCCGGCCTGTGCGGGCCTCCCACGAGAAACTGCCCAATCAGAGTTGGATATGTAAACCGAGAATCAAGATTCAAGAGGTTATTTGTCACATACATATACATACGGTCATACATATACATGCAGTGAGATGTCATGGCACCCGGTGACTACGCACGATAAGCTCTATAAGCTCTAAAAATAGGAAAATGTGTGTAATCGACACAAGGCACACTCGCAGGCGGCCACCGTGGGCGGCGGCACAATCGTGATTCTGGGTTCGTGATTATATAATATGATTAATCGTCTGTGTCGTATTAAATATACATTTAAATCCCCCTAAATGAAACTTACCTTAACTCAGGAGGTACGCCTGCAAGCGGCGAATGTGAGACAAGCAAGAGCGACGGCAAGCGCTTGTCACCGCACGTGCGAACACAGGGTGACTCAGTATGTGGATACGGTGGTGATTGAAACAGGTCGACACCGATGTAAACAGCATTATGGTTAACACCAGCCACCAGCGTAAAAGACTGTAGTCATAGATAGAGGTGGAATGAGCATTGGAACATTTTACTTAGTAAGAGGCTTTCTCATCACGCCTGGAACGACGTATTCAATGCCATTCAATCTAAAGGGAGGCAGCTTATGACCCTGCGCCCGGCACACTCTAAGTGGTCCGTCCGTCAAACTGCCAAAAAAAGTGCAACTTGCAAATTATGACTACGCTAGTACAGTGGTACCTCGACTTACAACTGCATCTACTTACGACTAATCCAAGATACGAGTAGCGGTAGTCGCGAAAATTTGTATCGACTTGCGACCGACTGCTCCAAGATACGACCGTGGAAATTTGCAGTTGGCGCGTCGGCGGCCAGTCAGCCGTCAGTCAGGGGGCGACCTACATCGTGTGTGCATGTAGTTCGTGGCTTACCGATATTTTTTTCATATTAACTGTGTTTATGCTGTGTATTTTGTTTATTTTCACCCTTCATGATTTCATCATTCATATGGGAAAAATTGCTTCGACATACGACTGTTTTAACATACGACCGTTCTCATAGAACGAATTACAGTCGTCAGTCGAGGTACCACTGTATGTCCCCGTCTGACATTGTTTTTTTAAACAAAGACGTTGTTGTGGCTGAAAAGACTCAACTTTATGATAAGTTTAATACTACATCTGATAGCTCCATATTGAAATTCCCCTTTGTCTGTTTTCACCCACTTTCCGTTGGGACCGTAAACGAGGGCAGCACTGGCTTTTGAGAGGAAACGGAGGTGTTCCAGGGCTAGTTCCGGCAAACCTAGAAAATTGGTCCTTGGTCAAGCCGGGATGAGTGCACGTCTGTGAGCTGACGGGTAGCGTGCTAGTGGTTTCATCAAGCCCACTGACCCTAACCCTGACAGAGAGGAGAGATGATACAGGGAACTAGAAGGAGAGAACAGTAGAGCTCAACGGTGAGTTTCCGGAAGTGACAATCCCGTTGATATTCTGATTATTAACCATAATGTTGTAACCCCCCATGGTAAACTCACCACGAGCTATGAGATTGTGGAAGGATGGTTTATGCTCCTGTAGGAGCCACACGTCCGTATGATATCAAGCTTGTTTTAAGAAAAGCAGGTTTTATTTGCGATGTCATGGAGAAGTACAGGTACTCCTCACTTAACCACCGGGCTCCGTTCCTAGGACCAGGTCGCTAAGCGAATTGGTCGAAAAGCGAGGACCCACTAGTGTAGTGAATACTGACAGACTGCGGGAACGAGACCTAGACTGAGAACGCTGATGCGCGATAAGTTGTCGTAAGTCCGAACGGTGGTTAAACAGGTAGGTCGTTAAGTGAGGAGTACCTGTACTACACTACCCACAATCCCACAAGTGGAGCAGTGACGTCTCTGATCGATGGAGCGCGCCTGTAAACATGGAAATGTTAACCACACCCGCGAACGTCACTGTCGGCTAATGAGTTACTGTTGCCATCTTCCATCCTGATGTGATGCGTTTTTTTAGAGACGAGGACAAGAGTGTCCAAAGGGGTGAAAATCACGACAAGTCAGGCCATGTACTGTAGTGTACTGTAGTGTGGTGAGGGCCAGTATAAAAGACAAGACATACAGGGTTGTGAGTTTTGCAGGCTGGCTAGTTAGCTACTTAATGTTACACACAATATAAACACTATATACACTAGGGCTGTACCCGATTCACAATTGTGTCTAATCGTATTTGGCTGTTCAATGCATAGATTCGACTCTTCGCAGGGGGGGGGCAGAGTCTGCTCTTCCTAAAGGCGAGATAGGCGGCAACCTAGTGCACCATCCCGAGGCGGCGGGGTGCGGAGAGGGAGTGATTGGGGCGCATTTTGCGTACCTGTCCGCCTCTCCGACGGCACGGATGATTCGCGCGCTAGCGATGCGCACCCCAGCGATGGGGTGCCCACGATTGACCCGACAGCGTGTTTAGATTTTAGATGGAGGCTGTTTTTTTTTTTCACGTCTCCGTATGGAACGAAACAAGTGCGTATGGAACAGTATGGAACGAAGCCGTGCGTGATGGGGACACTTTCTCTGTTACTCTCTCCCCGATCGCCCCCTCTCCATGCATAATGCACAGAAAATAATCTTAACGCGACTACGAGTCGTGCCCCGTTTCTCGGTTTCCCGGGCCCACGCTGTTTTTAAATTGTTTTATTTGGAGGAACGGAGAGCGGTGTTCGATTCACACATATATACACACAAAAATATATTTATTATTCCCCTTATTTATAATTTCTCATTGAAATGTTATCCTTGTACATTTTGTAAGCTTCTATCTGTTGTATCCTGTTATCAGTGGTGTAGTGGGTATACCATTTGCCTAAAGAAAGTTATTTTTTTAAACACCCTGTGTTATAAACAGTGACATGTAAGACTACTCTTGCATATTTAGTTCAACCAAAAATGGGCCAGTGGTAGTGGTAACTTAAGTGACCAAAAACTGTCATTTAACTTCTGCTGCTTGACTTCAGGGATATAAGGATCATTATGGAATCAAAATTAGAGACAGAATAACAATCAATCAACACTGGGCCAAAGATTTCAGGGGAGCACAACTACATAATAAGCCACTGTTTATGCGATGATAATCTTGATCATGATCTGGCGGTTGCAGGACACCACTGAATGAAACGCATCAGAGGAGCTTTAGAAGTAGATATACTCCGTATACCTGTGTATATCCTGCACTACACCACTGCTTGTTATTGTAATCTACACTGACTGACAAAAAAATGTAATAAACGACTGCTCGATCTGAAGAATCTCATTCGACTGACGGGTTAACGACTGATGATTCGATTGGCGACTTCCAGGGGGCAACCCTAATATACACAATATGAAACACTAATATACACAATATGTAACACTAATATATATATATATATATATATATATATATATAAATAAAACACAAACTACAATATATTACCATGCTATTATTAACTAAATAAACACTATAATAATGACAAAGGCTAAATTCAAGAAGCGTGCTAGACTATCGTTAGGGTAGAGGTTGTCGGTAAAGTGTTATTTGCAATGTTTTATGGGATGAGTAGTTCGTTCACTCTTAAAATATCTATGTACACAGTTTTGTAACTTTGCCTTTTTTTTTGTTCTTTTCTTTTTTTACATTTTAATTTCTTTTTTGCGACAAAACAAACATTTTCTGGTCACGATTCATCTCGTACTTGGTTGGCTTGGTTCCAGGCTTGAACTCTTTATATGAGGATTTTCTGAAACGTCAATGGAGTGACGTTAAAAAAAATACAATTATTGAAACAACCTGTGCTGTTTTCATAATAAAAATGAAGCAATTCTTTCATGAAATGTTTCGCTGGCTCCAGCCAGATAGCTTTACAACTGAGGCCTGCAGTGAATTGTGGCATTTAGTGTTTTTATTTCACACTAACTTCTCTTGAGCATGGATGATAACTTTAACACACACACACGCACGCACGCACGCACGCACGCACGCACAAAACACACACACACACACACACACACACACACACACACACACACACACACACACACACACACACACACACACACACACACACACACACACACACATGTTTATTTTCTCTTGGTAGTTTTAGGGAGTTTTTGCACTTTGCATATCATTTGCATCCAAACCAAAAACAGAACCCCCGGCACCTTTCACTGACTTAGATTAAGACTAAGGTGCCCAGAAGCAAGGCACTGAATCCCCAACTGTTAAAGATCAAACAGCTAACAATGCTGCTGTGGTTTTACTGGGAAGCTCCCAGTGTCCAACAGACGAGAGCTGTTGTTGAGCTGCTCTATGCTGCTCTGTTCTAGTCTGACAAAAGACTGATCTCTGTGTGTATTACAGCACATGTGTGTATGAGTGTCTGCACATACTAGAGAATCTTTTTCGGGAGATTATTTGTGTGTGTGTATGTGTGTGTGTGTGTTTGTGTGTATCTTCTCGAAGTGATTGAGTCCAAACCTTTTAAAAACAGGAAGCACAACCATCTATTATTGATGACCTTAAAAAAAACAGAAAGAGATGGGGGGGGGGGGGGCAGATAAGACTGTAAATAGTAAACAGAAAGATAGGAGGAGAGGCAGACGGAGAGAACGGCAAAAAACAAATGGAAAAAAAGGAAATTAACAGGTTATAAAATAAATGATTATTTTCCTGCTTCCCTGTGTGTGTATATCAAAACTGACTGAATTAAAGTTCTCACCTCGGATGTTTTTAAAAAGCTGCCATTCAACACACACACACACACACACACACACACACACACACACACACACACACACACACACACACACACACACACACACACACACACACACACACACACACACACACACACACACACACACACACTTTTCTGGGAGAAATAGCAGAGCGTGAGAAACATTGAGGGATAGAGTGATAAGAAGAAGGAGAGCAAGGGGGGCAAACAAACTTAGAAAGGTGTTTGAAGTCTTTATTTCTGAGGAAATCGCTGGAAAGAGAGAGAACTCCCAAAATCCCCTCTGGCCCTTAGCTCTGGGGCACACACACACTCATCTTTCAGAAGGCTCAATGTCACCTCAAACTTTGAAAAAAAGACTCTGACTTTTAAACTTTTCTACTCCACACACACACACACACACACACACACACACACACACACACACACACACACACACACACACACACACACACACACACACACACACACACACACACACACACACACACACACACACACACACACACACACAGAATAAGTGTGATTTGATAAAGAGAGGGTGTGTGTGTGTGTGTGTGTGTAGAAAGAGTGGGGAAAGTATTTTTTAAGAGTAAATGTGTATAACAAGAAAGCATGTAGCGTACAGATAGAATGAGTGATTGAGAGTGAAGTTAGAGAACTACTGCTGAATGCTGGGAAACAGGATGTAAAAGTTATCTAGTGGACTACTGTGTCCACTAGATACCCACTGTAATCTGTCATTGTATGTAATCTGTAATTTGATGTGAATGAATTTATGTGAATGATGTGATTTAATGTATGTATATCTTGTCATGTGTTTTTGTCCCAACATCGATGTCCACATTGGAAACAGATGCCCAACGCTTTAATGTGCTCACGTCTTTTGTCTTCTAACCTGGAGTAAAAAGCTATAATTTGTGAGTTATTAAAGAAGGAAATAATGAAGAATAAAAAAAAAAAGGCGAGACAAGAGAGAAAGAGAGAGAGAGAGAAGAAAGAAAGGGGTATTGTTCATCCTCTCACCCATCCTCCATTTTCTTCTATCCATTCGCTCAGCGGGGCGGTGTCCAGGCTCTCGACCATCCACGCTGCGATGTCGTCGATCCTCCAGCTCATTTCCCTCTTCGCGCTCTCCACGCACATCGCCCCTCCAAACTCCAGAAGGGCCACCACCCGTCCCCAGTTGACCCCATCCACGAACAGCTCGGCCCCCACCGCCCGCAAACTGGCCCGCACCGAGCTGGGTGTCAAGTGGAGGAAATGAACTGACATCTGGGACAGGAAGTCCCTCTGGAACATCATCTCCACCTCTGCCGCGGCCTGCTGCAACACCGACTGCAGGCGCAACCTGCGGCTCTGAACCCGGGCTGCCTCATCTTCGTCCTGTTGCCGCTGCTGCTGCTGCTGTTGTTGATGATGGGGTGGAATACCCTGAGTATCTAGGAGCAGGGGAACAAGGAGAGGTCAGTCTACTCGGAGCATGACGAGGAGAGGTCACGCCAGGGGCAGGAAAAGGAGCGTTTCAGCCGACTAGAAGAAGAACAAGGAGACATCAGCCTCCTCAGAACAGGCCGACAAGGAGAGATCGGACCATGAGGAGCTGAACCAAAAGCAGAGGTTCAACCCTCGGGGGCAACAAGGATAAGTCTGATTGGAGCCGAAAAAATAAGTCGGGGTCAGATTGCTGGGAACTGAACAATTATGAAGGTTTAGGGTTAGGACGACTTGGAGCAGGACACCAAGGAGCAGTCAATCCACAATCCACTTTCTTTTTTAGCTTCACACAATGCCAATCAATAACGGCACAATTAGAGCCTTTACGATTTAGTGGTAAGTGGCTGGAGTAATGTAGGGGTGCATGAATGTGGTTCGCTATGAATGTTGCAAGAAAGCAAGTAAAAACAAGGCAATGAAAGAAGGGATGGAAAGTACTGCATTGCCTATAGCTTGAGGAGGTGCCTTTTGACAGCAATGCGACTTGCCGTCGAGATGCGAGCCGATTTTTACCGAATCCAAAGAACCATTTGTTTCAGGGGCGGATGGCAGGAAATTAATTAAAGCTCAGAACCAGGGGTTTAAACGGCATTCTGGAGCCCATAAAATCGGACAGATATCCTACCCATCATAATGTACCACCTCAAACCAGTCAAGCACATGCCTACAAAAGAGAGCAAAAGCAGGGTGCAACAGCTGGCTTTTACTGAATGCTTTAAGAGTTAAACCCTAAACAGGCAATCGATGACATTAGCACATATTATGTGTTGGGTGGCCGAAACTGTGATGGGTCCCCCCCCCCCCCCCCCCCAACATCTGTGTTTACCCTTCTCCTTGGCTCTTTCTTAACCCAAAATACACCTTCTTCTGAGTGATTGATTGGTTAAAAATGACCACTTTAGATATCAATAATATTGATAGGGGCATATTTAGCATCACTTCCAACAAATGTACCTCCGTCGGACTCCTCCTCTTCTCCACTAGAGGGCGCCCGAGCTTCTCCACGTGACCTCAGGCCGCCGGGATTTGACGAGGATGCTGATAAGGGTCTGATCCCCCGTAGGGGGTGTCGTGATAAGTGGAACTCCCAAGTGAGGCCTTTGTTCAGCAGCTTGTGGTTGAGAAACTTCTCCACAATGTCACAACTGTCATAGACTTGAGCCCGGTCGGCCATTTCTTACCAGCGGTCGCTTGTCCGAAACCACCACAGAGAAAAGCTAGCGAGCCTCCAGCAGCTACCAGGTCCAAAAATCAGCATATATACACATTTATAAACACACGTCTACAATGATTTCCTATATCCGAGGGACAGCTGCACTAAATGTACAAAAAAAAAAGACGGCGTAAAAATAAAATGTTCACTGCTTATCTTCCACAACTAAAAAGAAAGCCGGACTTGTAACTTGTATTTCCACAAAATAGCGACACCTGCTCTTTAAGTCGTGAACAATCTCGTATAGCCATTCATTTTCACAGCAATAGCTCCAGGTCACCCATTATCAACAACGCTATAATTTCCATCACTCAGTTATTTGTCAATGGAATAATCGATTTATTTTAACATGTTGTGTGAGGTGGTGTCAGCTACCTTATCTCTCCAGAACACAATGCATTTGTAAGAGTTCATCACTGGAATATGCATTATATTACAGTCAAATAGGGACACTTAGCTCAATGACTTGAGTGGTAAAGGAAAAAAAAAAAAAAAAAAAAAATCGCCTTCCAAGTAGGAAAAAAAAACCAAAAACCTTTAATTTCTTCTTGATGTTCAAATATCTCCATGAATTATTATTATTATTTTTTTTTTTTTTAAGTCGTGATAAATATCTCCTTTTGCGTGTTCCAGTCGGTGGCTGGGGATGGTCACGCCCCTTTTTTTTTTTTTTTTTTTTTTTAATCCTACAACTTTGGGGAATTTGTCAAAAAAACAAAAAAAAAAAAAAGAAACAAAAAAAAACCACCACGCTTTAAAAAACAAAAACAAAAACAAAAACAAAAAAAAAGCCTCGAATCCGTCGGAAAAACCTGACGCGTCTGTCTGGAAGCGCCGTCTCTCTCCGTCCCGCGCTTGAATGGAGCGTCCCTTCCTCTCCAAACGCACGTCCGAGTAAAGACGGAAGAGAGAGAATGAAAAGACAGAAAGAAGGAAGGAAAGAACCGGGGGGGGGGGGGGAAGGCGATCTGCCCGGGCGCACCAATCCAGCGGGTCGAGCAGATTGTTCCGGCAGACGGAAGAAAAGAAGAGAGGGAAAGGAAACCGAGACAGAGCGAGAGACAGAGACAGAGAGACAGAGAGAGAGACAGAGAGAGAGAGAGACGCGTCTTCTGCCGCCGTCTCGCCAACTGTCAACGTACTCACACCCACTTCCTCCCGCCGACGTCACCCATTCAAGCTTTTTATCCGCTGCGTGAGACAAAGTAGTTTGGTGCGGGGTGATTGTTCGCCGT
>NC_137206.1:19930364-19937864 GCF_960531495.2 Zeus faber | reverse complement strand
TTGACTTTTCAAGAAATTTGACCCATCGAGATTAAGTGTGTGTGTGTGTGTGTGTGTGTGTGTGTGTGTGTGTGTGTGTGTGTGTGTGTGTGTGTGTGTGTGTGTGTGTGTGTGTGTGTGTGTGTGTGTGTGTGTGTGTGTGTGTAGTTGGATGGAGGTGTGTATAGAGGTTCTTTATGGATGTCTCCTCTTTCTGGTGGCCCTGTCAGTGGTGACCTCTAAACTCGACTCCAGCCTGGCTGCTCTGCTATTCATATACACACTGACTGTAAGTGCGCACACACACACACACACTTGATCTTACGCAAATTTACACTTACCAATTCATTTCTAGCAACAAGCTGAGTCTATTGCATTATGGATGGATGGGTTCTGTCATTTATGCACAACTTTTTTTTTTTTATGTTGTGAAAAGATCTGCTCTCTCTACAGCAAATATGACAATGTGCCGCTTTCAATATCAGTCATCATTACCGAACACCCATGTCACTAGATCTGGACGAAAGTACATTTGAATAATTTATGATTAATACTAATAATAAAACGGTCATACGGTTGAAATGCACTTTTAACTCCTCAGATGAGGGAAGTTCTTCCTCTGCTGGTCAAAAGCTCATGTAACCTGCAGAGCTACATGGGAGTTCTTTGGGACATGGAGCAACACACACACCTGCAAAGAGAGGTATACACGCACTTAAACACACGCACTTAAACACACACGCACACAGGGAGGGAGTTGCACACGTGCATATACATTTTATACGCTGAAACACTCTCACTGGGCTTTACAACTGAATATATCACACTCATATCACACTCCATCCACTGCAATTCCCAAGACCGACAAATTATTAAACTATGAATGATTAATCTCCCCCCCCCCTATCCAGCCTCTGTGGTTGGACTGTGCCAGTAAAGTCCACGCCCCGCCTGCCTGGCCGTCGGAGGGACGGCTGCAGTTCATCAGCTATCAGACTGATTCTCTCCCGACAGGATTAACACTCTGCATCCAATCGAAAGAAAAGGTGTGTGTATGTGCAGTACTGTAGTTCCTCAGTATTATATTAGTGTTTGTAAATGTTAGATTTGATATGTGCTGATTAAACTTGACTCAGGTGGGAGTTTTGAGCCGGTCGGAGGCGGACCTCAACATCATCACCAGCGCTCTGTTCCGATTGGAGGAGATCAAGGGGGGTGTGGTCAAAATTGACGGCATTGACCTCTGCTGCGTGGGGCTTCATGAACTACGAAGCCGATTGGCTGTCATCCCCAAGGTGGGGAAAGGGAAAGGGAGGATAAAGAAAATAATATATAACTCTGTCTGTCTGTTTAGCGATCTGTCTATCTCCGCAAACGCTCATCTTCCTCCTGATGAAGGTTCCTCTGCTGTTCTCTGGCTCATTGCGCGACAACATTGACCCGTTTGGTTGCTACGGCGATGACCAGGTGTGGCAGGTGCTGCACAGGTGTGGCCTGGCGGCATGGGTGGCCAGGTTACCACGGCAACTGTTGCATCCTATAGGACCTGGAGGAGAGATGGCTAGGTGAGCAGAGTGTGTCATGCAGTTTCATCACCAGGGCTGCATCCCAAACTGCAAAAGGTTACTGCTAGTCCTACCTCGCTGCACGTTTTATTTGCTGTTCAAATGACGGCTTAAATGAGCCATTGAAGCTACGGGACAGAGGAAACATTAGTCTAGGCTATCCAGGAAGTATATTTTATTTTTCCACTCCCAATGTGAATAATATGCCAACATTCAATGATTTGGGCAGAGTAGGAAATGTCCACCGGTGCATTTTTCCGGAATGTGCTGGCCACGTATAACAAACGTGACGTGTTGATGGTACATCACCGTGTATAACAAATTGTTGATTGTCCCGGTTTATCAATAAATAAGGATGCATTTAATGATGCCAAGCAAACGGACTGTCCCATTTCACCAACGCTCACTTGCTTCTGCACAACCTGTTGAGGGAGTTGTGAGCGAGAGGGAGCAGTAGCCGCAGGAAGCAAGTTTTGGCACATGGGCCGGACAAAACAGGATGCCAGCTATGTTGCAGGATGAGTCAAATCTCATCTGAAAAATCAATAACAAATGAACCTTTAAACATTAGGATTATATAATGTTCACCGAAATAACATCAATTCTCCAAAACGCAAAGTGGTCTTTAGCAGGAAAAGGTGAAATTGCTTCTGGAAACAGATTCCTTTTTTTGGGTCACTCATTCTTCTTGTGCTGGACGGTAAAGGTTGTACTACATAATGAGCTGAGGTTTGTGGGTGATTGAACGCTTTTGTCCAAACGACCACTCCGGTACTTTTCTTCACCTCCCACGATCGCTCTTCTCTGTCTCCAGTTACACTGAGCGCTGGCTGCTGTGCGTCACCCGGGTTCTGCTCCGATCTCCGCCGCTCGTCATTTTCGAAGAACCTCGCACATGCGCTCCGCATTGCGACTCAAACACTCACACCCACAAGCCCAAAGCGCACGCGCAAACTCCGCATGGGAATGCGCACCCCCGACACGCCCACACACACAAGTCAAACACTCGCACACACTCGCAAAGCGCCACACGAGCTCTGGGGCCAAACATACACGACCCAACCCCTTCGCACAGTCGCGCGACGCACGCGCACGACATTGATCCACGTGCGCGCTCGTTGATCCATGGTCTCCTACGGACGGAGTGGAGTCAGTCCACGGTGCTGACGCTCACACACGACCCCAGGAGCCTCACACACATGGACAGGTGGGGCAGATTCACATCCTAAAGTACAGTTTGATTTTGTTCAACAGCATTTTTACCCCGGTGTCTCCCTCTCGGCCAGGGTGCTGGTGTTGGAAGGAGGTTGTGTTGTCGAGTTCGACCGTCCCGCCGCTCTCCTCCAGAAGAGGTCGCTGTTCTCCAGGCTGCTGACAGAGGCGTGCGCACAGCCGACAGAAGAAGGCTGACGACAGATTCCACAGGTTCCAGAGGCTGAGATGTTGTTTTTTTTTTTCAAGGTTTATACTTGTTTTGTACTCATCCGTCATGTAGTACGTAGGTAAGTTTCAGCCATCTCTCCAAACTGGAAGCTCGGCTCCAACCCTTCAATGCGAGTCATGGGGGACAAATCCAGAATCTTCATTCAGTGCAAAAACTCACTCCACATTTAAGGAAATGCAACATGATGCGAAAGCTATCTGACTTTACAAATACAAGGAGTTATTACATTTTTTTTAAGTTTTGTTTTATTGCTATATTCTCTCTTTGTTGGAGCTAGTTCCATTGTTGTGTCACAGTGTTATTACAACTAAATAGGTTACCTGCCTTAGAGAATTAAACCTAACTACAGTATGTGCTACATGAGTGGTGAGTATACTATAAAGAGTATAGGAACAGGTATAAACAAAAAATATATACATAATAATCCCTTTAAAGCCGAGTGCCTCGAGTTCCTGTTTTTTATCCCCACCCACACCATTGCAAGTAAATGAAGGACAGGCCAAAATAAAGTTCTAAATAAATGTTCAATAAATGTGTATATCTCTCCCAATATTAAATTGTCAGAAATTGTACTTTTTTTAAATTATTTGGTGATATTCAAAGGGGACGTAGTCAGTTTTCATTGATAGCCTGCAGTTCAGTGGGTGGGCGGCAGAGAGGTGTGTGAGCGTGCACCCCGGGTCACCATGGAAACACCACCCCATCTCTTATCCTTACTGTGCAGGCAATGTCTCAAAAGACAGGTGCAACTAGGCAGCCATGTTTTAGGCTTCAATACAGCTGTGAGGGAGTGGGGTCTCGCTGTCCATCTAGTCGATGGGTCCATTGGATGCCACTGTACGATTAAATATGAGTAGAGAAACTGTGGTGAGGCGTAGTTATGTGTTGTGTAGTGTAGATCACATCAGTTTTAAGATTTGGGTTGCCCGGTGTAACAGTTCCCTGTCAGAGCAGCTATAAGGTGAAAAAGAATGTTCTGGAACTATATCTCATACACCGATCAGCCACAACATCAAAACCACCACTAATTACCACTAATATTGTGTAGCTCCCCTCATGCCTCCAAACCAGCTCTGACCCGTGGAGGCATGGACTCCACAAGACCTCTGATGGTGTCCTGTGGTATGTGGCACCAAGACGTTGGCAGCAGATCCTTTAAGTCCTGTAAGTTGGGAGGTGGGGCCCCCAGGGATCGGGCTTGTTGTCCCAGCACATCCCACAGATGCTCCATCTGATCAGACCCTAACCCCGACCATCCACATGATGTAGAAGAAAACATGATTCATCAGACCAGGCCACCTTCTTCCATTGCTCCATGGTCCAGTTCTGATGCTCACGTGTCCATTGTAGGAGCTTTCGACGGTGGACAGGGGTCAGCATGGACACTCTGACCGGTCTGCGGCTACACAGCCTCATACACAGCAAGCTGTGATGCACTGTGTGTTCTGACACCTTTCTATCATAGCAGCATTAACTTTTTCACCAATGTGTGCTGCAGTAGCTCTTCAGACGGGCTAGACTCCCCACACACATCAATGACTCCATGGGGGCCCATGACCCTATCGCCGGTTCACCTGTTGTCCTTCCTTGGGCAACTTCTGATAAGTACTAACCACTGCATACAGAGAACAACCAGTCAAATTGCTAGTCATCTAGCAATTTGACCCAGACGCTCAGATCCTTTCGCTTGTCCATTTTTCCTGCTTCCAACACATCACCTTGAAGAACTGAGTATTCACTTTCTGTCTAATATATCCCACCCCTTGACCACTGGAACAAGATGAACAATGTTATTCACGTCACGTGTCGGTGGTTTTAATGTTGGGGGCTGATCGATGTGTTTTCCTGCAGGTTTATAAGCACATCTGTCATTTAAGGGCTAGAGCCTTAGAATTCACAATTTTCATATAATCCCTGACATGTGTCTGTACTGTTTTTCAGGCAACAATTTACTAAATAAAGACCTTTATGGTGAAAATGTGTTGACTATTTTACCGAGATTAGATTCATTATGGATTAGGGTTAGTAGAGTTAGGGGTAGTAGGGCTAGGGTTAGAGTTATTAGGGTTAGGGCTTGTCAGGTTAGGGTTATCTATTAATAAAGCAACCATATCACAACCATTTACTGGCAAATATTTCATCCGTATAACTAAATTAAGTGAATTTAAGTTGAGTTAATTAATTAAGCAACCATATCACAACCATTTACTGGCAAATATTTCATCCGTATATCCAAATTAAGTTAATTCAGTTTTTTTGAATGAAAATTTAATTGAAAGGGAGTATAAATTGCAACAGCTTCAGGAGCTGACAGCTGGCCGCCCAGGGGCAAAATGGGGCCCCTCTCCCAAAAAATGTCTCCCACATCCTAAAACAGAAATAAAAATGGTATACAGTATGTAATGCAATATCATGAATCTTCCTAAATGCATGACTCAAGCACTTTTGAGGTGTAGAGCTGCAGTGCCAAAAGGACATGCAGTACCATCAGCCGATTCATGTTGAGCCAGCACAAAGGAAACATGGGAACACCATTCATCTCCAGTAACTGATTTTAATTCGTATACTATTTTGTTATTGTTTTGCCGACAACAACATCAAAGCTGCGGCCATCTACCAAGGCTGTGTATCAAATGAATGCATTAATAAATATACTGCAATAAAAAATTGACATTGGTTGCCAGATAAAATCGTTTGCAACAGGCTTGTGTACAATGTGTAGACTGTTGCACAGCTGTGGCCTGATTAACGTTCTGATCCTTTGGCCAGAGAGTTTGCCACCGCCACTGTGCTGGAGCTGTGGTCGTCAAGTGAGGGAATAGTGTGTTTGTTTTAAAGGTACAATAACAAATATTTTATTAGCTGGTTGTGCAAAGTTTATATGATATACCACTGGGCACACAGTTCTCACCAGACTCTCAGTTTTGGAGGAAACGCTCCTCACCCCCAGACCTGTCAATCTCCACTCAATCCCCCTGAACTATGCCACTTATATCCCCAAAATGGTTTCATTTTGCTCAAGCTCAAACATTCATCTACCAAACAATGCATTTTTTTTTGCAAATTGTCCAATGTTACTGATTGATTGCACCTTTAGGCCCAGTGGGGGAGAGAATTATTCACAAATCGGCTTTAACTGAGTCAAAGGAATAACCAGAAAATCAGAAATAATTGTTTCTGTAGGATAATCTCCTGTGTGTGTTTAATGGTTCTTAATAACAGACAAGAAACAGACAGTAAGACAGACAGACAGAGTAAGACAAGGAGAGAGAGAGAGACAGAGACAGAGAGACAGACAGACAAGCCCAGTGAGAAAACCGGAAGGGAGGGTGAAAGCTGAAGCAGTTGATTAGTTTAATTAGTCGACTAATCATTTTCACAAAGTGCTTCTGATGAGGAATCTGAAGTAATTAACGGTGTGGGTGTGTGAGTGCGTGTGTGTGTGTGTGTGTGTGTGTGTGTTACAAATGGCAGCACAAGCCTGAGTGTTTAAATCGTGTCATTTATTACGGAGCTCAGTGTCGTACTTTAGTTTGTTTAACTATGTTGAGAAGTTTTAACATGCTGTGGAACACAAGGTGAGGTACAAAAACGTAACCAACCCTCTCCACACACACACACCCACACACAACCACACACACACACATAGAAGATCCATATAAAGCAGCACTGGAACATTCACAAGCTCACACATTTTCCAGTGTTTTTCGTATTTAACAGCAACATGTGCAGATGAATCATTAAGATCTTTGCTCTTAATCAGCAGACAAAACAGAAACCTCCCAAACATGGCCATTAACACACACTAGAATAGTGCTTTACATAGACAATATAGTCAATATATAGACATATTTAGCAGATATCCCCAGTTCAGGTCAGGAAGCGTTTGGCCCTGGGTTCAACGGGCTCTGTTCATGCTGCGTTCATGGTCCCTGGGAGACGAGACCGCGGGAGGACGACGGCGGTGGCGACAGAGACATCACCACAGCTCAGAGTCACGCTGAACACGGTCGTTTGTAAATTTCAAAGCTCGGAAAGAACTTGATATACTATCCATCGCGCAAACAAATTGTTAAAAGTTTTCCACTACATTTTTCACCGAAATATGAAAAGCAGGGACAGCGTGGCTCAGCAAACCGCTGAAGTCAGTATGAAGTCGGATTTATTTTGTTGCATGTCAGGTCTGGAAGTTCCCTTTCCCTAACACATGAACACACCTTCACTCTTCCTGTTGAAGTCACTTTTGAATGCGGTGATGCAATCTGTTACTTAACATGCAGCAAACAGCGACTTATTAGAATAACATTGATATTGTCTATTCAATATCAATGATATACAGTGATCACTTTACCCCAATTTTATAAATATTATGTTCTTATTATTCCTAAATCTTGTACAATTTTCACTTTTGATCACATTATTAGAGTCACTCACCTGGACACCTAAAACTTGTATATCCCTATTTTATTTACTTATTTCTTTTTGGCACGGTTGACAATTTCCGCAAAGAGT
>NC_137206.1:19770364-19925364 GCF_960531495.2 Zeus faber | reverse complement strand
CGTGTTCGGGCAGGTTCTGGTCCCCTGGGTCCACCCGCGTCAAACCGATCCAGAAATCTCCGTCCGCGATACCTCCGCCAGAACCGGAACCGCCAGACGCCCCGATCCGAAGCTCCTGGGGGATGAAACGGAGGTGAAACGTCTTGTGTTTTTATGTTTAACATATTCTGATTTGTCGAGCGTTATCTCTCCTTCTCTGCCCAATAATAGATTGTTGCGGCCATGTTTTTTTTTTTTTTTTTGTGGTTTGAGTTTATATTTTTGCCTCAACACAATAGGCTCTCTCCTTCTTCTCTAACCTGCAGCAGATGCTCTATGTCACTCTGCTCCGCGGGGGTTTCGATGCTCAGCAGGGACCCTCCGTCTATCTCACACGCCTGCCGTGCTTCCCAGAATGCAACGCGGCTTGACACGTCACGGAAATAGGCGATCTTATAGCAGGGCAGCTCTGGACCACCCGTACACACTGTCTGACCTGAGGGAGACAGACAGACAGAGAGAGGGAGAGAGAGAGAGAGAGACGGAGAGAGGCAGAGAAGGAGAGACGGCATAAACACAATGTCTGGTAAATGAATCTACTCTACGAGCAGCTACGCATCATCTGTGAAACCGCTACGACTGCGAAACAACAGGGAAGGCTTCATGTTGGTGAGGCGTAAAAAAAAGTTTGATTTACATAACAAAAACAAGAATAATAATAACCTTTATTTGCAGGTCAAAGTGCTTTACATTAATAGAAGGCAATCAAATAATAATAATAATAAATATAGCTGCAGTCAGCAACACACGCAGTCCAGTTTATTCATGTCAGGTACATATTACAGGTTTGCGAGGTTCCAAAATCACTGCTCTGCGATTATATGCAGGGACGTTTGGATTAAATTATTCGTCTTCTAATATTATATTAGTCTTGTAGCCCTATTGGTGTGAATATAATATTATGTAGAGCCGATACATCTACATTCAGAATTTGACTAAAAAGGGGTTTGCTCACCGAACCGCGGAAAAATCTTTTGCGGCTGATACTAGGGAATGGGAATGAATCCAAAGGGAGCGTGAGTAACTCCATCGACTCTGTCTCCGCCTCCTTGTCCTCCGTCACATCCGTCTTTTAGCCAAAGCACAGACAGTAAATCCAGCTTATCACAATAGTGTAATGAATGTCCCCGTCCACCACGCGACAGATAACCTGCCGAAACCCTCCGATCTCATGTCAATCAACCAGAATGCGGCCGTAATGAGTTTAGTGCATTTCGAGATTACGGCGGTGGGGGATTGGAGGGTCGAAACCAGCATTTAGACCATACACAGTATGATCTCTTTTATATCAGTCCTAAAAATGTGTAAAAGAGCATTCATAACAGTTATTTCTGCATTTTGATCAACATTGAAGGTAGTAAAAGTGACAACATGCCCAACAACAAACAACCACAAACTCATAAATACCGCCGACAACTACACACACACCCAAACTCCGCCCCCCCCCCCCCCCCCCACACACACACACACACACGTGGTTGAAGAGTTGGCGTGTATCCAAAGTGATGTGGTCATGCCATTCCTGCTGCAGTCACCATTCCCACCAAACATCAACGGACGGCATTCAATAATCACTTCTGCTACGCACTGACACATGCATATGCACACACATTAAAACACACACACTTACAGTATACTGTACACGCATCAATAGATGAGTGAGTGGTGTGTGTGCGTGTGTGTGTGTGTGTGTGTGTGTAGGCGTGAGTGTGTGTAGGTGGTCTACTGTCCCCTGCTCCGACAGCGGAATTAGAGCCGCTTTTAACGTCCGTGGCGTGACCCCTGACCCCGGCAGGCTCCAGGACGCCCAGCCACTCCCCAGAGGGAGCACACCCGGCCGAGTAAACGGAGCCTTCACGCTGTTCCGTCTCCAGGGCTACTTCATTAAGGCAAGTGTCGGGGGCGGGGTCATTATATGAGGAGGGCTTGGTGCGCGAGGGAGCGGCCCTAAAGCAAATTAAAAAGTTTGGAAAAGGGGGCGGAGCATTGTTTCTGAAAGAGTTAATTGTATTTCGTTTTTTTTTTTTGCAACCCTTGTGTGAGTTTGCTACCCGTCAACTGCTATGACATCTTGACATCTCCACACAGGGATTATACTGTAGCCGTTTTGTGTTTGGAAGCAGTGAAAATCTGAGGCAACTTTTAAATGAACCACCCGTGGTCAGGAGAATCCAGGGTTTCAAATGGTCATCTGCTGTGGTAGATCAGAACACACACACTAGTATACTGTATACTGTGTTTGTGTATATACAGTATTTATGTGTGTGTACCATGTGTGTATATATATATATATATATATATATATATATATATATATATAATCTTCTACCGGCTCAGTAGAACACCCGGTGGTACTGTTGATACCTCTATCTCTTGCTCTCTCTCACTCCCTCTCTCTCGCTCTCTCTCTCTCTTTCTCTCTCTCTCTCTCTCTCTCTCTCTCTCTCCTTCCCTCGCTCGCCCCCTTACTCCCTGTTTGGGTTTGTGGTTGATAAAATGCTGAAAGTCCAGAAAACGTGCACCGTTCAGCCGTCCCAGCCTGTGTGTGTGGCTTGAAGAGCCCCCAGTGAATAGCTCCAGTGATTAATACACAGAAGCTGCTTTAAACAGCCTCAATAATAACATTAGGACACACACACACACACACACACACACACACACACACACACCGGCTGCAGAGCAGGAGCTACTTTAAATGATTGGCTGTATCAGTGGAGCAGCTCTCTTCTGCATCATCATCACTTTGGGTCTAGTTAAAGACACTAAAATCCTCCCTCTATATATAACTGTCTGAACCTCGCTCGCCCACTCCCCTTAAACTTCTCTCTGAACCTTGCTCGCTCTCTCAACCCCCAGCTCTCGCTCCCTCGCTCTCCCTTTGCTTATCATTCTTTCTCTTCCTTCTCTCTCTCTCCTTCCCTCACTCTTTATCTCCTTCGCTTTCCCTTTATTCCATCTCATTTTCTCTCTCTCGCTCTCTCTCTCTCTCTCTCTCTCTCTCTCTCTCTCTCTCTCTCTCTCCCTCTTTTTCTGCCTCACAATGGATTCGGCAAGTTTTATGCTCCCTCTTTGTCCGACTTCTATGCAGTTCTCTCTCTCTCTCTCTCTCTCTCTCTCTCTTTTATTGTCTCTTTTTCTCTGTCCTCTTTTTTATCTTTCTATCCCACCTTATTTAACATGTACATCCAGCGGGAAACCTTTTCTTTCACCAGTTAAACATCAGGTCCTCCATCCATTCACCCTCTCCCCCTCCTCTTCCCATCTATCCACGGAATATCCACGGAAGTTGTTAAACAGAGATGGACAGACAAAGGTAAACCGAAACAGAGATGGACAGTTACACAGACACCAGAACATCCTTCCTCATATTCCATGTGAATCAATTTATTTTATCCCAAATTTTAGTGTTAAATCTCCCGGCTATTATTTATAACACTGTATAATTCAACATTCACTCAGTCAAATGTAATAAATAACAAAACACATAGGTTGGATCATTCTTATATAACCAGCAACATTTTTTTTATTCCCTTTTGAACCATTTGAGTTGATTTCACCTTATATTTCAATACATTTTTAACATTTATTTTACTAGAACGCCTCCTGATTAGATTTCATCTGCTGTTACTCTCAATGTTAATACAAACTTTGGTTAAAGGTTATTACCTTTTTTATTTTGTGTTTTTTTTTTTTTTGTTTCATTATTGTCTGGAATGTTTTACACAGTTCCAATCAAAAAGCAAACGAACCACTGGCTCTGGTTATGAGTCCGAGTACAGTCAACCAGAAAAAGTTAATTAATTAAAGCTTTTGTTCAGTCCTATATTGAAAAAATCGTGCAATACGCAATGTAAAATAATAGTAATAATAATAATAATCTAATAATATATAATGATTATAATCTAATATAATAATAATAATAATAATAATAATAATGATAACTACCATATAAACAGCAATAATAATAACGACAATAATAATAATTATTATTATTATGACGACAACAATAATAACGATAATAATAATAACAACAACAACAACAAAATAATAATAATAATAGTAATAATAACGACAATAATAATGATGATGATAATATTTATTATTATTATTATTATTGTTATTATTTTTATTATTATTATTATTATTATTATAATAATAATAATAATAATAATAATATAATATAGGGGAATAAACTCACCGCTGACCACCCGTGCGCTGTGTCCACCGGAGAGCGTCACCATGACGACCAGAAGAACCGTCAACACGCGCGACATTGTCATAGTTAAGCAAAACTTTAAAGCATTAAATGTTTTGTTTTTTTAATCGCTATAGTAAAGAACTTTTCACCGGAAAACAGACTGCAGCTTCTTCCCTCCGTCTTTTAACGCTCCGCAGCCCTCCCCATATTGTTTGATGTTTCTTTAAAATGTTTTGTCCGTAAAAGAAAACAAACAACGAAAAAAAGAAATAAACAACAACGTTTCCGGGCTGCTGCTCTGGAGGGGAGCGCGTGAGCTTGTGACGGGAAGGGAGCCTCGCGCACAGCCTGATCCACGCACACGCGCTTGACAAATGATTGATGCTCTCCTTAGACCTCCACCACCCCCCCCCTCTCTCTCTATCTCCCTCTCTCTCTCTTTCTGATCTCCCCCCCTCTCTCTCTCTCCCTCTCTCTCTCTTTCTGATCCCCCCCCCTCTCTCTCTCTTTCCCTCTCTCTCTCTGCTCTCTTTCTCTCTCCCTCTCTCTCTATCTCCCCCTCTCTCTCTCTCTCTCTTTCGCTCTCTCTCTCTCTGCGCTCTCTTTCTCTCCCTCTCTCTCTCTCTCTCTCTCTTTCCCTCTCTCTCTCTCTCTTTCTACTCTCTCTTTCTCTCTCCCCCCCCTCGCTCTCTCTTTCCCTCTCTCTCTCTGCTCTCTTTCTCTCTCCCTCTCTCTCTATCTCCCCCTCTCTCTCTCTCTCTCTCTTTCTGATCTCCCCCCCTCTCTCTCTCTCCCTCTCTCTCTCTTTCTGATCCCCCCCCCTCTCTCTCTCTTTCCCTCTCTCTCTCTGCTCTCTTTCTCTCTCCCTCTCTCTCTATCTCCCCCTCTCTCTCTCTCTCTCTTTCGCTCTCTCTCTCTCTGCGCTCTCTTTCTCTCCCTCTCTCTCTCTCTCTCTCTCTTTCCCTCTCTCTCTCTCTCTTTCTACTCTCTCTTTCTCTCTCCCCCCCTCGCTCTCTCTTTCCCTCTCTCTCTCTGCTCTCTTTCTCTCTCCCTCTCTCTCTATCTCCCCCTCTCTCTCTCTCTCTCTTTCGCTCTCTCTCTCTCTGCGCTCTCTTTCTCTCCCTCTCTCTCTCTCTCTCTCTCTCTCTTTCCCTCTCCCTCTCTCTCTTTCTACTCTCTCTTTCTCTCTCCCCCCCTCGCTCTCTCTTTCCCCCTATCTCTCTCTATCTCCCTCCCTCCCTCTCTCTCTCTCTTTCCCTCTCTCTCTCTGCGCTCTCTTTCTCTCCCTCTCTCTCTATCTCTCTCTATCTCCCTCCCTCTCTCTTTCTCTCTCTCCCCCTCGCTCTCTTTCTTTCCCCCTCTCTCTCTCTTTCCCTCTCTCTCTCTCTCTTTCCCTCTCTCTCTGCTCTCTTTCTCTCTCGCTCCCTCTCTCTCTATCTCCCCCTCTCTCTTTCCCTCGCTCTC
Source organism: Zeus faber (assembly GCF_960531495.2). Lineage (NCBI taxonomy): Eukaryota > Metazoa > Chordata > Actinopteri > Zeiformes > Zeidae > Zeus > Zeus faber. The sequence continues at coordinate 19,919,663 of NC_137206.1, read as the reverse complement.
TCTCTCCCTCTCTCTATCTCTCTCCTTTTCTCTCTCTCTTCTCTCTCTCTCTCTCTCTCTCTTTCCCTCTCTCTCTCTTTCTCTGCTCTCTTTCTCTCTCTATCTCCCTCTCTCTCTCTTTCCCTTTCTCTCTGCGCTCTCTTTCTCTCTCTCTCTCTCCCTCTCTCTATCTCTCTCTCTCTCTCTCTCTCTCTTTCCCTCTCTCTCTCTTTCCCTCTCTCTCTCTGCTCTCTTTCTCTCACTCTCCCTCGCTCTCTATCACTCTCTCTCTATCTCTCTCTCTCTCTCTCCCTCTCTCTTTCTCTTCAATTCATAGAGCTTTATTGGCATGGGAAAATACGCTTACATTGTCAGAGCAAGTGAAAAAAACTAAAAGTGAAGAATAAAACCTAATATAAAAAAATTACAATTCTAAACATCGCAGTTGAAATACATAGCGATAAGTGAAGTTAACTTCACATTGGTGAACATTGCTGTGATACTCTAGAGGCTTTACAGATAAGTAACGCTGACAATACAAATAAAGATATAGACTAAAGTACACATTGAACGTGTAAATATTGCACTTAAAAGGGAAAGGTGACGATAACCTGCAATAAATCCATATATTACATATGAAATTAATTATAATACAATAATCCATATATTACATATGAAATTAATTATAATACAATATATCCATATATTACATACTCAATTAATAATAATACAATATATACACATATTTGGACGAGGCCATCCACCGTACAATACTAGAAGTCTCTCTCTCTCTCTCTCTCTCTCTCTCTCTGTCTCATTGACCGCCCACTACACTGCAGGAGCCCCAGATGTAACCTCTTCGCGGCCCCACCGACTATTTCATTAAGCCCAGGGGGGCCGTGCACCATCAACACACACACACACACACACACACACACACACACACACACACACACACACACACACACACCCAACTGTTCCCCTGGGAATGACAGCCCCAACAGTTTATTTCCGACATGTGTTCTCTCCATCCGAGGTGCAGCGCGTGTATTAACATCCACACGGCGCCGGAACCCACGGGGGCCCAGGGGCGCGCCTCACGGCCAACGGCAAACATACAATGACAGCGCTGTGGGTTGGTTGCTGGTTGAAATCCCAGTGGAGAGATGCCCAGTAAAACCCCGTGCCTTAGGCGTTAGCACCGCCTCTCTGGGTGAAACACGACCTCACCTTTATACACGCATACACACACACACACACACTCTATACTCTAGACTCTATATATTTGCTATTGTTTTGACAAACAGCTCATGTGTAGCACCCGACCCCCCCTTGCATCGATGGGGCCATTTGCTCCGTGTTCCTGTTAAACGAGGTGAATTATGCATCGACACAGAAACCGCGACAGTATTACTTCATTTACTGTTGGCTTTATCGATCCCTGCTTTATCCTCCCGCTGAGAGCGACATCTCGAGTCCTCCTTTTGTCTCTCTCTCTCGCTCTCGCTCTCTCTCTGGCACTCTCCCGGCTCATCCCTCTTTCCCAGACGACAACAAAACTTCCAACAAGGGGTGATTTCGGAGAACAGAGGAGGCTGCCGAAGAGGAGGCGACGGCAGGTGTGTTTTCCATGCTCGCGTTCGGGAGGGACGGCACACAAACATCGAAATCGTCTTAATTAAAGTGGTAATCCGTGAACATCCAGTATCGCATAATGCCACTATTTCATCCTTTTTTTTTCCCACGTTGGCACTTTATAAGAAACAGACATTGAATGTGTTTGGGGTATGTTTGCGCTCCGCTTTATGCCGTTCGCATTGTTGGTGGCCGGGTCCGCCACAAATGAACGAACAAAAATGAATCAATTGATCAGAGAAGGCATACCGTTGAAGCCATTTATATTAAAAAGGAAAAAAGAAAACTGAATATGAAATTGAAGTGATAGTGCCCCCTGTAGTCCACTTGGACAGGGAGGTTTATTTCATTGGAAATGGGATGAGGCCCAAGGGCTCCTTAGAAACGCAGTTTTCAACCTCTCCGTTTGTTTCCTCTAGGGTTGCTTTTTTTGTTACCAGAAAACTTCTTGGTCTTGTGTGAATGTCTACTTTCATTTCATTTTGAATGTTTGTGGCCATCTATTATCACTGGAAAAGAGCTGCGACAAAGTCGGTTATCAATCAATCAGTCAGTCAATCAATTAAAAGGTGAAATGATTCAAAAGCCACGATACATACTTTTGTGAAAACGAAGTGGCCGCAAATCCAGTTTAATTTGGAATTCTGGGAATTGTAGTTAGTTTTAGTTTTATGGATTCCCACTTTAAGATTAGGAGCAAAACAGGTCAAAGAGAAAAAGGCGACTGTGTGTCAAAAAGACAAATTCTAGGTAATTACGAGGAGAGAGCAGAGAGAGGGCTAGAGGGAACGAGAGAATGAGAAAAAGCCAAGTCACAAGAACACAGTGTTCTTCAAGTTCATTATGTTCTGACTTGCTGATTCCAAAATGTTTGCGTCTATTTGTCCTTGTGTGTGTGTGTGTGTGTGTGTGTGTGTGTGTGTGTGTGTGTGTGTGTGTGTGTGTGTGTGTGTGTGTGTGTGTGTGTGTGTGTGTGTGTGTGTGTGTGTGTGTGTGTGCGCGCGCGCCAGGGTTTTCTTCGCCCCGGGGCCGTAGAAACAGTCGGGCACAATGTAGGGCTGCTGAGCAGGCAGTCTGAAGGAATGAGACAACTATTGAAACAAACCACACACAACCATAGACTCTCTCACACACACACACACACACACACACACACACACACACACACACACACACACACACACACACATATATACACACACACATATATACACACATATGTGTGTATATATGTGTGTGTGTGTGTGTGTGTGTGTGTGTGTGTGTATTTACGTATGCATGCATATGTCAGAGGCAGAAACATCATTAATACAGTCAGTGTCTCTTCCTTCCTCGTCACCGTCTCCATCGTCATCTTATTTGTTTCTGCAGTGAAGCTAAATGAGCCGTTGTCTCTGCTACAATGATCCCAATGTCAGCGTCTCTTCCTCTGTCTATTCTTTTCATCTCTGTTTCAACCCAAATAGAACTTAGAACTTCAGAACTTTAGAACTTCTTCTAATAGTATTGTTGATTTGTCTGCAAAAACAAGGGCCCAATGGATTAAAACAATAGCAAATAAAACAGCACTAAGGAGCCATTTCCAAACAGTAGAGGTGAGTCTGCACAATATATACTGTACTAATACTACAATAATACTATACTGTACTAATACTACAATTATAATAATATACTGTACTAATACTACAATAATACTATACTGTACTGAAACTACAATCATATTATACTGTGCTAATACTACAATAATTCTATACTCTACTAATACTACAATACTACTACACTGTACTAATACTACAATAATACTACACTGTACTAATACTACAATACTGTAATACTATACTGTACTAAAACTACAATCATACTATACTGTACTGATACTACAGTAATACTATGCTGTATTATGCTTTACTAATACTACAATAATACTGGACTTATACAACAACAATATTATGCTGTACAAATACAACAATAATAATATACTGTACTAGAGCTACAATAATGCTACACTGTACTAATACTACTATTCTGTAATACTATTCTGTACTAAAATGACAGTCATACTATACTGTACAAATACTACAATAATACTATACTGTAATAATACAACAATTATACTATACCGTACTATACAATACTGTGCTTATACAATAATTATACAGTACCATACTAATACTATATTGTACTGTACAAATGTATACAATACTATACAAATTCTGTGTTAATACTACACTGTACCATATTTAAACAACACTTATACTGTAATACACTACTAATACTATACAGCACTATGCTATAATAATACTGTACTTATACTTATTATGATGATTATTATTATTATTATACTGTTTTACACTTGACTACACTATACTCTACTGATCACGTGGTACCTTTATGTTATCTGTGGCCGACAAAGAGATTCTGTAGTGCTTTATGTCTAACTTTCATTTTGAAATAGGGATTTTATAAAGGGATGTTTATTCTTTATATTATTTACGAATGCTTTGTATTGTCTCAAGGTTACTGCTTCATACATTGTTTATTTGTCATGAGAGGAAGCAAGGTTCAACCCCCACCCCACCAAAGAGAGCTGCCATTCACCTGTCAAACTGTCATATTATTAAAAAAGCACTTGTACCTTTGCTCAAAAAATGAGCAAAGACATGTATCCTCAGGCTGACATTTAAAAAAACAACAACCACATACAGCCTGACCACCGGCTGTGACCGAGAGAGGAGAAGGTTCTAGTGGAGGCAGATCAGCTTGAGCAGTCATCAATTCAAATAAATGTAAAACATATAAAAACTTACTCAATGGTGAATATCCATCTTATCAGTCTCCATATTTAATGGAAAATTGTAGATTTTTCGAAAGATTTAAAATAATTTATATGCCGACATCTTTTGTTATTTTTTTTGTCATTTATGATGCCGTGTGAAATGTGTTTGTGGAGGTGACAGAACAGTTTGATTTCTTTTCCAACCGGGATTGGAAATCAATAGAACCCTGAACAGACTGCCGTCGTACTCACTAGGTCCTATCGACTGAACGCACCCATGCATAGTGTCCCTCTGCCCACGTCGTATTAATATCACGCAGGAAATGCAACCCTAATCCACCGCTGTGTTTTCAATATTCATTTTCAATATTATTTTTCTGACACAGCTTCGTCGTTGTGGAAGTCTTTTGCACAAAGGCATTTTAAAAACCTTTAAATAACTAAAATGATGTCTATGTCCAACTAACACTATTGTGATTCACCTGACTTTAATTTGCTTTGCCTTGAGGTTCTGGGTTTATTTTTGATGTGCGCTCCTTTTCCCGGCCATGAAACACAACTGCCCGGGTGCCCTTGAGCAAGACATCAAACCTTCAGCCTTGGACCCATTAAACTCAACATGGATTTCTTTCCACCTTTCTCTTCCTCCGCCCCAATCTTCCCATCCCTTAGCCATTTTGTTAGGCTTTGTTTGTATTTCCTCCCCCCTCTATTGCCCCATTTTTCTCTCCTCCCTTACATCTCTTCCTCTTGGGCTATAAATGCTCCCTCCATCCACCATCGCCACGGCGACCGCACCATAATGTGATCAGCCAACGGTGGCACACCATTCAAGCAGCGCTTCCACTCTTTGGCCCTGCCGTTGCCATTCCATCCCGTTTATCACTCTCCATTGCCCTCCATTTTACCAGCCCCTCCATCCCTCTTACAGCTCTTGGTAGCCCCCTGCTTTAACCACCTTCTGTCTTCTTCTTCTTCTTCTTCTTCTTCTTCTTCTTCTTCTTCTTCTTCTTCATCATCCTCTAATCTCTACCCACTCTTGGTCTTAGATGTCTTAGTATCGAACTGTGTACCTTGCTTAAACCTCACACACACACACACACACACACACACACACACACACACACACACACACACACACACACACAATCCAACCCAACACTTACATCCACAGATTGTGTTTCATTAATAGCGTTGGAGAGTCTGAGCGTGTCAGTCAAGGGATCCAAGTTTTAACATTCTAATGGCGGCTGACGGCTAAAGGAGACCATACACACGGTTAACCCCGAAACCCGATAGCTCCGGTTAACACAGAGCAGCAGGCTCCTCTGTGGACGATACTATAGTATAGAGCTGTGATTCCCAAACTGGAATGCCAGACATCTACAGGGGGTCGCCAGAGATCACGGGGGGGGGGGTCACGAGGCTTGGACGATTTGAGGCATACGTTTTATAATAGTCAAATTGTGGTTAAAGGGGACCTATTATGTTCCTTTTGAACAAGTTAACATAGGTCTCTAAGGTCCCCAAAACATGTTTTTTTACATTTGTTGCTCAAAATACCACTGAAATTATGCATTCTAGCCATTCTAACATGCCTCTAAACCACCCTGTTCCAGGATACTCTGTTAATGAGTCTATCTACTGCATTTTTTTTTTTTAGATAAAGAAAGAAACACAGCAGAATTATTAATTTAAATTATTGCATCGCTTGCAGTTTTTTCACAGACAGTTGGGATTCATTCATTTTTCTTTTAAAAGATTTGTGCTTGTCTGGGAGCCGACAGAGCGGTTCCCACCAGCGCTTGTTATTTCCCAGCTCTGGGTGGAGTTACTCTGATGGAGGATGGTTGTAATTCTACCGAAGCCCCACTTGACATGGGAAGGGGCTGCAAATCCGAACGGGTTGTATCACATGTTTTCTGAACCGACAGCTCACAAAAAACTGCCTGGGTTGTCTTATTTCACAGTTTGTGTGTTAGTAGGCTCGTCAGAGACCCACATCTCTGTACATAAGTACTGAAAAAGTGAGTTATTTATATTAGGTCCCCACAAAAATAAACACAACTGTAAGTTCTGATGTATCGTAAACCCTCAAACCTTGAAAATATGGAATAGAACCAATCAAGAAAAAATGACGGCCGAACGCTAATAAATACACGAGAAACAATATTTTTTGCGTCTTTTTAAATGGGGATGGATTTAGGGGGTCTCTAAAAGGGCTCTAAGGGGAAAAATGCTTGTAAACAACTTGTATAGTGTGTACACTATTCTATATGCATCCTACAGTTCAGCATGGGGTGTAGCTGATCTAGAAGTTAGCCACTGTCACAGGCAGATGACCGGCCCCCAACCCTAAGACTTTTTGGTCTTTAAGAGGACTGGTGCCTGTCTAGGATCGCACACACACACACACACAAACACACACACACCAAATGACCACACCAAGTTAAGTGGGTCTGTATCATCCCTTTGCCTAATTTTGTCTGTGGAAACATCGGAACACGCGCATGCACACACACACAGACACTAATGATCTAAACTCTTAACAACCCTGAAGGGACCTGATTGACTGAAGTCTTATCTGTCCATTCCTCCATCCTTCCATCCATCCATCCTTCTTCCTCCTCTCTCTCCACCCCTCCATCACTCAGCAGAGGTCAGCCAGCGACCAACTGTTTTTGTAGGCGCACAATTTGCAAGCGGAGACACAACACACACACACACACACGCACAAAAGAAAACACATACCCGCTGTGGTTCTTAGATTGTTGCTGTTTGTATGTTGCCAGGGAATCAGACCTGTGGTTCCAGTTTTGTCTGGTTCTGATACCCGGTCAGAATATCCCAGATGAGCTTTGATTTCCATTTTCCACAAATAGAATTGCACCTATCATTCTATTTAGCATTTAGATCCTCCCTTTAATCTGTCCTTATATATATGTGTCCTATTAATCTGTCTATCAATATTGCACTTCCTTCCTGCCAAAACCCTTTCTCCATCCCTCCTTTCCCTCTCTCTCTCTCTCCTTTCCCAGTAATGGTTCAGTATTGATTATCTCCAGGCCTGTGATTGTCTCTCTGTCCGGCTACACTCACCACTTATTTCTAATTACCTTCATCCAGCGCACGCACACACACAACACAGGGGCCGTGGTTAATGTCCCCACTGCAATTGGACAGTTACTGTAGAAAGTAGGAGAGACGGAGGAATGGGGAGGAAAAGGTGGAGGAAGCCATCTCAGGTCAGAAAGTTCATGGAGGGGAAGCGGATGCAGTCTCTTTCGGTCTTTCTTTCTTCCTTCTTTAGTCGGGCGCCATCCCGCTCCCCGCCGTCTTCTTTTTTTCGACGTTTTCCCCAAACTTCCCTCACGAAAACGGTTACGTTCTTCTCCGTGTCTCTCCCTCTCGACCTCCCGTCCATTTATTCTGCGTCGGCAATAGTCCCTCCAGGAGGATATTAAATGATTTTCATTCCATCATAAAAAGCCGCTGACTACTCTAAGTGGGAAATAGCCTTCTGTTAATATCATATTCTCCACGATAACCGACCATATATTCAGAGCTAATTCAAAAGGATATGGGATCACTAAGAGGCTTGAAGCTGCAGTTTTAATGATTGTAGCAAAGATTTAGTGTTTGCGCATATTTTACACCAACCTGAGTGTGTACTGTCAGGGTAAGTGGAGCAAAAGCGCAGCGGAGTTTAAAGATGGGCTCAGCGCCCGGATGAACAACGACCACCAATGTGCTTTTTAGCAAGATGCTTAGCTCAGTGAAGAAATCATATAAGACTAAATAAAGTGACGACCACAGCACTCGCGGGAGTGAGAGGCAGACGGACAGACGCTGAACAAAGTTTAAAAAAAAAAAGGACAGACTTCACACTTTACAACGCTGACCTTAAAAGTGCCACGCAACACGAAACAAACACGGGGACTAAATGAGACGACGCCGGCGGTATTCTGTCACTCACAAATCCAGAAACTGCAGACAATGCTCTGTCGCCCAGCTTGATGATCAATAAAGCTTCTCTAAATTTGTAAATGTGAATTCATGAGGTTGGACGCCTCCCATTAGAGTCAGCCAAACACCTGATGAACTGAATGGAGCCGCTGCCCAGAATACAAGATGACAAATTACCTCTTCCGGCTATGGGGAGGAGGAAGGAGTGTTTAAAAGTCTTTCGCTCCCTCTGTATGATCTCTGCATTTCTATTCATGGCAGTTGTTGTTGCATCGTGTGTGTGTGTGTGTGTGTGTGGGTGCGTGGGTGTGTGGGGTTGTGAGATTTATCTGAGACTTGTTTTGAGGATTTGAATGTGGAAATAAGTCTAAAATGTTTAAAAACCTCAAAAGGTCAATCCATGCAGCATATAGGCTGGCTTTTGGTTATTCTGCCAGGAAGAGATTTAGTTAGAATAGAGTATTGACGAGAAAGGGAGGCCAATTATTTTTCAGGCTGAGAAGGACTTGGATACACACATGCACACACACACACACACACACACACACACACACACACACACACACACGCACACACACACTGTGTGGTTTGAACAGAAAAGGGGGGCAGTGTCTCCTCCTTCTAGTGTGCTGAAGTGTCCTTGTGCAAGATACTTATCCCTTAATTGCTCGTGATGGCTGCGTCCATCAGTGTGTGAATAATTGTATGTCACTTTGGACAAAAGCGACATACAGTACAATGTAAAGAACGATGATATAAAGAAAACCTGTTGCTAAGCTCATGTGAATAACAGTAACATTATGCAGTACATCAAGTCTCATGAACAATTAGGTGCAACAAAATATTATAATAACATGCCAGCCAAATGATTATACTGTAGTAATTTTAGTTTTATTTCCATGTTGAATTGACGGACAGAAGATGCAAACAGAGATGCAACAGCAGCACCTAGTGGGAGACAATTCACAGACAATTTAAATTCGGAAAAATAACTCCTACTCAATGTGGTTTAGAACAAATATCAGGACTTGAATGGGTCTGTGAGCAACAGAACACCTGAGACATTCCCAACAGAATTGTAAAACGATTAAAAAAAATATTCACCATTTGGAATTTGGCTAATTTTAAACATGTCTGATCTAACAAGTACACACTTCACGAGAGTCACTGTCATCATTTTCTGAAATCATGAAAATAAATTGTTTAAGAATATTCCCTGGATTCAATATTTAAAGGTTGCTTTTTTCATCGACAGATCCAGATAAAACATATTTCATAAAAAAAATTGTATGACCTTTGTGTAACTGATTATTATTATTTCTTTTATTTTAATTATAGGCGCCAATTTTGACTTTAACAATACAAACTACAACAATTGTTGAGATACAAAATGGTTATGCAGAGTTAGTATCACTATTCTGGATGGTTTCCTCAATTCTGCGGCGTCTCCATTGTTCCTGTGATCATCTCTTCAACTTTGCACGTTTCTTCAGGTCCATCGCTGTGTGAAAACTCTTGAGCCATTCAAAACAAAACAAGTCCTTTCCAAGCTCCAGATGTCCCTTTAGGCTGTTCCTGGTTTGCCCTGTTCTGGCAGGACCAATGGCACGGATGCTTCTCTTCGGCCGTTCCAGACATCCACGCTCGGTGAAGGATCTGCTGAGAGATCGCAGGGATACGCATGGATGTTGTCCCGTGAAGGTTGTGAAGCGACGCATTTACATTGGGTTCTTATTATGGGATGTCTGCTTATAAGGTAGAAGCGGACCAGGCACTTCATCCAGTCCGCTTCCTTCAGAGAGACGGATCTGGTCAGAGACGGAGAATTGATTTGACATAGTTGATTATTAGAAGATTATTATCATTTAGTGTAATGATCTAAACATTGTAATCGCCAATGGGAATAATATAATGAATCAATCAAACCTATTCTATTTATACACTGTTTATAATTTAACCATGACAATCAAAACGATCCAATATAAAGATACCACACCAAATCATATTTAACCTATGTAAGATTAAATCTCTATCAATTATTGTTATTTAATTGGATTATTTCAATCTTGACATCTCTTAATCTATTCAACAGCGAACACCATTTCAAAATAAATTGCACACACATACCCACACACACACACACACACCTTGTTTCAAGTTAATAATAATAAAAAAGAGATATACAGTATGGTGCCTGTGTATCAATAATGTATCACAAGAGGGAGTAATGCAATATATCATACTGTAGAGTTGTTCCACCCCTCGTCCCTGACCATACCCAGCCCCAATACTGAATGAATCTGAAAAACTCACCAGTGTCATGTGGACTCCACTGGCCTCCTCTTATCCGCTTCCTCTTCCTCATCCTCTTCTAGTCGTGGCCTGAGCGGAGCTATGGGTCCAGGGGGAGTGGGCGAGGGAACCGCCCGGTCCGGGGGAGTGGGCTAGGGCTGATGGGAACTCCAGGGGGGCTGAGTAGAGGAGTTCAGCCAGAAGGATGAAGACTGCTGACCTGGTGGCCTTTCGGAGCCACGGGCTTTGCTCTCCGGAGTCGTGTCCGCAGGACGTGGGGTTTTAATTTTCGACTGAAGCCTGTACTGGGAGAGCTGTAAGGGAGTCAGAAGTGGGTGCTGTGTCGAGCACCCACAGAAAGGGCAGCCCATGCCGCACAGCTGAAATGTTGTCCTGAATGGTGTTCATCATGACAATGACTTGAGGAAGACACACCTGGACGGAAGCGTCCCTCGTCTCAGCCACTTCACTCTGATAACCCAGCTCCTTCCGCTCTCCTCCCGCCAAGGGGAAGGATCCGAGGCGAAGCAGTCCTCTTGTCCTGGTGATGAGGTTGCCACAGAAATGGCACTCTCCATCATCCTGCTCATTCTCTATTACAGGAAACCCAGGTTTTGATATTTTTCCCCGGACGTGAGAAAGATAGGGGTCCTCCTCTCACAGTTCGGTCAGAACCTTCAGACGGTTCTTTCTCCAAACAGTCACAAGGCCAAGGTGGCTCATTCTGACCCAAGCTGAATTCGCCCCCTCGTGCGTAACAGTGCACCCCCCCAAATCAGCGATGAGTTGGATAACCGAACAAATATTTATATATATTTTTAATAAATTACTCATCAAGAACCGAATCTAGTCAAAGTCAAACCTTTCCTCACTATTTTCCAGTTACAGTTGCGCCTCCGGTCCCAGCTTTTGTCATTTCACGATAAAATTCAAAGATATATTTCCAAAACTTTTATTTATTTTTTCCTTCAACTTTTTCCTGTCCTCATCATACATCTTCGTTTTCCCCAATGAAATGGTTTTATATTAGTGAAATCCATTGAATCCAGTGATGTTTATGTCGACTTCCTTTTCTTTTCAATGCTTCGCGAAGGAAGCTCTGGAGAAACACAGAAGTTGTGGCAGAAAAAACACTTTAATGGCATTAACCTGACCAATTATTGATGAAGGAAGTGGATGTTTGATTGCCGTCTGGCTACCAAGGTGAGAAAGTTGGAGGAGTGGCACTTCGTCGCTTCAGTCCCCAGGTAAGTAAAGTTCTTCAGGGACTTCTTATAGGGGAGATTTTGCATCCAGAGCACATCACATGTGTGTATAGGCATCAATTCACTTCTGTTGATGTTAATTCTATAGCCCGAGAAGCTCCAAAACAAATGAATCTTGTCTGGAATCACTGGTCTGGGGTCTGGGGGTATACAGGAGAATGTCATCCGCGTTACAGTACAAGGAAATATTGGTTGTCTCTTGGTTGTCCAACTGCTAGTTATGACGAAGGCTGTGACGCAAAGCGCCATCAACACCCAAGACGAATAGACATTGACAAAATCCAAAAGTCTCCAAAATTTGTACATTAATTTATGTACAGTCATGTGACAAAGGTATATGCGCAAACTGAACTAAGTATTAAAAGTGGTATCGATCCTTACAAGTCAAACACTTCTTCTTCCGTATGCTCCCGCTGGGGGCTGCCACAGTGGATCATCTGTTTCCATCGCTTCCTGTCCTCTGCATCTTCTCCTGTCGCGCCAACCGCCTGCATGTGCTCCGTCACCACATCCATAAACCTCCTCTTTGGCCTCCCTGTTTTTCTCTTGCCTGGAAGCGCCATCTTCAGCGTCCTTCTCCCGGCATACCCAGCATCTCTCCTCCGTACTGTACATGTCCAAACCATCTCAATCTGGCCACATTGCAACTTGCAACTTTGCATCTTCAACTCTGCGACCTCCAGCTCCGCCTCCTGTCTTTTCGTCGGTGCCACGGCCTCCTGACCGTACAGCATAGCGGGTCTCACTCCCACCTTGTAAACCTTCCCTTTCACTCTTGCTGATACCCTTCTGTCGAAAATCACTGCAGACAGTCCTCCCCACCCACTCCACCCTGCCTGCACTCTCTTCTTCACCTCCATTACTTTGCACAGTTTGACCCCAAGTATTTTTACTCATCCACCTTTGCCACCTCTACTGCTTGCATCCTCACCATTCCGCTGTCCTCCCTCTCATTCACGTACATGTATTCAGTTTTAGAACTTTCATTCCTCTTCTCTCCAGTGCATACCTCCACCTCTCCAGGCTCTCCTCAACCTGCTCCCTACTCTGGCTACAGATCACTATGTCATTTACGAACATCATAGTCCACGGAGGGTCCTGCCTGATCTCGTCCGTCACCATTGCAAACAAGAAACGGCTCAGGGCCGAACCTTGATATGATCCCACCTCCGCCTTAAACTCATTCATCATTGGATCAACCACTGTCACGCTGCCCTCATACAGATCCTGCACCACTCTTACATAATTCTCTGCAACTCCCGACTTCAATTATATACCTCATATAATACCACACCTCCTCTCTCAGCACCCTGTCATATGCTCTCTCTAAATCCACAAACACAATGCAACTCCTTCTGACCTTCTCTATACCTCTTCATCAGCATTCTCAAAGGAAACATCGCAGCTGTAGTGCTCTTCCCTGGAATGAAACCATGTTGCTGCTCATGAAACACCACCTCTCCCTGGCTTCCTCTTCCCCATAACTTCATGCTGTGGCTGATCAACTCTATACCTCTGTACTTATTACAGCTCTGCACATCGCCCTTATTCTTTAAAATCGGTACCAGTACACTTCTACTCCACTCCTCAGGCATTCCCCTCACTTTCCAGGATTGGGTTAAACAATCTAGTAAAAAAAAACTCCACTGCCATCTCTCCTAAACATCTCCATGCCTTCACAGGTATGTCAAACACTAATATTAATGTAACTCTGTAATGTAACACTGACAGCTTTGTCATCCACAGAAGAAGCAAGTAATTACTTATACCCCTTTCCCACTGCACCAAAAACCCGGTAACAGCCGCTAATATCCGGCATTTGTCATCAGTGTGAAAGGAGAAACCCGGTTTTCAGTCCCGGGTCAAATGACCCTGCAGTAAACACCAGTTTTAATCAGCTCAACCTCCGATCAGCTCTGATGTAAACGCGACGCCCAGGTCGTCCCGCTTTTTTTGGCCCCTTTACCGGCTTGCGTTCATTAATAGACAGGAATATCCGTGCATCATTCGATCATTTCATATGCCATTTAGAATCCAAAATCAGAAGTTATTTACTTTTTTTTCCCCCATGGGGACCATGAAATGTTTTGAGTGTGGGGATCACTAAGTGGGGAGCGCCGCGGAGCACCCCGCCACACTCCGCGCTGTTTCTACTGTAGTGTTGGGTTGGTCACGAACGATCCGATTCATTTGAACGGCTCAGAATACTTATAATGTTATCGTTTCTTTTAGTTGCTGTCTCCTCTACTTTTTTGTTCCCAATCACACTGGCACCATGACACGGCCCATTTACAGCGTGTTCGTGATGTAGAACGCGGCGCACCAGGAACAAATAGCATTTCTCCTGGCAAAGGGAAAGGCGTCACTCATCTAAAATTAGCAGGTTTATACGGGCCGGATAAACCTGCTAATTTTAGTGTAAAAATTTTATTGGATTTAGTGGTATAGTGGTGCCTGGAGAAGTGGGTAAGCTACATTTTTGCCAATAGTGTTTTTTTTTTGTCCAGCAAAGGATAAACACTGTGTTATAAACAGTGACATGTAACACTACTCCTGCGTATTTAGTTCACCCAAAAATGGCCTAATGGTATTTGAAAACTGTCGCTTAACTTAGTAGGTATACTCTGCATACCTGTGTATACCCTGCTCTACACCACTGCTTACATTTAAAATTGTTCTAAATTCCACTGGCAATGCAATTTAGTAATCGATTGTGACCATCTGTTTAAAAAACCAACTAACTACTGCTCATTTGTCATGGATATATTATCTTCAAATCATTTTCGTCACACAATACACATATACAATGTACAATATTAAACATAAAAACTTTCATTACTTCACATGTAACCCACTAGTGCTTAAACCATTAACTCTGAGAGCAAATTCGTGTTGAAGGCGTTGTGTCTTTATTGACATGATCTCAATCCAACCAGATCGGTCAGCGTTGTAAGCGTTCCAATAACAAATTGTCAAATACAAGTATATTCACTACATTCATTTCCGGACATCCCCACTCAATGTGGTCAACAGAATGTCAGCCAGTTCATTCTTAGAGCTGACAGATATAATGAAATGCTCTACCACCATGTGGCCTTCATAAAACTAAATATCTCTTTTGTCATCTCTGTATTGGTCATATACAAGACTTCATTGTTCACAAGTGCGCAAAATAGAGTTGAAAGATGAGAAATGAAACTTCCGTAGAGGCTAAAGCCAAAAACAGAAACTATACGTATGTACCAAATGCTCATATTTACGCCAATATAATTTAAGCAACTTGTGGTTTTGGCCAGGCAACAGAAAAGTTTGATGCCTCAGTGCATTGTGTTAGTGTATCGTGTATATATATCTGTATTTATATTACAATAGATTATATATTATATCTCTTTTAGTCATATTCTCTCTTCTGATAAACTATTTACTTTACAAATATAGACAATCTGCAGTAGCTTATGAAACAGTCTGGATTCACCTGTATATTGTACATTAAATGCGGGGACTGGGCACACAGGTCAACTCACAGCAACAGAAAACAAAGTGTCAACTTGGAAACTCGGGACGTTCACATTGGAGGAAAAAACAAAAAAAACAGCACACACACACACACACACACACACTTGAAGGCATACATAGAACCCGACATATAAAATGGGACAATAACAGCAAAGTACAAAACAACTCGTAGCTATTGGGGTGTTGTGATGCTTGTCGGGCCTCCAGAAAGGTGCGGTGTTACAATCCCTGCAGTCAAACATCACAGTCGCCGTTCCAGTTCCAGTCGTTATTCAAGACCTCGTCCAGTCAATATTGTGCTTTCCAGAGTATTTCAGGGATGTTATGATGACGACAGTTCTTTCATTTCTTACCTGTTGCTCACTATGGTTTTTATTACCATGTGTGGGAATTGGGAAATGCTGGCATCTGAACTTCTGAAAACCAAATGATCTATATTTTCATGGGCTCGTCAGGGCAGCGAGTCGACTTGTGGCTTACTGGCGAGCAAAGCAAACGATTCTAAACATCCATAAATAAAATATGCGTTTCTGTAAGTATTTTCCCCATGATGACAAGTTCTGGTGAGGAAATGTACCAGAAGTCAGCACAAAGCCAATATCAACCTTTAAAAAGAGTCCGCAATGCACAATGCGCAACGCCAGTCAGTATATCACTATATCAATGAAGACTATGTGGAGTCTTGTTCCTTCTAGAGCGACACATACGGCAGAAGAGAGAGAGAGCGATTAGGAGAACTCTAAATAAGAGAGAAGAGAGTATTAAAAAAATGGTCAACGGCAAAAAGAAATGGCAGTCAACAAATCACTCCAGCCTTCCATGTATTTCCCTTTCATTGGCTTTAGAAGCCAAATGTTAATGTGAATTGTTGAGTTTCCATTTCCTCATCCTTATAAAAATCAACAACCCCATGAGGTTCAGGTGACATGCTCGTGTAGCCTTTCTTTCTGGCGTGGGAGGATTGGGTGAATGACCTTAAACGACTAAAATTGATGATTGAAAAAAAAAATGGAAGATGTGGATTCCTACCATGAACAACTAAACAGGGAATCATTATTGATAAACTATTACCTAAACTTCATCATGTCTCAGGTTCTACTGGTTCCAATGTGTTCTAATCTTATGTTGTATCTTCGGAGCTATACCACCGATGTACTGTATATATATATATATATATATATATATATATATATAGACAAACAGTAAAAGGTGACATTGGGGACTATCATGGGATATGACTGAGTCAACATGAACCGATGGGGTTCAGAACCGCAATCACAACCTAAGTTCATCAGCCACAAGGCCGCAAAAAATCAGAACCGCTCCACGGAGTAAGCCTTCAGAAACACGGCCTCCAACTTACACCGGGTTGACGGCTTTGTGTTCAAAACAGAAACAAACAAAAATAATAACCACGCTGAAGCAGTGAGATGTGGAGGCCGCTGCAGGACGACACGTCGTCGGGCCAGGGGGGCTTGCATGCTGGCAAGACAAGACGCTGACGGGAGCAAGGCTGGCGGGGTCGCCATCAGGACATGATGCCAAACACGGGGTTGTGGCGGCAGATGCTGGGGCCTATTTCATCGTAGTCCTTCTTGGAGTGACAGACCTGGAAAAACTCGGGCTGGAAAAGAAACGTGAACATCGGTCAACACAGCAACAAACCACAAGGACGGCGGCGACAGAGCCCAGCGGCAGTTACGCCTCGGACACAATTGAGTCGGTTGCGCTGGAAGTCGTCGAGTCGGTGAAGGAGCTCTGTAATGGAGTGTTGATGTAACGCCCCCTGGTGGCCGGTGCAGCCGGTGAAAACGGAGTGAGGGATAGGTTGAGAAAATTCAAGCTATTTGGCAACGTATTGTCAGAATCTCATTCTCCACCGGAAGTAGGTGCTGCCATGAATAAACTACCATGTTTACATGTTTAACTGAGTATAAATTACTCAAGAGGTACTGGTACAAAATACCAGTATTTGGGAGCTAAATAACACAACAAGCCACAAATCAAACTCCAAACGCGTGTCCTCCATTATTTTTTCTTGTCAGTCATCTTTCAGGGGCCACTACTGCGCTGACATTTTGGATACGTAACATTGACGGAAGAATTGTACACAAGGCTTTAGATAAAGAAATCAAATCAAGTAAAGAGACAGCACATTATCTGTGTGCGGGTGTGGGTGTGGTTACCGTGGATGCCAGCATTGAGCCTCCAAACCAGACGGCGTAGCGCTGCATGTGGTGAGTCACAACTTGAACCTCCATTGGCTTGGGCTGTACACACACACACACACACAGACAAATACACATTATGTAGGCCGATATGGTCTTCAGCAGTCCGTGTGTATGTCTGTCTGTGTGTCTGTCTGTCTGCGTTCTAATGACCTTGATTCTTCCTCCGCTGAGTTCTTCGCTAAGTTTCAGTCTGGCGTCGACCACTCTCTTCAGGTCCCTCTGGAGACGACGGCCAAAGTCCCGGAACATGGTGGAGCCACCGGAGAGGACTATGTTCTGATAAACACACACACGCACGCACGCACGCACGCACGCACACACACACACACACACACACACACACACTTTCACTTCAAATTTTTGGTCATATAAGGCGTTTTCGGACCGGAGGATTTTTTTGTAAAGTTCTAAGAACAGTTGGAGGACACCCCAACCTTTTTTTTATTTTTTATTGTGTCCCCACTGCAGGAACTGGGAACGACCGTAGTTCTTAGAACCTGTGGCAGATCTGCCTGCCGCACGCTTCAGAGTGACATTTTCAGGGCCCTCTGGCACAGAAACACAGACAATCGAGTAGAAGACACACAGGTCTATTGTAGCGAGTGGGCTAGGTGGAACAAGCCCCGGAGCAGATGGACGGCATGTCATAACAAGGTCTCGTCTCCCGTGTGTGTGTGGGGATGGGGGTTTTACCTGTTGCAACAGGCGCACAGCCACACTGATCCTGGGCCCAGTTACCTAGATCCTGGACAGGTGCGGCTACTCACACCACACCACCCCCACACTACAGAACCGTTATGAGGGACATTTTTAGCTCCTACTCCAGGGTAGGTACTCTCCCAGCACGAGAGGAAACTTGAATAATGCGCTTTAAATCCACGGTGACTGGTCGAAAGCATGAGCCAATGCAGCACCGGGAACCACCATATTTAAAAAACTGCGTAAAACGCTGGCAGTTAACTACAACTTGTAACGGTGGCATTAAAAAAATGGAACAAAACACAGACACATTTTTTGTCCGTTGCCTTAAAATCATGGAAGCGTCCTCCACCCTGTTGCTGTATGTCGCGCAGAAGTAATGTTGCTATACCAACCGCCGGCCAGCTTACGTCACTTCAGCGTTCCTATTGGAGGTGCTAATGCAAACAGACAAAAAGCCCTCGAAGATATTATGTAGTTCTCTGGGGAGCTCCTCAGCGGGCAGTTCCTCTCAAGGAGTCCCCAGAAGTGTTTGGTCCGAAAACGCCTTTAGTCTTGTTTAGGAACTCACATCGTGGTGTTTAATCCAAAATCAATGTGTCACACGCACGCACGCACGCACGCACGCACGCACGCACACACACACACACACACACACACAGCAGCAGTGTGTGTTACCTTGTAGAGGGGTCTCCTGACATCAATGGGACAGCTCTGAATGACCTCATCAACCACATCGGAGATCGGCTGCATGAAGTCCGGGTTGGCAAACTGGAAGATACATGTTTATTTACTTTTTCATTCACATTTACAGTAACTAACTTTTCTACTTTCTACTACTATTTTATATTGCAGATATAATTAATTAGTTGCCCTGGAATGCACTACATACTGTATGTGAACTATTACATTACATTTGACTTTCCTTGTCAATAAAACCCCACTATGACTTAGACACTGTGTCAAGAGGTGCACGACTGCTTGATTGACGACTATCTGACAGAGTGTTTTATTAATGAATAAACCTGATGGAACTAACCTAGACGAGGAGAATGCAGTTGTGAAATGATAGAACACAGCATTAAAGTAGAGTCAAAACATTATGTCATAACAGATCCTGGTCGAGTTTACGCCATAGCGGGTTTACCTCGGGGTGGAAGAAGATCTCCGGGCCCAGGAAGCGCTCGTAGCCCACGTCGATGTGGAAGGAGCTCTTGCTGATGGCGTTGATGCCACGGTACTGTTTGATCCATTTGGCCGGGTCCGAGTCGTACTTGGTGAACTCCTTCACGATGTCTGGGCAGATGTAGCAGTACCGCTCCTAGGGAGGAGACGGGTCAGCGGACATCACACACATTACTACACAGCATCCAGCAGTACATTCCTGCACACACACACACACAGACACACACTTCATATTTTAAAACAGGAATGTACTGCTGGCTGCTGTGTAGTAATGTGTGTGATGTCCTGGCAGAATAACCAAAAGCCAGCCTATTACCTTAACAGCCTTGGCGGTCTCCAGGGATTGCTCCGGGGGGATGCCCACCTCCCGCTCTCTCAGAAGCTGCTGGATGAAAAATGTGATGTCGCGCCCGGCGATGGGAATGTGCTTGATGCAGCTGCCAATCACATAACCCTCCGCCTGGTGGGAGGTGGGGAAGAGGATAAATAACTGATGCCTCTCTCTCGCTCTCTCTCTCTCTCTCTCTCTCTCTCTCTCTCTCTCGCCCTCTCTCTCACCACGGGTATGGCGTGGGTGACTCCATCGCCGCTGTCGATGACGATGCCCGTCAGCGTCCTCTCTCCGACCTGCCGAGACGTCCAGGACGCCGCCAACGCCAGCACGGCCTGACGGTGGGAGGCGGAGACACACAGGGAAAGAGAGCGAGAGCGAGAGAGAGAGAGAGAGAGAGAGAGAGAGAGAGAGAGAGAGAGAGAGAGAGAGAGAGAGAGAGAGAGAGAGAGAGAGAGAGAGAGAGAGAGAGAGAGAGAGAGAGAGAGGGGTGTGGGGCCGAGATAGACGTTGAGACACATGGGAAAATAGAGAGAATTAGAGAGAGAGACAAAGAGAGACCGTCAGGGGGGAAATGGGTCAGACAATGATACATTAGTAAGGAGAAATATCATCAGATTATTATTGAAATACAAGTAATTTGACTCTGCTCACTCTGCTGTGAGTGTGTGTTAGCTGAAATTTAGTTACTAAAGACCGTCAGGAGCTGTTGATTCTGTGTTTTATTATATTATATTAGATACTTTATTCATCCTCGGGGGGAAATTGCGGTGTTACAGCAGCACACATATAATGAATAGGCAATAATAATAAAAGTAATAGAAAACAGAAAAATTCTGCAATAAACGACAAACCCCAAAAAATGAACGATAAGCCTCTGTATTAATAATTCCCATTCTGGAAAAAAGTGGGAAATTGTGCCAGTATGCATAAACAATTATATAATCTGTACATATAGTGTATGAAACAGAGTGGTATTACAGTAGTATAATAAGAACGGTATTGTTGTTTCTGTGTTTATTAAATTCAGTTCAGACTTTGAGCTTGTTGGTTTGATATCAAACCTCAGCAATATGTCTTTTGAAATTGTTGTTGCATGTTCTTGAAGAGCTTTGCGTTGCATTTTAACGAGCAACCTTCTTATTAACTTTGGACCAATCTGTTTCCCGGGGTGGGGCGGTGGTTTATTTTTACCCGGGACAGATCTGTTACACCGCACAGAGGATGCATCTGTACTTTTGGCATTGTCGGGTTTTGTGGAGCTGGCAGGTTGACAGAAACCGCGACTACATCAACCCCCCCTCTAATCCCCTTCTGCTGAAATGATTGTTGAGACCAGGGTGACTGACAGGACGCCGGTGTCTGTACCTGCACGGCGATGTAGAGCCCGGGTATGTTGAAGGTTTCAAACATGATCTCTGCCAAATATTCTCTGTTCTCCGGAGTGTTGAGCGGAGGCTCCGTCTGAACAGACATGAGGGGGGAGAGTAGAGAGAGAACATTTAACGTGTTTCTTTCCTTCCGGTACGCAAATCGGATCCGGGGTCAGTTTTGTCCCACCATGAGGAAGCTGTGGTCCTCCGGTTCGGCCCGCAGATATTTGAAGATGACCTGCTCCATAAACTTCTCCATCAAATCCCAGTCTTCCACCATCCCATGACGAATAGGCCACTGCACATAGAAAGACACCGATACCGATCGTATAGGAACCCGTGCCATAGTGGTACCCGGCAGCTCTACAATGATATAAAATTCAACCCATTTTAAACAGTTAAAAAAATAGAAAATCAATACGTGGCGGTCAATGTTGATATTGTGGTCACTGCGAGAGCCTCAGCTCTCCATCTCTCTATCTTACACACACACACGCACACACGCACACAGCTAACTCCCCCTGCTATGCTCCTCTGTGTCCCAGTTCTTTTTTTGGACCGAGTTGTGAAATGTTGTTCCACTGTCACTGGAAGGACCAGATTTGGAGGGGAGCATGGTCAAAATCTACTGTTCTTATTGACACAATCCACTGATATCAACAGTGTGCGATCACTGCTGTCCATTGTTCATACTTGTATACGTTATCCACTGCTCTAATCAAACTGAATCTACTGTTATCACAAGGACATCTCCCTCAACCTGTGATTGACCTGATATTTTCAAATGACCTTTTATTTACCCTCACTTATTTAATCAATATCCATATACTTCAAACACTAGTATTATATGCTTCACAATGTGAACAGCATGTGTCTGCATTTGAGAGCATCTTATCTTGCTGTGTCTGTATTTTTCTTCCTAGATTGGACTCTCCAGCTCACACTATACACCCTTCTCCTCCATAGTATTTTAATTGCTAATAGCCCGGTGCGTGAGTTTGACTCCTTTGACTTCCCAGTTTCTGCTTATCTACTCCCGGACACTGTTTCTCTGTTCCTTCATAAGAAGGAGACAGCCCGGGCACGTCTTCCACCTTGCACCTGAGCCAGACTGCACACCGCTCATTATTATTTTCTGTACAAACACATCATGTATTGTATTATTGTATTATTGTATTATTGTAGGGGCGTAGTCAGTATGCCGACACCCAAATCTGTAAGCACTGTAACCCTATATGTCTGGCCTACAGTATATGTATTTCTGAGAATGCCACAACTCTTGACACTTCCCTGGTGTACCCTGCTGGGTGGAGTTGGACAAGGTGGCCAGCTGTTATTACATTTACTCAAAGCTTTAGGGAAGTAGTACTTTCACTTATTTCCTTGCACTCATCCAGGATCTCAGCCGACGAATCTGCCGGCTCCCGACGGGCTCTGAAAATCTTCTATACCTGCTGTTATCTGTTATCATCCGGGGTTATTTTTTGTCATCTGCCACTATCATTAAAATAAAATTAAAATGTTACATCCGTAATCATGTCACACACTCTTCCTCTCCTCCTCCTCCTCCTCCTCTTCCCTCCTCTCTACCTTGGTTGCATAGTTGGGTTTGTCGATGGCCTCGTCTCCGATGTAGAAGTCCAGATCATCCACCCCTCGGACCAGACGCCGCTGGGCCTGCTCCCCCACGCTGGCTGACTCTCTGATGGCTATACCTGGTAGGAGCACGGATGTTATAGATACATATATCCTCATAGACACTTACAAAGAGTATATAGTGTATTTTACATTTATACATAGAGTTGCATACGTATATGCATTATTGGAATTGGCAGACACTCTCTCTAATCCACCTAAGTGTGACATTACTTTTGTCCCTGTGCAGGCAAGTCGTCACTGTAACACACTCACATACTGTGTGTGTGTGTGTGTGTGTGTGTGTGTGTGTGTGTGTGTGTTTCTGTGTGTGTGTGTGTGTTTGTTTTTTTTACTTACAAGAGGGCATGATAAACTGTGGCTCTGTGTTTCCAGCATAGCCGATCTTTGTGTACCTGCAGCCGGACACATGGAGCTGTTATTACTTATTAACGTTGCTATGGTAATACCGTTGTTGTCATGTTGCGTTTAATGCCACTTTTATGACATGTTCTTACATTATTGTTGTTTCAATGTTTCATTTACTACAATGCAACTGTTGCAGTATCGCCATATTATTGTAGTTTTGCTTATGTAACTGTTGTGTTTAAAATACACTGTGCAGCATTTTGCAGCATTAATAATGTATTGTTGAGCCATCTTCAGTTTTTACTAAGTTGCACAAGCCGTCTGTGCAGATAAAAGCAAACTAAACACCCGACCTGCTCCTACAGTACGCGCCCCCAAACAACACAATTAAAGTAAAGCCAAGAATAAACACACAATAAATATTTGATTTAAATGTGAGATCTGAAATTTCTCCAGAGGCACAAGACCTGTACTGGAATAGTATTTCCATATTTCTCTCCAGTAAATGATCATACTTAAAAATAATCAGTGAACTTGTTTGTTTGCATCAGAGTATTTCCTCAGACATGATGTATGTATGTGTGGGAGGTACTAATTACTTTTATAGTATTTATTATATAAGTTATACACATTGTAAGTATAATGTGAATGAACGTGATGTGACCTATGGCAAATTTCCAATCTTGGTTGGACGACAAAGTTGCATCTTATCTCATTTTTTAATATTCAAAATGACTTGACACAACATATCAAGTAGCTTTTCCCAACATTCAATGGTGTTGGGAACAAATTCAGCGTTCAGAGCCAGCGCAGTTACATCACTGGGAATTAGAAAGAATCATTCGGGAATTAAAAAATATCAAAAAACAATAATTTACACTAATAAAATAATATTGAGATCAATAATGTTCGAAATAATATTAATATATATATATATATATATATATATATATATATATATATATATATATAAATATATATATATATATATATATATATATATATATATAATTATAATTATAAAATAAGTAATATTAATAAATAAAACAATCAACTATAATAATACAAACTTTATATTGATATTAACAATATTACCACAAAAAAAACATCAATCATTCAATAAATAACATCAATAAACAAAACAAGAAATGTTAATAAAATAATATTGATACAAATGAACGTTATAAAATAAAGAATATTATTTAAAAAAAAAAAAACACGGTCCAATCGTTTAAACACACCATCACAAGCGCAATAACGCGACAGAGAAATTAAATCCGAAATCAGTTTGGTTCAACCCGAAGGTTCTTATCAACCCGCACGCACGCCCGCTCGTGCGTGTGGGTGTGTGTGCGTGTGTGTGTGTGCGTGCGTGCGTGTGCGTGTCCTCCAGCTGTTCCCCTGTAAACACGCCGACCTACCCCGTCCCGCAGTCTATCACGCAGGGCGGCAGCTGCACCGCCATGCCGCCGGTCCGGTCCGGTCCGGTCCGCGATGCTCCGATGCCGACTAATCGGCGGTAATATCGCGATAATATAGGATCGCAGTAACCGCGACGCCTCTAACCCGCCTCGGCCCTCGGATCCCGGACGGCGGGACGCTCCCCTGGTCGGTGCCGTTATCTGACAGTGCGACTACTTCCGGTGCCAGGGGGACGACGGGAAAAAATAGAAACACGTTCTGTTTTTCACGCGGGCCCGGTAACCGGAGAGGAACGCGAGGGAGGGTGTGTGCGTGTGTGTGTGTGTGTGTGTGTGTGTGTGTGTGTGTGTGTGTGTGTGTGTGTGTGTGTGTGCGTGCGTGCGTGTGTGTGTGTGTGTGTGTGTGTGCGTGTGTGTGTGTGTGTGTGTGTGCGCGCGTGTGTGTGTGTGTGCGGCTCAGCTGTCGTTAAAAAGGCTACGCACCGACTTACATCCCTATAATAATAATAATAATAATAATAATAATAATCATCATAACCATAATCATAATTCTAATAATCATGATACGTTTTATTTGTATACTCGTTTTCCCAGGGTTCAAAAACATTAAAGTCGTGTGGAAATAATTAAAACAGTCAAAGATAAATCAAAACAGTTAAGAAAAGGGAAAAGGTCAGTGACACTGTCCTATCTTGGCCAAATGTTACCGGCCGAATATTTACAACTAATTATGAGAAGGAAAGTTGGACACGGGTTGAATTGTGTCGTATAGCCTGTTTGTTATTAATTAGAATAGGTACACAAATTCACGAACTCCTGAATTCACCACAGAGGATAAATAAAGTCTTATATCTTACATTATATTTATCTTATCTTACTTTATGTCACGCCAAATATGCTTTGACTAATGGGCCTCACATATGTATAGGCCTAGGGCCTATAATATCCATCCATCCATACATACACAAATACCTTCTTGCATACATCCATACATCCATAGACAAATACCTTCTTGCATACATACATACATACACAAAAACCTACATCATATATCATATATCATATACACATACACAAATAACTACATGCATACATACATACATACATACATACATACATACACAAATACCGACATGCATACATATATACATACACAAATACCTACATGCATACATACATATATAAACAAATACCTACATGCATACATACATATATAAACAAATACCTACATGCATACATACACAAATACCTACATGCATAAATATACATACACACACAAATACCTACATGCATACATATATACATACACAAATACCTACATGCATACATACACAAATACCTACATGCATACATATACATACACACACAAATACCTACATGCATACATACATACATACACAAATACCTACATGCATACATACACAAATACCTACATGCATACATATACATACACACACAAATACCTACATGCATACACATATACACACACAAATACCTACATGCATACATACATACATGAATACCTACATGCATACGTACATACTGTACATACATACACAAATACCTACATGTATACATATCTACATGCAAGGACAGACATTGAGACACGCAGGCAAGTCATCTTCACTGAACACTGTACAAACGTTTTGATTCCTGAGGAACGACAAAGAACGTCAATTCTCTCCGCTTCCCATCCACACCAGACATTACGGTAAAGTGTCAGAATCAGGAAGTCTTTTGAAAAAAAAAAAAAAAAAAAAAAAAAGCAGCGTGACGTGTTTTCCCTCCATGTCCACGCGCGGAGCATGACGGAGACCGGAGCACAGGTTGGAGGACGAACTCTGTCAACACGTCACTGCGAGCGGCTCATCCCGCGCAGGGGTTTGGTTGTAAAGTACAACTCCGACTGGTTTGGCACCGAGTCCAACTCTGACTGGTCAATACAAACCAGTGTATTACGTTATACGGTGGTTCGCGATGGTTGCGCGATGAACGCAGACCAGTTTATTACAGTTGTGTACAGTTTCTGCGGTTACAATCGGATTTAACATCTTTCTGAAAGTCGGGTAACTAAATATGTTGCTTGCAGCTCATCCATTTAGGCCATTCACAACTAATGTAATGTATATCTATCGTTTAAAATCCGGATCTTTCTGAACTACAGTAGCGCCGCCGTGCTATATTTGCCTTGAAATGTGGGGGAGTTAAAGTCGAGAGGCTGAATATTGCATATCTAAGCGGGTACACATCCTAACCTCCATTGTACTGTTGTTTTCCAAGTTCAAGTTGATTTGTCCATCGCTGTTGGGCACTACAGTGCATGTACAGGGACGAGCACGGCGGTACACATGGCTAAAACACACTTGACTGACACACCCTACACTCCTCATGACTAAGGCGAAGGCGAGTTTATTTCTATAGCACATTTCATACACGGGGGTCAATTCGAAGTGACGTCCATAGGGCTTCAAATACATTATATACGAGAGCAAAGAAGGATAAAAACAATTGAAATAAAATGAATCAAAACCGCAAAAAACGGATAAAGACACCGAAGTGCAATGTAAAAGGCCGAGATTGTCAGCTAGACCCAGCGCGATGGCGTGTCCGTGCCGCTGGTGGGCGCCGGGTGTTGAGGTGCGGTGTTGTTGTGTCTTGCAGCTGTTTGCCCGGCTGGACGCGCGGCGCTGCCTGGCGGATATCGAACCCCATCTCTTCCCCAGCGACAGCGGACCCGGACGTGGTACCAGTCCTCGTATAAACCGCAACACAAATAGCATCAGCACGACATTGGGGAAAATACCGTTGGCGATGCCAACGAGGCAGCCGTCTTCACGGCTCATGAGCCGTCTGTTGACTTAAACCCATCCTGTCTGTGTGTGTGTGTCTGTCTGTCTGTCTGTCTGCCAGGTGAGGTGGTTGAGTAACACGGTTTGCAGGGGACAGGTAAACTGGTTTAGAATTTAAACGGCGCAATAATTCACAATAAAACCTTATTTTTACTGCCCTTCTGTTTGTTTAGTTTAAAGCAGCGTGCTTGTGTATCTTCCAGGTAAGACGGAGTTGCTGTACCACCTGCTGTGTCGCTGCGTGCTGCCTGCGGAGGCCGGCGGTCTGTGTGTGGAGGTGGTGTTTGTGGACACGGACTACAGCCTGGACATGCTGCGTCTGGTCACCATACTGGAGAACCGACTGGCCACTGGTATGCACGCACACGCACACACACACACACACACACACACACCTTCGAGTCCGCCTTCAGGTTGAAATTTTGGATAAAATGTCAACCTAGAATGTCATGATCGTGAATGCCCTGGATAATGATTGATTGTTTGTATAAAGATGTTTTATATACAAAGAAGAAGAAAAAATGAAGGGATACAATCTAAGTGCTGGCCCTAGCGCAACAAGACATCAATTGTGACTTCTACGTACAGTGTTGAAGTCACGATGACTGTACTTCGATAAAATCCAAAACGACCTACATTCAATTTGTGTTGCCACTGCCGCCTCCACTAGGGGGCGTCGTTCCCCAACACTGCTCAGCACACCGACAGCGTGAGGAATTCTGGCCACCGCAGTTCTCACTGTAACACTGTAGTCCCGAAAACCTCGACTGGTTTTGTGCGTCTTGGAAACCGGAATCATTATTATGTCTCTCTGCCTGCTCTGAGCCCAGGTCTCGCCGCCACCGGACCAGAGGGTCGGTCCGGTGCAGACGGCTCCGAGGAGACCGTCCTGCGCACCTGTCTCTCTCGCCTCCTCGTCGTTCACTGCTCCTCCTCCTCTCAGCTGCTGCTCACGCTGCACTACCTGGAGAGCTCGCTCTCCTCCCGGCCCGGCCTCTCTCTGCTCCTCCTCGACAGCGTCTCGGCGTTCTATTGGCTCGACCGCTGCGGGGGCGGGGAGAGCGTGGCCAAACAGGAAGACAAGCTGACCAGGTGTTCAGAGCTGCTGGCCCGACTGCTGAGGTGTGTATCTGGGTGTCTATCTTCCACTCACCCATCCATCTGGCCATACTTCCTTCTACGATAGATGGAAGCATCTATCCCTTCTATCTTGCCTTCCTTCCTTCCTTTTCGTCTATCCTACCATCTAGGATAGATGGAGGCATCTATCCTTCCTTCCATCTATCCAACCAGTCCCTCCTTCCATCAATCCTACCTTCCTACCATCTAGGATAGATCTCCAAGCACCTATCCTGACTTCCGACTACCTTTCCTTCCTTCCATCTATCCTTGCTTGCTTACTTCCATGCTTACTTTCCTGCTTCCTTCTTTCCTTAATCTATCTTTCTCCCGTCCATATATCATTCCTTTCATCCTTCCCTCTATCGAGGACAAATGGAAGCATCTATTTTTCCTTCTTTCATTTCCTTTCTTGCATCCATCTGTCGGTCTGTCGCTTATGTATACCTCTCTGGAGGTGGATGTCTGAGTGACCGCTTCCATTCACAGAGAATACAGAATCACCGTGTTCGCCACCTCCCACGCGGTCAGAAGGAACTACAGGAACCCTTCTCCAGCCTCCACCTCCACGAGCTCCACGAGCTCCACCTCCACCTCCGAATATGACCAGCCCTACCTCTGTCGTGCCTGGCAGCGCCTGGTCACCCACAGGCTCCTGTGCTCCAGAAGGGAGGCCGCACCCAACATGGCCGCCGCTGCCGGTACTCCAGAGCAGAGGAGGCGGCAGGTGTTTACCGTTCATTGTACCTCCTTCCCCTCCTCCAACCGAACCAAGGCTCAGAAGATCAGCTCCTTCCATGTGACGGATGGAGGGGTGGTGTTTATTTGAGCTCTCTCGACCGCCTCCCCTGTTATGAGTTGAGATTTGAAACTTTGCCCCAATGTAATTTTCTTTGGAAAAGATTAGGTAACGTTTTTTTGACCAGACTGCCTATTCATGTCATGTGTTACAGACGCTTTGTAGGGGCGTCCACAAACATTGCTAAAATTGTCAGGCTTTGACACAAACAGCATTGTAGATGGTAAAATGAATGCAGTCATATGTTTTTAATTAAACAAACATTTAGGTTGATGGGGTTTTCCTTCAGAGTTCTTTAATAAAATGGGTAGAAATCATGGTTGGCCAAACATCCACAAATCTAGTCAATTAAAAAAAAAAATTTTTGAAAGATGCCCCATAATTCTGTCATTCATAAAAATCACATGATTTCTAATCGATGGTAAATGGTCCTAACATTACTTTAAGTAAAGTGTTTCTTTTTAACCATACAAGTATTCAATTAGGGTGTGGATAATTGCGAATGATTCAAGTGCGAGAAACGGAGTGAAAAGACCAAACATCCTCCTTCAGAAATAAGATGACACTCTTTCCAGTCGCTTGGACGAGAAAGTAAGAAGTGAAAGCTTCAGATCGACTCAGCAGATGATGAGGACTGCCAATGTGACTATGACCGCAAAAAAACACCAGGACACTTGAGTGGAGTGGGGTTGGTGCTTTTCAATGCTTTAAAATGTGTCATGTCAGTAAAAGAAAAAAAGCCGGTTAAATTTAAGGCTGACAACCCTGGTAGAAATGTCTCGCCTTGCATATTGGTTCGACTTAATGTCAAAGAATGTGAATTTTTTAAAGATGGGTCATTTTATTTATACAAGAAAAACTTTTTGAAAGAAAATTATATTGATATGTACGAAGTCAAACTTTTAATTAAACTTACTTTGTTCTGTAATATGTATCTAGCTGATTTAAACATCAAGATCTTTTCATTTAATTGCTTTCTCTCTCTCTTTCTCACACGCACACATAATTCAGGCTTCACCAGTGAGTTAACTGGGGTAAACAGATGGTTATTCTGTCTATCCTTCCACTGCTTTCTAAAAGAAAAAACCAAGATATGCTGTGTATGTGTGTGTGTGTGTGTGTGTGAATGAGATGTTATTAGGTGGAGTGCCTAGTCAAATGAATGCTCCATCCCTCTTCCTCTTTGTCTCGCTCTCACTTTCTCCAATGCGTTGCTATGTGACTGCTTTTCATCCCTCGCTTTATTTTGCTGGCAAAGCGAAAGAGGTGAAAAGGTCCAAAACACACATACTTACATTCCCTCTCGGGCACAAACATACAATCCATCTCTGACATCTACACACACACACACACACTACTTCACACTCATTCTCTCTCTTACACACACACACACACACACACACTCATTCTCTCTGACACACACAGTCTCTCTCTGTCTCTCTCTCCCGCACAGAGTGTCTCTGTCTCGCTGGCCAGTGGAGGGATCGCACTCATTGAGATCACTTCCTTGGTCCTGCACCTGGACTTCCTCTTTTCCTCTCTTTGGGTTGCTTAGCTCTATCACTGTCGGCCGCGCGTCTCTCCCGCTCTCTGCAAACTCGCGTTGCACTTGTCTTTGTTGGCCGATACAACGCGAGAGAACACAAGTAAAGATGAAACCCAAGCAAACACATGTAATATAACAAAGGTGGATCGTGATGCCTCCTCTCTCTCTCTCGCTCTCTCTGAAAACCCACTGCAAATGGCTGACCTTGTGTCCCCGTGTCCTTGCACACTTGTAATCACTGAAGATGTTTTATTTTCAGAGGACAAAGGTGTTATTCAACACAGCAGTCGAGACTGTAAGGAATCTAAAACAGCCGTGACAACCATGAGGGATTGCCACTTTAAAAATATGCAACCGTGCCTCCTCTGATGGGTGCTGTCCTTATTGAATGCTTGCGCTTGACAAGTGCCTGCCTACTTGCCTACTTACCATCGTACGTTTTTGCTTTGGATTCAAGTACGAACCGTAAATCTAAAATGGTCACGTTTGGCTTCGTGTGAGATTCTGATCAAAATAACACACAGGAAGTGATTGAATTTCATATATAGGCCAGGGAATGTTTTTTTAAATGATGGCCATTCTTTTCGTTGTTGATCAAAAAATAAATAAATGAAGCAGGCAAGCGGGTTTTTTTTTTAATTGAGGGTGAGTATATATATATATATATATATATATATATATATATATATATATATATATAAAACAACTGTTTAAGAAGAATTAGTATTTGTACACGCTCTATTTATCGCTTGCCGCGCAGGGCTTCCATACATGACCTGAGGGAGACGCTAGTGAGCAAACAGCGCACTCCGTTTCGGCGTCCGGCGCGGCTCCGTTCCTGGTTTTCCAGCTCGGTCTGACGACAGAGCGGCGTCGCTTCATCCGCGCGGCGGCGGCGCCTCCAGCGGATCCCTCCGCACTCGGACACACTTTCCGCCGGCGGACACCGCGAGTGCAGCCGCTTGCGTGGACGCACATTTGAGATCTCACCCCCGATCGGCGCCGCGAGCCTCCGACGGCGCCGCTTCGGAAATAAAAAAAAAAAACCGCGTCTCCGCTCCCGCGCAAACTAATTTGGCGTCGGACCTACTTCTCTCGCCGCCGTTGACAGGCGGTGCTGCGGTCGCTCTGAAACATGGCCTCCATGATGGAGCGTACGCTCTAACTTTAATTTTCGCGTTCTTTTTTTGGAGGCGAAAATCGCGCTTTTGGAGTCCGCTCTCACGGCGCCGTTCCGTCGGAAAATATGTCAACAAACGCCGCCGCGCGGAGAAGTTCGTCGTTGGATGCCACAGCGGTTTAAATCGGCCGCAAAGCTGGAGAGGAAAAAGAGAATTGCATCAATTCCGTAAGGGCTTCTTTTTTTTTTTTTTTTTTTTCCCTCCCTCCTCCTCCTCCTCTTTCTTCTCGACACTTGTGCGTGTTTACCTCCGTGTGTTCGGGGACCGGGGCCGACATTTCACCGTTTAATGCCCGTTATTCACCGTTGGTCCGGGGAGATGCTGCCTGGGGAGGTGTGATGCGCTCGTTTATAATGCGCGCTAAGAGCTAGCTTAGCGAGCTAACGCTAGCGGAGAAGTGATCAGTCAGATTCTGGGCGGTCCACGCTCGGATACGATACTTTAATCAAAACAAAAGGCACAAATAATGGAGCGGTCCGAATAAAAAGGAAAACAATACGGCGATACACGTCAAAATGAACAGAGAAAGCCAATATACATTAAACGTAAGAACACTATCAATAAAAAATATACATAATAAAGAATAAATAAATGAAAAAATAGGGGGGGGGGTGGTGTCGATATACAGTAAACCTAAAGATGATCAATAAAGAATATCATCTATAACATCACTAACCTCTATATCAACGATTCACACAGTCAAAAATACCAAATTGTGCACGTTTGCCTGTGTGTGTGTGTGTGTGTGTGTGTGTGTGTGTGTGTGTGTGTGTGTGTATAAGGATTACATTCTGAACATATACTTGCCGTTAACATACAGTTATACATATAGCAGTGGATCTCATAACTCCCTTTATGTGGTGTATGGTATCAGCATGCACCTCACAATCCCAATCTGTTTATTAGCCCAAGAACACACACACACACAGACACGCACACACACAATGGGTTTGTCTTGGTAAGGGTTGGTGCGCTATGCTGACAATTAACTTGGAAGAAGCTCAAGTTTAAGTAAAGCAAGGCAGGATATTTTAATATACACAATGGGTTCCATGCACAAGGTACATGTAAGGGTTGTCAGGGGCTGGGTGGCAGTGTGGTTGCCAGTGTTTTGCTGTGGCATATGAATATCACTGGGAATGGCATATTGTGCACAGGGTGAATGAATATCTATACGATAATACTGCCATCGATAACAATGGATGAGTAGGTCGAAATTATTTCACTGTGATTACAAAATGATTGTGATGCCTAAAATCTGTTATTACAGTACTATGATAATATATTGCATAAATACAGTGTGTGTGTGTGTGTGTGTGTGTGGATGTGTGTGTCGGTGGGGCTCTGTGTAAAGGTATTGTCCAAACAAAGCAGAATCTGCTGGCTACAGCAAACTAAATCCACCGTTACTCCAGGCATGAGGCTGTTGACACCCACAGCCATTTTTTTTTTTAATCAACCCTGTATCTTACTGATATTGTGCTAAATCCAGATGGTCCGTAGGAATGAGCGTAAACCCTCCGCCAATCTGGAGTGGAGGGTCTCGGCCTGAAGGCTCCCCCTCCCACCAACCTTCAGGCAGATGACCCCTCAGACAAACCTGCTTCATTCAAGTGTGTTTCTATGAGCCACAGAGGAAACTCTTCACAGTTCTTGACAGCCATGATTTCTCCTTGGTTCGGTGCTTGGGCTTGGGACATCTCAAGAATTTCCAGAAGAAATGTTGAGTTTGTTTGCATCTCTATGGCAACCTCATTGCCGATGAGAAGTGGACAAAAACACCTTATCTGTGCTGAGAACTAGGGCGTTTTCGCACGGAACAGTTCTTGGGACTCCCTGAGCGGAACTAGAAACTGGGGAGGTGCCCCGAGAACTAGATACTGTCATGGGATTTTTTTTTTTTCTGGTTGTATTCACACCGCACTGGAACTCCCAAGTGATGTCAGCCAATGGGGTTTCAGCGTGAGTTCCCCGTATTTACTCCGTATCTTTCGCTGATTAAACCTTATCGGTACACTTAAATCTGTTTCTGAACAAATTTCAATCCAGATGCTGGATCTTCACTCATATTAGATCTACAAGGCCTCATTTAAAAGTTAGTTCCGACTTTCGAACGGCATGGGCTTGCAACGGGGGCGCACGTTAAGTCATTCAATTAATGTCGGAAAATGAAATTTATACATCTACAATAAAAAACAAAAACCAATATTTAAGGTTTTTTTAATTTTTATTGCCGCTGAGTGTATGTGGGCTGGTCCGCACCTAGAGCCATGCGACTCGACCGGGTGGACTGCCCTTTGTGCTCCGGGGGCGAGGGACCATGGACTTACGTCTGGACCAGTCGCTGTGCACTTACGTCACTGAAGGTTCCTCTTGTTTCGGCCGGTCCCTGCCCCTGAGAAGAAGCTAAAAAAGTTCCTCAAAAGGGCGTTCTTAGAACGACGACCGTTCCTAGTTCCTGCAGTGCGGGCACAAAAACAGGGAGGGTACCTCCAAAAAGTTATGTGAAAAGGTTCCTGCGGTGCGAAAACGCCTTTAGTTGAACTGTCCACATCCCAGCAGTGTGAATATCTATATTTAAGCAGTTATCTAGAGCTGTGGTTCTGAACACGGGGTTCAGGGACCCCCAGCAGTCCTTCAACAGGTTCAAGGGGGTCCCCAGGACTAGGTCATGTCTAACAATAAAAATCTTCTCAGATTGGTGTCCCACAGTAATCCCACAGTACATTTTATCAAATGTGGTCTGTGGTCTAATGCTTATCAATTTAAGGTTCTATGATATGAAAAAGGTGGAGAATCACTGCTCAGAGAAGCAGAGGTACAGTGTGAATAAAGCCTGTTTCAAAATAGTAGCTTATACCACGTTAAGTAACCTTGTGACAAAATCTTTGATATATATAATTTGTCGGTATATTCTTGTGCCAGGATATTTAATTTAAGTTAAAATCACGAGTCCCTCTGAACTTGGAATAAAGACTGTCTTCTATTCCATCTTAAGCGAGGTATCTGTTGTGTGTTACATTTAAAGGATAGGTTTGCTAAGGCAGAATAGGTTTTATAAGTTTGCGCATTAATATGTTGGTTCCAATCATTTCTAAATGTTCATAGCTCAAATTTGCCATTTGCTTTGCCATTGAGAAATGTACCGCTCTGCTGGAGCTTCTCCCTGTGCTCAAATGCAGTCCAACGAGGCAACTTTTAGGCGTTAAAAAAAGGAAGCTGCTAATATTGCCAGTCAGTCTCCATGTTATAATGAAACAAGGTCTCAAATCGTGCATATATATATATATATATATATATTTTATTTTTTATTTTTTTTATCAGGCTTTTCAGAGTTTTATTGACTCTTGCACTTTTGCAATTCAGCTCCATCCATGCTAACTTAAGACTGGAAACAGGAAGTTGATCTGCTTCCTATTGGCAACCTGCTGTAG
Source organism: Zeus faber (assembly GCF_960531495.2). NCBI lineage: Eukaryota > Metazoa > Chordata > Actinopteri > Zeiformes > Zeidae > Zeus > Zeus faber. Next base: position 19,884,062 of record NC_137206.1, on the reverse strand, counting down.
CCAACATTAAGCTGTGGATGTAGTGCGGCAATTATAAAAATTTGTTCTAAAAATGAAAAACACTTTAAGTGTGACTATAATGTGACTTTCCCAATTTTGAAATGGAAATAAATGGAAGCATTGAATGATGACGGACTCATAGGGATGGCATTGGTAGCTGGCTGGTAGCATTGACCCACAGGCCGGTCGTGAGAGCTGAATCTGTCCACTCATCAGAACATGCCACCTATTGGACATGGATCTGGTATCTCCTTGAATTCACCTGTCACTCCCAGTATTTGACCACTGACCATTGCACCATATATTGTTTCAACATCCATCATCGGGATTTGTACGTGCGCAAAAGTCACATCGCAGGACGTGCAATGTCAAGTAAGGCGAATGAACTCAAACACGTCATGCTACAACTGTTTTGCTGCTTCATACAAGAGGAAAACGCGCACGCTTTCTCTTTTTCCGTGGCCAATCTGCAAGAGAAGTTTGGCGGATATAACAATTTACTCAGATTTAAGGGTTATTTTCCAAATTTCCGAGAACCGTGGATTTGATTAGACACATGCATTTCGAGACTACTTACGGGTTTCTATCTTTTGCATATTTCAACCGCGCTGCTGGCTTTCTCACCTTATGTTGTCGTGGCTCGGTAGCAGGTAGTGGCAAATGTTGTAGTAATCCATCCAGTGAGTAATCCAAAGCGCCACGTTCACCCATGTTTGTTCACCGTGGTGCGAAATATTGATGTAAAGCTTCTGCCGCTGATTTGCGACAGAGCACTAGAAACGGTATCGGGGTGCGCACACGCTTGTGTTTACATCCTGGACCAAGCAAAGGCTCGAATCGTTTGGCTTGAATACATACATTTTAGTAGTAGTAGGTTTTTTTTTTTTTTTTTTTAATAATATTTCTCCATTATTTGTTTGAATAGTTCTGGTTTGTAATTGTTCTTGGCAATCATTCCTTATAAGAAAGAGTAATATTTATTATAAATGAAGGGAAAAAGAAACCTTCCTGTCAAAGTTGACAGTTTACTGATTATAGCCTAAATGTGCCAGGAAAAAAAATAAATATTATTTTTTTTTCTATGCAGATGCACTCCCCTACAAAATCACCCCAATCATTATAGAACTGGTAATTCTTTCCAAAAAGAGCTATTCAAGTCATCTGGTGAAAATTCCTGTTTTTTGTTTTTTTTTTGTTTTCTTTTTTTTCATATTACAATCTATATATCGCAGAAAAATCAAAATATTGCAATGGCGGTTTTTTTCAATTTCCTGCAGCCCTAATTGTACTATATGTTTAGATCAGAATAGCACCATGTGATGACTGGTTTCCTTTCAAAATGAAAAGTGAAAAGTATCCACAAATATATTTTGACAAATTTTGCTATTCATCTAGCCATTGTATATGCTAACCAGATGTTTAGAATATAACAGCACTTCCAGGTGATGGTTATTTGTACAGCAACTGGCTGTTCTATCAGAGTCAACAGTATACTAGTCTTAGACACTAGAATAAATATTACCTGTCTTAGCCTTTTCCTCTCTTTCTGTTCCATCTTTATTTACCTGCTTAGTATCTTAACCAACGTGTCCTTGTCTATTTGACTTCAATCTCCCTGACATCTCCGTCTACCTCTGTCATGTCCATCCCCCCACGCTGCCCCATCATGTCAGCATTGCATTGTTAAACTCATTTGAGAGAGATGCTCTGGGGCGTGTTATTGTCGTCTCCCATCTTTCCTTTTTTCTGCCGTCCCTTTTCCTTGAACTTTCTATTCAACTCCTGAACTTTTCTCTGGTGGTCAAAACAATATATATATTTTTCCCTTTTTTAGTCAAATATCTAAATTGACGGATGCCGGTAAAGCATGGACGGTTATCATAGGCGCACAGAAATTGACGTTTTTGACAGTCGTGACAACAGCTGTCATTGTACACAGAACCTACACTTACTCAGTTGTTTGCATAGTTGTATGGAAGTGGCGCTCCAGAACGGCAATTAAAGCACTTTTCACAACCCCACAGAAAACGACACTCAGCAGGCGCCGTAGTTACGGATGTTGAGGTGATGAATGCTGTCGCAAACCAGGGGCAGTGCTCAAGATCACTTGTTCTCAAGCTCGGCGCCTGGAACCTGCGTGCCGTCATTATTTCATGCAATACAATGAAAATATATTTAGAAGTTACAAGAATCCTGGGTTTTTTAATCTTTATTTTTATTTTTTTATTTTTTTGAATGTTTTACTGGAAGGGATTATCTCCAGCATCCAGTCCTGGTAATAAGTTTGATAAACGACCTGGAAAGATGCTTCCCTGCTGTGCTGGCGAGTGGTCATCATTAAACCGAACAAAGTTTGTCTGTTCGAAGCCGCTCATGACAAGGGTTTTGTTTTTGCCTTCTAGACACTATTTGTCTGTCAAAATACACAAATTTGTGAGCTCTTTATCACACCACTGTCTGCTTGTTATTGGTTGTAGATCACCCCCAGGAATTAAGTGTGTTTCAGCTGGCGAAAATAGCTGCCTGTCATAATGATTGATCTGTGTTTTCAGTAGGTCACTGGGTCAAAGTGGGTTTATTTGGCTGCCTGCTCCATATACCCTAATGACCCGAATATAAGACAGGTTTGTTTTTTGTTTTTTTTCTGGAAATACGAAAAAGTGGGATCGTCTTATATTTGTGCGTCTTCTGCCTTCACATAGGGAGGGCTGTGTTGTATGGGTGCATCTCGGGGGTGCAGGGTCTCCTCGCACTCTTTGGGACCGGTTTATGCTCCTCGGGGCAGGGCGTGGGTGTTGCTCCGCGGGCTCCTGGCTTCTCTGGGGGCTGGGGGGGTCTTCTGTGGCTGCAGGGCAGGGTGCTCTGGGTTTTCCTGCGGTTGTGGAGTGTCTATACGGCTCTGGGACTGAGGGGTGGTTTCGGGGCCTTTTCCGCCCACACATACAGGCAGACTCATCACAGGCACACCTCCACCTCTTGAAGTAGTAACGAGGAGTTGTTTATAGACACAACATGGTAAGATTGCCACCGAAGAGGGGGATTGGTGGCGGGTCTGTGTGACAAAAAACTGTGCTCTTGTCATCTGACAGTTCGTCCACAGGGCAGAGTTGTTGCAGCAGTCCCTGGTGATTAAAAAATGACTGTTAGTGGCATTGCAGGTTGAGAAGTTGAACTCCACTTGCAGACTAACTCTGTCCTGGCTCCTTGCATCCAACACAGAGTATTTGGATGCAATGGCATCCAAATACTCTGTGTTGTATGCCAAGCATGCTGACAGCATGAGTAAAAAAAAAAAAAATAATAAATAATCTGGACATTACCTGGAGGAGCTGTAATGTTCGTTTAAGTGGTATGTGTGAACAGAGCAGGTGATTTTCCAGCGAATTCACAGCGAGCGAGTGGGCATGTTGCGTGTTGATGACGTAAATCATGCAACTGGTGCATGATAATGACGTCATCAACACGCTCACTCGCCCAGAGTGAAAAAGGGTCATTTCCCGCCATAAAATACGGGGACAAAGAGGAAGATACTATATGTTTATATTGCGGGTATGTCCAAATACATGGAGTCTCAACTAGCCTTGGGTATATTTACGATTCAATCGATTGACATTGATGAGAGACGTTTTTGTTAGTCCGCGAGCATTGAAATGGTGTAAGTGCAGTTTACCGTGTTCTGAAACTGGAGCAGAGAGGGGAAGATGGAGAGATGGGGGGGGCTCTCGCCCACTCAGTCTGTCGACTAACCACTTGTGATCGGTCTCACTTGTGATCGGTCTCTCACTGTCGGACAGTGGGGATGCACGTCTCCCCTTGGCTTTCCGTTGCTATGGGACTTAATTTAGTATTTTGTTTAAGTACTTTACTTGTAAATAGTAACTTCAGGACTTCTGTAATGCCACATTACATTATGTCTATGTGCGCGCACAGCACTTAATGGAATTAGAACATAATGGAATTTTGCATGATCGCCCAAGCCTAGTATCAACGCAAAATAAGTAACAATTACGGATTAGTTAGTAGCCTCATCTGTCATTTTGGGTGTGCTGTAAAACTCTGCAGTGTCATAGTGTCATTCCTGCCTCCTGCATGCTCTACCCAGACTCCGCCCTTAGCCTAAAACAAACAGAGTTTTTCCAGTAGGTGTGAACGCATCTGACACGGACAATCTCCGGTTGTGTACTACATGTGTGAAAGGGCAACTCTGGACAATGTCTGGACCTGATTATCCAGACATTGCAACTGTCAGTGCAACTAAATACTACTAAGTGGAAAAAGGTGGAAAAACTCAAAATTGCATTTTATGTGACTATTATCCTCCATGAATGTTCCTTTACAGGTGTCAGCGGTGATACTTGAGAAAGCAGAATGTTTGACTATGAAACAGCAAGAATTACATTTTTCAAATTAAGGTAACATGTTTGAACGGGGAAAAACAGATGTGGAACTACTTACAAATGGATGCAGGAAGACTCCTCTGCAATGTGTAATTCAGGTGGAGCAACCGACCTTGAGGATGACGTTTTAGTTATTTTGAAACAAATAGAGTGAACTTTACCCCAATAGTTATATTACAGTATATTATATGATCAGAGAGGAGCAGAAGTTAGAAGTGGTTTGAGACCAATTACAATATTATTTATAAGCCCACCAACCATCCAAGCTGAAAACTTGAGCAGTGTGCCTCGCCAACACCACAGGCGGTACCGCCAGCGGGTTGAGTTCCAGTATTCAGTCCACGGGTTAGTGCCGCTACATGATTGACTTGTATGAATGTAATCCCAGAAGGGAAAACAACCACACAGTCACCACACAGTCAAGTCACCACATAAGTCAAAAGTTGTAGGGCGATATCAATCATAAAATGTGATGAGATAAACTGGTATTTTGGTCATCGTGATGCAATTGTCTGCATTACAGTAAAGTAATGCAATTTTCTGAACAACTGTTCTAGCTTGGTCATAATAACCACATTGCTAATGATTGCTTCTTAATTAATTTTTATTCAGTTTAAATATATTATGAAAGCACCATTGGTCATCCTCAAAATATTGTCAAGCTATCACTATTGAGGTATTATAGATATTTACTGTATGTATAGGTATAAAGATTAGAGCTGTTACTTTTTAATTATTTCATAATTGCCTAATCGCAATTATCTGAGTTAATCGCAATTATTTCTATGACGATTAATCATTACGATTTCATGATTGCCTGGCAGTGTATAGCCAGTGTTAGCTTACAGATTTGTAGATGGGGACATTTGATTTACTAGGGGTCTCTGCAGATACAGTAAAAAACAAAATGGTGGCAAGCAAATTGGTGGCCCTGTATGTGCTACCTGTTCAATATACTTTGTGTGTATGACCACGTGTGATGGTGTTTGTAATGTAGCGACACTTTAATACATGAAAAAATTTCCCTTAGGGAAAAAGAAAATATTGAAAACTATCTAGACACACTACACGACTTTCTGTACGGTTCACACTACACAACTTTCTGTCTTGTGTTCTGGAATCTTGAAGTCGTGATTTCACACTACATGACTGATCGGCGGCAGGGGGTCACACATAACAAGATCTTTCACCAAAGTCTGTCGTGTTTCCAAACTATGTTTTGTCATGAAAAAACGCAAGAAGTTACACCGGAAATGATGCGATACCATGCGCGGGACAGGGTTTTATTTTTTATTATTCGATTCTTGATTACTGTATTAAAAAAAACCCAGAATAAAAGCATAGTTTAAATAAGAAATATATATATATATAAAAATAGGTATGTTGTGTGTTTATTGCCGCTGCTCCGTGCACTCTGGTCTCTCCTTCTTGACTCGTCCCCCTCACTCCTTGCCCGCTCTCAATGGCTGTAGCTCGTTGCGTCGTAGCGTATTAAACCTGCTTGATGCCTCGCATTGTCTAGACTCTAGACGGTAGACAATCGGATGGCGTGAGCATTTCACACCACAAGCGAGTGCGCTATGATTTGCCTCCAAACTGGGGCTTTGCTCGGCGATCTCCGAAAACCTGTCGGCGAGTGGTAAATCAGAATAACATCTGAACTATAAATTGAATTTTCCGGTACCTCTTTAGCATTTTAAACCCCCCCCCCCGTCCGTCTCTGTCTCCAGAATGCCATCGGAAGCTCAGTCCCAGGAGCCTAGTGACAGAGGACCCCTCCCTCCTGTCACTCGAGCCGGACGCAGCGCCCTATTGGCCAAAGCAGCTGCTCGCAGTCCCGCTCCTGAGAAGCGGCCACGTGGGCGACCTCGAAAGGATGGGAGCGCCGGCCGCTCTGCGCCTGCCCCCCCTCCCCCGCCACAATCAAGGACAAAGTGAGTCGAACCCGCCGTCTGCTATCTTGGTCTCCAAGACCCTTTCGCCACTTTAGCAGCCGAGTGAGCAATGATTTAGTATCGTACATTGTCTTTAAGCGCTATGGTCTGGTGCTTAAATTGAAATACACCATTTTGTATTGTGAACTAACGTTGACAGGAACATTTCTCATGGTCTGATGTCAGACAAAAAAAGGAAACACATTTAGGTAATAATCACTGAGGGCTGCCCCTGACTCAAAATTTTCCTTTTTCGACTATTAGTCTTCGGTTCAAGCCATTAGTCGACTAATCATCGCACGTTCATGATATGAATTTAATTATTTCAATATGTTTTTGGGGCATCAGAAAATGGTTTGAGTTCCAGGTTTGGGAATGAATGTTGGAACTAACATTGTTAACACTGCGCTACATTACAGATAAATACAAAATGTAATAACCAGCCTTTAAAATATATACACTACTCACAAAAAGTTAAGGATATTTGGCTTTTGGGTGACATTTATGGAAAATGTAAAAAGTTCACGCTACAGTGATATTATATCATGAAAGTAGGGCATTTAAGTAGAAGCATGCAATGGTGATTTCCTCATCTCAAACAATTTATTGAAACAAAAGCCAACAACAGTGGTGGGTTTACCACAACAAAAAATGTCAATGTCTCAATAACTTGTCATGTGCCCTTGAGCATCAATTACAGCTTGACAACGACGTCTCATGCTGTTCACAAGTTGACTTATTGTCTGCTGAGGCCTGGCCCCCCACTCTTCTTGAAGGGCGGCCCTCAGGTCATTGAGGTTCTGGGGTACAGAGTTACGAGCCTCTACACGGCGACTCAGCTGATCCCATAGGTTTTCTATGGGATTCAAGTCTGGAGAAAGTGCAGGTCACTCCATTTGAGGTGCCCCAGGCTCCAGCAGCAGTTCCCTAAGGATGCAACCTCGATGAGCTGGAGCATTGTCCTCCATGAAGATGAAATGAGGCCTGTGTTGTTCATGCAGGGGCACAATGACTGGATTAATGATGTTATTCAGGTAGTATGGGCTTGTCACTGTACCATTCACAAAGTGTAGGGCAGTTCTGTATTGACTAGACACACCTGCCCACACTGTAACACCACCACCACCAAAGGCTCATCTGGTGACAACAGTGGCTGATGCATAGCGCTCTCCTTGACGTCTCATCGTTGGCGGCCACCATTTCTGCTCAACGTGAATCGACTTTCATCAGAGAATAGCACTGAGGCCACTGGTGCCTCGTCCAGCGTAAATGCTCCCTGGCCCATGCAAGATAATGATGCCTGTGCCTGGCGGTGTGGTCAGGTACCCTTGCAGGTCGTCTAGCACACAGACCACGCTGATGTAAAGGTTTCGAATGGTCTGACGTGACACTTGGGTGCCTCTCACCTCCCTTTAATGTGCCTGGAGTTGAGTGGCATTCATCATCCGGTTCCGCAGGGCACTGTTCACAATGAAGCGGTCATCAGTTTGGATGTGGCCAAAGGACGTCCACTTCTATGCCTTTCCGTGACTCTTCCAGTGTCTCTGTATCTCTGTTGCAACCTGCTGATGACACTCTGTGACACTCTAAGCTCAGTGGTCACTTCCCTCTGAGAACATCCTGTTTGAAGCCTCGCAATGGCGAGGTACTGTTGATCAATTGTTAGGTGTCGTCTTGGATGAAGCATGATGAAGAGGACTGTTTAAATACCAATTCTAATTGAACCAGGAAATGTATTGGTCGATTCATGGATCAAACACCTGTTTTTGCCGTTCAGCTCCTTGTTAAAGAACAGCAAGTTGTGCAAAAAGTACTGAAACATTGAACAGTTGGACATGTGCATTCAAAAGTTTAGAGAAGGTCAAATTAAGTTCCCCTGTGAAGGTTATAGTGCATTTTATCTTCATCCTGAAATTTCACCCGAAAGCCAAATATCCCTAACTTTTTGTGAGGAGTGTATATTTAATTTACAAGCTCTGTACGCTCAAAGCAGGTCACCTGTTAATTACACCGGTTTAATATTACATTAAAGTTACTAGGTGTTATTATTATTTTATTCAGGTACACATTTAAATTACATATTGACACAATTTGCACTGAAATGTGATGTATGGAAGATTGTTTTCCCTGTGTCGGCGTCCCCTCATCAGGGACCCCTAGTCATGTCGGACGCATTTCCCGGGGCTGTGGACTCTGGCTTTAGAGCGCCCATCCGCATGACCTTGCCGACGGTTATTCAAGAATGTGATTAACGGTTTCAAATGGCTCTTACAATATACACAATATTTGGCAATTTTATCAGGAGGGGGGTGGGGTGTACGTGCACGTGCACAAAGAGCGTAATGTAATGCGGCAAATGCCGTCTTCCTGTTACAGAGGTGCAGGATTTATTATTTACAAATAAAGTATTTACACGAAAACATCCAGTTTTTACTAAATTAAGTCCCATACCAACGAGGAGACGCAGGGTTTTTTTGGGACGGAACGGGACACTCCCTTTACTCATTTAGTTTTTCATTTTCAATACAAGTAAGAAATTAAGGAAACAAAATAAATCGAAATCCTATGAGATTATATTATGTATTATAATCACAAGATTTGCATATAGAGCGGGGAGGTGAGATCCAATCACAGGGGGTTACAGTCCTCTTCCCCTCTTCCCCTCTCTCCCCTTTCCCTCTGTCTCCCTCTGTCCCTCTTCTCCCTCTGTCCCTCTGTCCCTCTTCTCTCTCTGTCCCTCGCTCCCTCTCTCCCTCTTCTCCTTGCTCCCTCTTTGCTTCAGTTTCAGAACACGGTAAACTGCACTTTCACTGTTTCAGTGCTGGGATTTTTCCTGGCATTTTCCCTCCCAACAAAGTCAGCCGCGATTGATGGAGTCAATCCCAATTGAGGATTTAATAGTAAATCTGTCCAAATCTAATCCGCAATATTTTTTCTGACTTTAAGAGTATTCGATAAGTAAGTTTAAATTTCAGGGAAATTAGTCGCTAAGAACATCCTTGTTCTAAATGTGTCGGAACCACCGGCAAGAAGACTGAACATTTATAATTGTTAAAATTTGTTTCAAATTAGAAGCCGTCTAGCGTTTCATACGCGGGTCCAGCCATATAGGTAACAAGGTTACGTCGACTTATGTTTGGTCGAGTATTTGGGGGTAGCCCGTCATTAAATAATCAGGTCTATCCTTGCATCAGTTTAACGTGAAAGACAGACATGGTGAGGAAGAGAGGGCATATTACTTGCCCCCAGCCCTAAAATAATGCTATCAGTCAGTTTAGAGAACAGTAAACGGTTGATTGGGAATGTGATTGCTTGTAGTTTGAAATTCGGCCAGTGTTGAACGGGATCAATGAAAGAGAGTTCATAGAGTGGTCCAATCATTTACTTGAATTGACAAGGGCAAGAGGTGTGTGTGTGTGTGTGTGTGTGTGTGTGTGTGTGTGTGTGTGTGTGTGTGTGTGTGTGTGTGTGTGTGTGTGTGTGTGTGTGTGTGTGTGTGTGTGTGTGTGTGTGTGTGTGTGTGTGTGTGTGTGTGTGTGTGTGTTGAGTACTGCAGACAATGTCTCAATGTATTCAATTTATTGAAATACTCTTTTAGAATTTTTTTTTATTTAATTTTAAATAATAGTTTTAAGAGCCGCAACTAGTCATCAAAGAGCCGCATGGGTTGAGTATAACATATAAAAAAAAACCCCTGCCTTTGCGATTTGAAAATTGCGTCCTATTACATTGCTATGTCCGTTTGAATTTGATTTATACTTCAGTCATATTCTTTACTGCTGTTTGTTTGAAAACAGCAAGAGCAGCTGTTAACCTGTGATAGCTCAGCTTGGTCTAATATAAATCTGTATCAATCTCATAAGAAGGATTTCTTGGCCCAATGAGCATGAAAGTATGTAAATACTAGTTATCGGCTGATTGATTGGTCGGGCAATTAATTGGACCGATATTTGGGCATTTCAAGGCAACAGTCATTGGCCGATGCCTGCGCTCATGAGGCCGATTAACAAAAAATGTCTCCAGACTGGTGTCAAAAATATCGATTTTTCCAATACATATCAATTCTGAATATTTGAAATGGTTTAAATACTCCCCGCACTATCGATATACCAGTAGCAGCTGCTTCCTCACTCTCTCTTCTTTCTGACAGCCAGTTGACACGCACAGCGTCTCCCTGTTTTCCGTTGCTCTTGCAGGCAGCAGTGCACCATGAGCACGTGCTGGTTAACTGGCTCCCGTGCCTGTCTTTATTTTACATCCATTTGTTTTTGTTTGTTTCCTACGTGGATAAAACCTTTTTTTTTTTTAATCACAACTGAGCTCAGGGACTGTTCCGTTCAGTCCCGTCTCCCCGTTGCCTTCCATAGCTATGGTATTTAATTTAGTAGGAGTGCAGCAGATCACTACACGCACGATCCTTCAGATCGTATCACGGTATTGAGTCACAGGTCGGATCATTTTTCGGATTGGCAAAACAAAAAAAGAAAGGGAGACAAATATAACTTTGTTTTTGTTTATTATATAAAACACTGAAAGCAAGGAACTTTTGCCCATGGTCTTCAATGAAAACAACATACAAGATGTCAAATGTTTAAATAAAATCTTCCAATATATAAGATATTCAATTGTTAAATCAAACTGCAATATGAGGCATGCGTGATAGCTTCTTCCTTTAAACATGTTGTGAGAAAATATGATTAGATTCGTCCCCAGTAACTGAGTTTAATTCCAGTAACACTAACCAGTATCCTGTTCAGTTTTTCAGTCCTCACATTTATAACTAACAAAGTTTCTTGACAATCGGTTCAGAATTAAAGGGGTTACAGTCGTTGTAATGAAGTCTGCGTCTCTCAATACACGATTCCATTTTTGATTTAAACATACAGTATGTATTGTTTTCAGCACTAACCCTAACCCTATCGAGTCTTGATTTGTAAAGAAAACACTTCCAGTCACATTAAATCATTATGAATAATGTTATTCTTTTCATTCTAGTGGAATAAATATAAACAAAATATTTCATACAATTTCATAGATAAAAGAAATGCTTGGGAGCCGGCTCTTTTCAACACCCTGCAAATACGTCTCTTCTCTGCCCGCTGCGTCCGTGTGCGCTCTGTAGGTTCTTCTCTACTCTGAACCTTTTTCTCTACTCATCGTATCACAGCATCATGTTCCTTTTAACTTTATTTTCTTATCTTTGATAACTTTATTATCTTATCTTTGATATCACAATCCAATTCATATCCATCACATTAGCTACTCTTATGGAGCGTGTACCGGTGCCTCCCGGCACTTCTAACTCGCTGCCGGCCTCTGTTCTGCCTTCTCAAGTGGACTAATCAAGTGGACATGTTATAAAATATATCATATTTTATTGAATCGGAGCGCGCTTTTTCTTTAAATTATTAGAACGCCCGTGCTTGCGCTCCAGCAGGACTCCAGCTCCTGCGGCTCGGGCTTCGGTTCGCCCCCCTCCCCAACGCTCCGCTTCAGCGATACAGTACACAATTTATTTTCAGATAACGTCACATAAAAATCCGTGCCACCCCCCCCACCGAAAAGTCAAATATTCAAATTGAACATCCAAATCCGATTTGAAAGACAAAATTCTGAGTTGGGTACAGCCCTAATAAAGTCCCAAAGTGAAGTCGGGCTTTCACGGGAAAAATCGGCGAGTCGGGCGCACAGAGAGCTGTGTCCGGGCGCTTCACACATATAAAAAAATATATATTTATGATTCCCCTTATTTATCATTCCTCACTGAAATGTTGTGCAATTTGTAAACTTCTATCTGTTTTATCCTGTTGTGTCGGTCACACGCTGACTGACAAACAAAAAAAGGTCGCGCTGGTGCTCCAAGTTATAAAATTTAGTGGCACTGTCGCCAAAAATGGCAGTAGCCCTGGATCGTGTTCCCTCGGCCGACATTGGAAAAAGCCGGTTTTGTTTGTGTTTTTAGGCGAGCTGGCTAACAGACTGGTAGCTAGTCAGGTGGTTGTGTTGGGCTTAAAACTAAACGTTTAATTCTTAGGGGTATAGTGTCTAAGTGGTGTAAAATCTCCTCTCCGTCTGTATATCTGGTTAGTTCTAATGTTTTCATTTATACACACACATACCCACACACACACACACACACACACACACACACCCACACACACCCCCACCCCATTCCTACAAGGCCAGTGTAATTTGGTTCGTGTATCTGACAGTGTACTGGGGTTGGAGAGGAAGTGGTTAAGTTGCATGCTGGGTAAGCAGCAATGCTGTGGGGGGCAAAAAGGGGGAGGGGAGGTGAGGAGAGGAAGAAGAGGAGGTGTGTCTACATGGCTCTACTCCAGCCAATCACCCATTCCGTTCCGGGTTTTAGCCCCGGCCCTCCTCCGGGGCTGGAACTACTTTCGAGAAAGCAGCCTCTCCGGCCTGTCAGCGCACACATACACTCAAACAGTATCCATACAGGCTGGGAAACACACAGATAACAACACTTAGCAGATGCATAAACGCACACGGAGCAGTCGCGCACGCTAGAGGAGGGAACCCACAGGAAGGAACACCGTCCGTCTGCAGCCACGGCTGCTAGCTCTTGAAAATGACCTCACGTGTGGCCGTGTTGGCCACCGTTAAACCAGCCTCGTCTTGGTCAATTTGACAAACTCCTTTACTTTGTGGAGTGTATTCAGTCGGGGTGTACTTCCTTTTTCGCCAACCAAAAATATTCTTCCATGACTTATGTTTAGGGATGGCTAAGTCAGACAGTCTGCATCCGGCACTCTGATGGGGCACCATGGCCTCTCCTCTTTGCTTTGCCACTTAAACCTCTTAGCAGGAAAGTGTTGATGTCTATCAAAATGACCTTAAAGGTGACAGGGGGGGTTCTGTGAAACTGTGAAACAGTCCACAGTTGTGGTTCCCCACTCGCCTACGCATTCACATGCACTGAATGCCTTAATTTAAAAAAATAAATGGCTAAAAATACAATTTTGTGAAGCCAAACTTTCGACCGCTTGTTGCGCTCAGCCATGTTCCGAGACGTAAACAGAGGTGTGTGCACACCCGGGTACAGTTTCTATCGCTATGTCACGAATCAGCGGCAGAAGCTTTACATCAATATTTTATGCTCTACATGATCTGCACGTGGGAGTGATGTAAACAAACATGGGTGAACGTGGTGCTTCCGGACATTACTTATTGGATAGATTATTACAGCATTTGCCCATCTATTACCGCGCAGACAGGCAAGTAAACTAGTACTAGTTTACTGAAGCCCCTTTCTCACTTGCACTGAAAGTCGTTTATCCACTGGCAATGTTCCATATTGGCGTCACGTGGGAAAAGGAGCGGTGTCGATGTTCCATAAATGTTGTTCCATAATGTTCCCCACTCTCGACCTAGAATCACTTACGGGAAAATGCGGGTACGGCTATGAATGTGTGTCTGTGAATGGAAGCAGTAACATTGCTGGGACGGGCACGTAAAGGGTGGGTGGAGCCAAATTAGATTCAAGATTCAAGAGGTTTATTCGTCACATACATATACATACTTTCATACATAAATGCAGTGAAATGTAATGCAACGCACCCGGTGATTACACACTATGTCCTAGGAAAATTTCTTTCTCCTAGACCAACTAACTGATTCCTAAAACATAATACAGTAAGTCAAATACTTATAAATAAAATAACAATATATAGAATAAAATGGAATAGATAAAGGGAATGGGTTTACGTATATGGGATAGACTTACGTATAAGAGAGAGGCAATTATGTATGTACAGATATGTGCATTAAAGTGGCATGTGAATAAAGTGAGGTAGTGTTTGTGGGATAATACAGCACAGTATACAACAGTACGGTGCAGCAATACGGTAACACCAAACAACCCTGAACAGTGACACAGTATGCGGTACAGTATGCTACGTACAGTACAGAAGGTAGTGGAGCCTATGTGTGTGGCTCAGTGAGGACCCCTGGTGAGGTCAGCATTGACAGTTCTAATGGCTTGCGGGAAAAAACTCCGTCTCAGTCTCTCTGTTCACTCTGTGTGACTGCGGAGGCGCTTGCCTGACCGCAGCAGCTGGAACAGTCCGTTGTTGGGGTGATGAGGATCCTTCATGATCCTGCGGGTTCTGCTACTACACCTCCTGGTGTATAACTCCTGCAGGGAGGGGAGGGTAGTTCCAGTGGTACGTTCAGCTGAACGCATCACCCTCTGCAGGGCCCGCCTGTCCTGTGCAGTACAGTTCCCAAACCAGGCAGTGATGTTGCCTGTCAGGATGCTCTCCACTGCTCCAGAGTAGAAGGACTTGAGGATCCTCACCAAGACCCGGAATTTGCTCAGCTGCCTGAGGTGGTAAAGACGTTGCCTCGCCTTTCTCAGCAGAGTGTCTGTTTGTAAAGTCCATGTTAAGTCCTCTGTGATGTGGACTCCCAGGTACTTGAAGCTGCTCACCCTATCGACAGAAGTCCCATTATTCACCAAGGGCGTGTGCGTCCTCGATGGTAATCCTCGCCTAAAGTCCACAATTAGCTCCTAAGTTTGGCTGCTAGAATACTGGCAAAGCACAAATGGCGAGTCTGAACCGTGGAGCTCAGCTGAAAAGATGAAGATTTTATGTTTCTTAAAAATGCCTCTCAGACCATAGACGTGTCTTTAGAGTCACGGATGGAGGGCGGCAATACGCGGTGTATGTCAGTTTGGGAAGTATGAAGTGCTTCAAGTGCGGTGACATCGGGCACAAGCGCTTCACTTTCCCGCCGGCTGCACCAGAGCCGGAGAGGGAACGAGCGAACAGGGGGAGGTAGAAGAATGGTGGAGAAAGTTCCTTCTCTGGAGGCAGAGAGTGTAGGACAGGTTGAAAACGATCACAATGTTTTAATAACATTGGGTTAGGGTTATTGCGAACGGGGGCTCGGCACTGTTACAGTGGGGGGGGGGGGGAAGATGGACGAGACATGCGTGCTTTGTTTTACTCTGTAGTGCAGAGATTGGTTTATGGTACAGCGCACTATATTGCTGCTACTTTACGACATACTGTACCGTGAAGGAGCTGTGGATACAGCGGCAGCTAGGCAAGGAACCATAGATACAGAAATATAAATACCTCATTGGCCGCTGCTGTATGTCGCTGCTACGTGTCTGCGCTGCCGCCATATTGGAGCGGTCAAGATCCACTAGAAAACA
This sequence comes from Zeus faber, assembly GCF_960531495.2. Taxonomy (NCBI): domain Eukaryota; kingdom Metazoa; phylum Chordata; class Actinopteri; order Zeiformes; family Zeidae; genus Zeus; species Zeus faber. The sequence goes on along the minus strand of NC_137206.1, from coordinate 19,868,547 downwards.
AATACAATCTGTGTTGAGATATGCAGACTTCTTGACAAAATCGACTGTAACATGCTTAATTCGGAACCGATTTTCATGAAACTTGGTTTGTTATAAATATGAGAAATTGAATTTAATTCCAATAAGCAACCAGTATCACGTTCAGTTACTGAGGGCGGATCTAATCATATTTTTTCATTCACTACCATATTTAAAGGAAGACGGTATCGTGTGTGCCTCATGTTTAACAATGAATTCTTTCATTATTTAACAATTGAATATTTTATATATTTTAAGATTTTATTTAAATATGTGACATCTTCTATGTTTTTTTCATTTAAGACCACGGACAAGATTTCCTTGCTTCAAGTGTTTTGCGTAATAAATGGAAAGCAAAAGTTATATTTGCTCCTTTTTTTTTTTTTTTCCCCTGATCCGAAAAAATTATCCGATCTGTGACTGAAAACCTTGATACGATCCGAACTGTGAGTGTAATGATCCGTTGCACCCCTACTATGAATGTCTCTGTCAACCTATGCTTTCATTTTCTATATCTATTCTGTCAGTCAATAAAGGTTTGTTTGGTGACTTTGCCCTCCAGTGTTTTCAAGTATTTGAATGAAAAGTGTGTGTGTGTGTGTGTGTGTGTGTGTGTGTGTGTGTGTGTGTGCGTGTGCGTGTCACCTTGGCATGCTGGATCGCTCGGGTTTCAGCGACTTGGGAGTAGAGGGAAACGGAGGCTTTCCTGCATATTGTGACACTGTGTGTTTGTGGTACTCACAGGAAGTGGAGCGCCTGTTAGATGCGAACCACACAGTCACATAGTATGGAAAATGACCCACAGAGCAGGTTTATGGCCACAAAAACAAACATGATTATACTATGCATGCTTACGTGTTTATAACGGCTTTTGATGAGGTTTGTTCCTGAAAATGTTGTCAGGTAGAACATTGCATTGATGCTGGGAATTGGTTTTATGAAAAAAATTGCCGTTGGTTTAATCAGTCCGTATATGAAGTTCCACAAAGTCAAAATAACTTTTCACATAGACGCTGACATGTTTTTGTGTCTGTTTCTTCTTCTGTTCTTCTCTTCTTCTTCCATTCCCCTTGTTTTCTCCATAGCAGGAGGAGTAGAAGCAGGAATCAGGATGAAGAAAGTCAGATCATCACAGCAAAGAAAGCGCCACAGAAAACAGGTGTGTGTGTGTGTGTGTGTGTGTGTGTGTGTGTGTGTGTGTGTGTGTGTGTGTGTGTGTGTGTGTGTGTGTGTGTGTGTGTGTGTGTGTGTGTGTGTGTGTGTGTGTGTGTGTGTGTGTGTGTCGTTACTAACGACGGTTGTCATGGAAACCAGCTGTTGTACGGTGCATGTGACCCATGCGGCTCAGGCCTGGTTTATGCACCGCCACCCTGCTGTTTGAGTGTAAGCTGATATGTCGTGCATGTAGTTACCCATGGCGCATCCAAAGAAATGTTTCTTTAAATACTGGGTTTTTATTGTCTTTAAAATGAGTCATTATTGAAAGTGACTCGCAATGCATAAACGGAGGGGTCACTTTAAATATCTAGCCATATCCTGATGAGATATATGACATCATGGTTTGACTCTCGGCTTTAAGAACCTTCCGTTAGCTGCTCTTTCTACTCTACAGAAGTTAAAGAGGTGAAGACAGTGGGCCGACGACGATCAGCTTCTCGAAGAAAATCCAACCCCGAACCAGATCCTGAACTAGATTCTGATCCAGATCCCGAACCCGATCCAGAGCCAGATCCCGAACCCTATCAAGAACCTGAACCCCACTTGGAAGCCCCCCAGGATATGCTTCCACAACAGAATCAGAACCCAGACCCTGCACCCTCTGATGCTGACCCACCAGACTCTGCCCCCACGGACAGTTTTCCAGCACAGAGCCCAGAACCTAATCCCCCTCCTGAGGAAGGAGAGAGAGCCAGCCCTGGCCCCCCCACAGACTGCCGGGACAGCCAGGCAGACACGAGCCCCAGACTACCTTCTGATCTTACAGAAGAGGAGGGAGCTGGCCCCATCCCTCCTTTACCAGCACATAGCCCTGTTTGTAGCCCCATACATAGCCCTGTTTGTAGCCCCATACATAGCCCTGACCCTGGTCCCAGTGAAGCCCCTGACCCTGGTCCCAGTGAAGCCCCTAACCCTGGTCCCAGTGAAGCCCCTAACCCTGGTCCCAGTGACGACCCTGACCCTGGTCCCAGTGACGACCCTGACCCTGGTCCCAGTGACGACCCTGACCCTGGTCCCAGTGACGACCCTTGTCCCAGTGAAGCCCCTGACCCATATCCCAGTGACGCCCCTGACTCTTGTCCCAGTGACGCCCCTGACTCTTGTCCCAGTGACGCCCCTGACTCTGGTCCCAGTGACGCCCCCGACTCTGGTCCCAGTGACGCCCCCGACCCTGGTCCCAGTGACGCCCCCGACCCTGGTCCCAGTGACGCCCCCGACCCTGGTCCCAGTGACGCCCCCGACCCTGGTCCCAGTGACGCCCCCGACCCTGTTCCCAGTGACGCCCCCGACCCTGTTCCCAGTGACGCCCCCGACCCTGTTCCCAGTGACGCCCCCGACCCTGTTCCCAGTGACGCCCCCGACCCTGTTCCCAGTGACGCCCCCGACCCTGTTCCCAGTGACGCCCCCGACCCTGTTCCCAGTGACGCCCCCGACCCTGTTCCCAGTGACGCCCCCGACCCTGTTCCCAGTGACGCCCCCGACCCTGTTCCCAGTGACGCCCCCGACCCTGTTCCCAGTGACGCCCCCGACCCTGGTCCCAGTGACGCCCCCGACCCTGGTCCCAGTGACGCCCCCGACCCTGGTCCCAGTGTCGCCCCCGACCCTGGTCCCAGTGTCGCCCCTGACCCTGGTCCCAGTGTCGCCCCTGACCCTGGTCCCAGTGTCGCCCCTGACCCTGGTCCCAGTGTCGCCCCTGACCCTGGTCCCAGTATCGCCCCTGACTCTGGTCCCAGTGACGCCCCTGACTCTGGTCCCAGTGAGGCCCCTGTCCCCAGTGAGGCCCCCGACTCTGGTCCCAGTGACGCCCCCGACTCCGGTCCCAGGGGAGCCCCCGACTCCGGTCCCAGGGGAGCCCCCGACTCCGGTCCCAGGAGAGCCCCCGACTCCAGTCCCAGGGAAGCCCCCGACTCCAGTCCCAGGGAAGCCCCCGACCCTAGTCCCCGGGAAGCCCCCGACCCTAGTCCCCAGGAAGCCCCCGACCCTAGACCCAAGCCAGCACCTGACCCTAGTGAAGAAGACAGAGTCAGTCCTAGCCTAAGTCCCAACGCTATGGAGGGCATTCGTCATAATAACCCCAGCCCTACGGAGGTTATGCCCGTTCCTACCCCAACCCTTAAAGAGGGTACCTCTGATCCAAGTCCTACCACTATGGGGGAGAATGTCCCCAGGGCCAGCCTCCTTGAAGGTAACGCTATTTCAAGCCCTATCGCAATGGATGTTACCTGTACTGCTAGCCCTAACCCTACAGAAGAAACTTGTGCTCGTAGTCCCAGCACCATGGAGGAGGGTACTTGTACTTTTAGCCCCGTGCCTGTTGAGACTACAGACAGAGGAGGTAGCCCCATGTTCCAGAGCCCGGCCCAGAGTCCCTGCCCAAGCCCCTGCCCCAGGCTAAGCTTCAGTCCCGGAGTGGATGAGGACTCTCTGTCTCCTTTGTTCCACTGCTCCCTGTCAGAAGATTCTGGAGGCTCCCCGGCCCCCTCCCTGGGCCACGCCAAAAAACGGTAATACAGTCAGTAGTTTTAGGTCAAGTTTCAGACTTGTTGTTATGTAATTCTTAGGTACAGTAGTAAAGTGTTTGAGGAATAAATGTAAAAAGGCCACTATGGTATATTAATCACAGCAATTATTCTGCAATCCTTGACATTCTTTGTTTGACAATACAATGTATGCTTCTCAATCCTACAATATTACATATTACTTGAGCACAAGGAGAATTTAGAGCACGGACAAACACCTGACATGACTGCGATGCAGGGCTCCAGACTAACTTTTTCCAATAGCAGTACTGCTGCTCCCTACTGAAAATTTTAGGAGCAGCAGCACAAAATTTAGGAGCACCACAAAAATCGACATGCAACGCAACACATTCATATGTTTCCATTTTAATGGTATTACTGATAAATGCTTTGGTAATATATAGACAATTTACAGAAAAAACAATGTGCTGTTTTATTTTAAAGGAAAAAGTCACAAAGTAGTGCTTTAACATAAAAAAAAAAAAAAAATTAATTTAAAAAGAAAAAAAAAAAAAGATAGATCAGGGCTATTTTAGAGATTTTTATTATGAACCCGATTTGTCCTTAATGACTTTTCATGTACTTTTCACACGTAAAAAAAATAACTGACAGTTTGTATGAACCGGACGTTATCGGTAGTGAGAACTTTTATGACCCGGCTCTTCTCTGAATGGCTAAGCGACCATAATGTGACATTGACGAGCCACGCTCCTGTTTGGCTCGAGTCGCACAGGAGAGGATTTAATTTCGCCCCAACCTCAACTTTTAAGTGAAGGCGTGTGTGGTTTCGGAGCACCAGAGGGCGGAAATTTCAGTCAGCAGCTCGGGCACGGCGCCGAAATGAGGCACCATAATCTGATACACCGATACCGATCGTATAGGAGTTGTACCCGGCAGCTCTACAATGATATAAGATTCAACCCATTTTAAACATTAAAAAAATAAAAAAATAAATAGAAAATCAATATGTGGCGGTCAATGTTGATATTGTGGCCACTGCGAGAGCCTCAGCTCTCCATCTCTCTATCTTACACACACACACACACACACACACACACACACACACACACACACACACACACACACACACACCAATTCTTGCTCCATCCAAGTATTTCACATGATAATCGATGATTTAAAAAAAAAAAAAGGTTGGCATATTTGCCAGGCGCTGGTGCTCCTAGTTATAAAATCTAGTCGCACTGTGTCCAAATATGGTCTGTGGTGCAACCTGGGCTTTCCTTTTTCTCTCCCCAACCAGTGTGAAGCAGTGTGCCTTTTGTTACCGTGGCGATGACCCTCCTCTGGGCCAGGGTCATCTGGTCGTGTTTGGACCGACGCCGGGCTACGTCCCTCTACACATCCTCAACCGCAGAGCGTCACCCGACCGCGACAACGACTGCCACGATGACTGCTACCGCGACAACCACGCACCTCCAACGTACGTGTATTCACATTGTTTTTCAACAAAGAAAAAAAACATAAACAAAATGTTAGCGCAGCACAATACTGTTTAAGGAAATGGTGGTGGGGAAAAAAATACAGTTTCGGGAGTTATTGTATTATTAAAATATTAAAACAGAGAGGCATATGGAAGAAACAGAAGATAAAGTATGAATTAAAGGTGTGGGTGGAATGTGGAAATTTGGAGGGGGTGAGAAAGAACGGTAAATATTTCTATAGGTCGACTTCATGCGATCTCCATGAGTGTGGTGCTTAAATCTAACATTTTTCTACACAAATGTGTTCATATACAAACACAGTGTGCACTTACACACCACAATTTACGCGTTCTGTTTGCATGTTGTCCTGAGCCGTGTAAACAGCGTGTCAATGTCGCAAATGACACTTTAAATGCTATTCCTGTCTGTCTTTCTTCCTTTGTTTGTGTCCTTGTTTCTTCCTTCCCACATGCAGCAGTCCAGATGGAGCAGTTTCAAACGGTGAGTAGTAGTATACTTTGCTGCCTACATTTGACCTATCCACGAATGTCACGTATTTCATGTTTACATGAGCTGACAGAGCTGTGTATAATGTGTTGTCTTTCAGAGGACCAGTCGTCTTCCACAGAGTTTCTACAACAGCTGGGTCCTCTTGGTTTGCCCCATGACATCAATGTCCAATCACTGTTTGACCCCACAGGTATACACAAACACACACACACACACACACACACACACACACACACACACACACACACACACACACACACACACACAGGCAGGCAGTATTATTGAACAGGGAGCACGCTATCCGTTTTTAGATGGTGACGCCATTGCCCTAGCATACTATTTAGCCCACTAAATTAGTGTTTGTCTCCCGAAACCCGAAAGAGTGTGTGTGACGCAAGTTGAAAAGCAAGGATTGTTTGTGACAGTATACTTAATAACAATACTGTACTTTTCAACAACAATTAACGCCGTGTTGTTTAATCTGAAAATAAAATGTAAATAGTGTTTTGTGCGACGGAATATAAAATATAGACAACTCACCATTAAAAGAGTCACAAACCTGCTGCCGGCAGCAAAATAGCGGGAGTCCACATTTCTCTGTGACTTTGTCGACAGTCAATCATTCTTACCCTCTTTCTTTTCCACGCCTTCACTGTTTTTTTTCCATTCTGTCTGTTATGGAGTGACACGAGCCACTGTTTTGTTAACTACATAGGTTGCATGCTGGCAAATGGAGATGAATGGAGGCATTTCAAGCTTGACTTCTGAGACACAGCCTGTGTGTGTGTGTGTGTGTGTGTGTGTGTGTGTGTGTGTGTGTGTGTGTGTGTGTGTGTGTGTGTGTGTGTGTGTGTGTGTGTGTGTGTGTGTGTGTGTGTGTGTGTGTGTGTGTGTGTGTGTGTGTGTGTGCTTTTTCAGGTCAGTGCTGCGCTCACCTGCAGTGTGCGTCCTGGTCGGAGGGTGTGTGTCGAGGAGAGGGCCAATCACTGCTCTACGTTGACAAAGCCATCGACTCAGGAAGCACACGGGTCTGTTTGATCACTTTTCGTCTTGGAAACCAAGCAATTTATTATCACGATGATGATATGGAATAAGTGAATTTTCACCCTGCCCTCACTAGATCCTCAAATTGAGCAGCCTTCTTCATAATCGGAAACCCACACATACTAGGGTTGTCCCGATTCTCCAAATCCACAATTTGATTTGACTTTTGATTTTAAGACCACGATTCTATTTTAGATTTAAACAAACTTTTATTTGCTAATTGAGGGTTAAGCCCCTTTCACACATAGTTCCCCAGGCCAGAGGGCGACGGGTGGAGCAGCAGAGCATGCAGCTCATTAACTATGTAGATGTAGCATGCAAATAAAAATAAATACGCCTGTGAAATAAATCCTGAAATAGAGAAAGGTGTGTATATATAAATAAATATATAAATGAGTAAATATGCTTCCAACGGACCGGGCGGAGGCTTTGGAGCGCCCGTGCCCCCATGCGTGCCGGTGGAGGTTTCATCCCTTTCATTGTGTCGCGGGGTTTCGTGGGACCCTCCAAATCTTATGCAAAGTTGCCATTTTCAAGCACGCAAGATGAGAAAGCAAAAATCCTGCAGCGCACACCGTGGCGGCCGTGCAGGTGCAGACTCGCTCCCTCTCCCATTTACAAAACAGTGCTGTTAGTTTTACATTTATTCTGAACGTTTTGAATAGGCTCTTTTAGAAGCAGTAAAGTTTTTAGAATGTTTTGAATGGGCCATTACAAATTTGGGCTGTAAATTACAAAACCAAAGGCCAAAAGTGCTCAAACCAAAACACCCCTAACACGCACGCACGCATGCAGGCACACACACGCGCACACGCACGCACACGCACACACATGTTGTACCAGCATCCTTAGCTTAGCCTCTCTGTTGTTTCCAGGTGTGCGTGTTCTGTCGTCGTCTGGGAGCATCGCTGCGTTGCCGGGAGACAGGATGTGGGCGGAGCTACCACTTCCCATGTGCTGCTGCTGCGGCAGCACACCAGGACTCGAAGCAGAGACACACACTGTGCACCAGACACAGACACACAGGTACACACATATCCAAGCGTGCATATACCAATGTTTCCCTTACATTGATTTATCTATGGTGCCCGCCACAATATCATCATTGACCGCCACATATTGATTTTCTAATTTTCTTTACTATTTAAAATAGGTCAAATATTATATCATTGTAGAGCTGTGTGAGGTGCACAGTGTCAAAATCAGAAGTCTCACTATTATGATAATTAAAAAATTGCAGCTGTAGTCCGTATGTGCAGCTGTCCTATCACATGAGCGTGCTCAGATCACGTGACGTATCGTAGATATACCCAGGTGTATACCCAATGAGACCAAATGATGAGAAAATGGGATTTCTCCGATCACGGATTTAAACTCGAAATGATCGCCCGACAATGTAAAAGGTCAGCTAAAACCACAAATATAATCAAATGATGTGGGAAACACTTTATACTGTAACACTTTGAGTGATTATTTTTATTTGTTTTTAACCTCTTTGTCTCTCCATCTTTTCTCCCTCCTTCTAGCTTCCACCCAGTGTGTGTTATGTTCTACTGTTGGTGATGTCAGCAGTGAGCTGATGTGTTGTTGTTGTGGTAACCATTACCATGGAAGCTGCCTGGACCCCCCTGTGACGCCCACCCCTCTATGCAGGGCTGGCTGGCAGTGTCCTGTCTGTAGGGTCTGTCAGACCTGCAGGTAACACACACACACAATACATAGACCAACGCAAAGTCAAAGATGTAAATAGCGGAATTCATATTGTGTGTGTGTGTGTGTGTGTGTGTGTGTGTGTGTGTGTGTGTGTGTGTGTGTGTGTGTGTGTGTGTGTGTGTGTGTGTGTGTGTGTGTGTGTGTGTGTGTGTGTCCGTCCCCATTAGGTCGCGAGGAGATGACAGTGTGTTGCTAGTTTGCGAGCAGTGTGATAAATCCTACCACACACACTGTCTCACACCCGCCTTAGAACACACACCTGCATACCGCTGGAGGTGTAAGGTGACTTTCTCCGACACTTGCGCCGTCTCTCACACCCACACTCAGAAATACACTGAGAAACACACAGGCTGGAGGAAACGGATAATGGACTGAGGAGAGAGGAAAATTATGTGGAATGTGGAACAGAAAAAAGAGGAGGTGAAGGAGAGGTTGAGAAGATATTTGAGGGCAGTGGAAAGGTTAAAGACTGATGCTTCATATCAATGAACCTTCTACTGCACTATTACTGCTCTTGCCATCCATCTCTAAGAGCAAATATCTCCCGTTCTTACCTACCAGAAGTGTAAGAACTGATTCTAGCAAGGATTTTACGTTGATATTATGACCAATCAGGTCGAGGCAGTGATAAGAAAATCCGGAACAGAAAAATGCTACCTTAAAGAAAACATTTAACTTTATTACGAAAACTAAAATCTCAGAGGATATCTAGTTTCCTGTCATGATGTTGATTTTCTAACAACACCCAGCCCTAACCATCTCCTGACCCACTCTCCTCCAGAACTGCAGAGTGTGTAGCCAGTGTGGGGTGAGGTCGTCAGGCCTGTGGGCCAATCACCCGGCTCTATGTGAGTCATGTGACCCAGGCCTACCCTGTCCGCTCTGTGACCAGGCTGCAGACCCCTCCGCCCTGCAGGACCACCTGACCTGCAGGGCCTGCTACAGGTATAAAACAAACTATTCACTTGGCAAAATACAGTCCATATCCAAACCTATCCTTGCTTTTAATATGTGTGTGTGTGTGTGTGTGTGTGTGTGTGTGTGTGTGTGTGTGTGTGTGTGTGTGTGTGTGTGTGTGTGTGTGTGTGTGTGTGTGTGTGTAGGTGTGTCCATCTGGAGTGTGTAGGACAGGCGGACGCTTTGGATCCCAACAACTACACCTGCTCCGTCTGCAGGGCTTCAGAGGACTCTACCTCAAACACTCCCATGCCGCAAAGCCCTACACAGACTCCACCCTCGCCAAAACAGACCCCGCTCTCTCCCGAAGAAGGTCCGCCCATCGGTTCTCCACAGACATTACCTTCTCAGGCCCAATTCTCTCCTCTACAGGCTCCACCCATCAGTTCAACTCAGGCTCCACCCTCTCCTGTACAAGTCCCACCAAAATCTCCCATAAATGCTCCATCCTCTCCGGAACAGGCCCCTTCTGCTCCGGAGCAAGGCCCACCCGTCAGTCCTCTACAGGCTCCACCTGCTCCTGAGCAAGCCCCACCTGTCAGTCCTCCACAGGCTCCACCCTCTCCTGAACCAGCCCTGAACGTTATTCCTCCACAGTCTCCACCCTTTCCTGAACAAGCTCAAACCATTAGTCCTCCAAAGGATCTACATTCTTCTCCCGAGACTCCATCCTCTCCAACATCCCTGCCCTCACTGCAGATTCCACCTCTACAGGCTGCATCCATCAGTCCCCAGACTGCACCGTGTCCCCCACAGTGTTCACAGACTCCACCCTCTAGCCCGTTACATGCTGCTCACAGTCCTACAGACACACCTGAGGATGCTACACCTTCAGAACCCCTGCCAAGTGCTACGAGGACTCCACCCAGAAGCCCTACATATCCTCAGCCTAGCCCTACACCACCCAGCACTGAACACATCATCTTCACCCAGAATCAACACAGCCCTGTTTTGGAGAGAAGAAGTCTGCCACAGGCCTCCTGCAGTCCAGCCGACTCCCTGTCGAGTCCTTCCATGCAGCCCCTAGAGTGTCAGCTGCGGAAAACAGAGGCTGAAAATGAACTTACGCAGCATTTTACTACTTCATGCAGCCCTACTCCACATATCCCTACACATGCTGGCCCTAGTTCTAGCTCTGCAGAGATTGAACATAGCCCTTCACCAATGCAGCCAAGTCCTAGACCCCAAAGCCCCCAACTCAGCCCACAACATAGACAAGTCATTTCTGCTCCACCTTCACCAAGTCCTTTATCACCTGAGCATCAGCCTACACAAGAGCCTACACTGGACCCGGAGAGCCGTAAACAGAGTAGTCATCAGCCTGCTCCTAGCCCAATGTGTTGTCGGGCGACACAACACATTTCTACACTGGACCAGGGAAGCCTTTTACCTGCATTCTGTTTGCCTACTTACACATTAAGGACCCAAGCCCTCAAAAGGCCTATTTCAGCTCCATGTAGCCCCTCCACGTCACCTCTTAGACTCACACAATGTAGTCTGTCACAGCCTGCTAGCCCTGCACAGCTAAGTGCAACACTCTTAAGTATAACAGAAATGAGTATGACAGAACTAAACACCAAGAAGCCTAGCCCTTTGAAGCTTAGTCCTAGCCATGAAAACCAAACACTGGAAAGTAACCTTGCCTGTCTAAGTCCCAGCCTCAACTCGCCTTCAACTCCGTCAGCTTGTCCACCTTTGCCTGCCGCTTTTAGTCCGGAACACTCGAGCAAGCCTCCTTCCCCGGATGATCGTGGCCAAGTTTTCATTTCTGTAGAACACTGTAGTCAAGGTAGCCCAACTGATACTAGCAAAACAGTTGACGTCCTCACAGCAGCTTGCCCAACTGAGGAAATCTCTTCTCCTGTCAGCCCCTCTCATTGCATGGAGGCAACTGAACCTCACCATAGCCCAAGGCAGATTAAAACAAGCCCAGTTCATGATAGTCAAAGCGATGCTATTGAAATGCCCACTAACCAATTGCCCGCTTGCCTTGTTCAAGACGCTGCTTCTCCCATGCCAATGGATGGTACCCCTGTAGACATTAGCCAGTCAAATCAGGATGGGTCCTCAGTCCAATTGGCTAGTCCCATCCATAACAACTTAACTCAGGATGAGAAAATGGAGATATCTGTAGAGATACACTGTCATTCTGCTCAAACCCAAAGTAGCCCCATTCATGGTGAGTGCCCAAGATCTAGCCCTGATCATTCAAGCTCATCTTGTGCTGGCCCAATCAGCGAAGAAGCTAATGTCAGCCCCATGCATACCAAAGTTGGTGTTCTGTCATCCATTATTCATCAAGATGCCAGTCCCACACAGGGTCAATCCATTGGCAGCCCCTTACAATCCAGTCAGGTACAGGCTTGCACGATAGCTTCACTGGCTAGTTCCAGTCCTCTGACAACTGACATCCTAATCCATAGCCCCGCAAACAACAATCTGAATCCTGTTTCACCATCCCATAATTGCCAAGTACAAACAATCCCAGATAGTGGCCTGAGCATCATCCACAGGTTAGCAAGATCTACACATGCTAGTCCTTCACAGGGCCAAACAAGTTCATCCCCTTCTAGCCTTGTGAACACACAGAGTCCCCCACAAGAGAACTCTCCATGCTCTCCACATCCTCTCCATGCTAGCATAGTTTATGCTAGCCCAACGCATGGCTTAGTTCACACAAGTGACCCCTGTGCTGGCCCTACACATAGTCCTGGCCCTACACACAGTCCAATCCAAACCGATGAACCCTGTGCTGGCCCTACACACAGTCCAATCCAAACTGATGAACCCTGTGATGGCTCTACACACAGTCTCATCCAAACTGAGGAACCCTGTGATGGCTCTACACACAGTCCCATCCATGTCAGTCAATCCAGTGCTAGTGTTACACATAGCCCAATCCACACCAGTGAACCCTGTCCTAGCTCCACACAGAGTCCATCTCACACCAGTGAACTGTATCCTAGCTCCACACAGAGTCCTGCCCAAAGCAGTGAACCCTTTCCTAGCTCCACACAAAGTCCAGCTCACACCTGTGAACCCTTTGCTAGCTCTTCCCAGAGTCCAGCCCACATCAGTGAACCCTGTCCTAGCTCCACACAAAGTGCAGCTCACACCAGTGAACCCTTTGCTAGCTCCACACAGAGTCCAGCCCACATCAGTGAACCCTGTCCTAGCTCCACACAAAGTCCAGCTCACACCATTGAACCATTTCCTAGCTCCACACAGAGTCCATCTTACACCAGTGAACCCTATCTTAGCTCCACACAGAGTCCTGCCCAAAGCAGTGAACCCTTTCCTAGCTCCACACAGAGTCCAGCTCACACCGATGAAGCCCTTGCTAGCTCTACCCAGAGTCCAGCCCACACTAGTGAACCCTGTCCTAGCTCCACACAAAGTCCAGCTCACACCAGTGAACCCTTTGCTAGCCCTACCCAGAGTCCAGCTCACACCAGTGAACCCTGTCCTAGCTCCACACAAAACCCAGCCAACACCATTGACCCCTTTGCTAACTCTACCCAGAGTCCAGCTCACACCAGTGAACCCTGTCCTAGCTCTACACAAAGTCCTGCCCAAAGCAGTGAACCCTGTACTAGTTCAACCCAGAGTCCAGCTCACATCAGTGAACCCTTTGCTAGCTCCACACAAAGTCCTGTCCAAAGCAGTGAACCCTGTCCTCGCTCCACTGAAAGTCCTCCCCAAATCAGTGAACCCTGTCCTAGCTCTTCACAGAGTCCAATCCAGACAAGTGAACCCCGTGCTAGCCCTGGGCATTATTCTGCCCCAGTCAGTCCACTACAGGTGAAACCCACAGATAGCTTTAGCCACAAATGCTTGAGACCTGACAGTCCTCTTTATAGTATCACCTATACTGTTAGCTCTAGACCAACTAGTCCTCCAGACAGCCAGGAAGTCTCTGGCATTGATACCCAGGAGAGCATTGCTCTAATAGGCCCCCTTTGTGTAAGTCCAGCTAGCCCTGTTGATGCTCATTCCACTCAGCATTCTTCGATCCATGATAGCCCTGCCCATGCTTATTCCCCTCAGTCCAGCCCTGCCCATGCTTGTTCCTCTCAGTCCAGCCCTGCCCATGCTACTTCCCCCGAGTCTACCACTGTCCATGCTAAGTCCCCTCTGTCTCATCCTACTGTTGCTACGAGCCCTGTCCATACTAGTTTCCATCAAGCTAGCCCTATCCATGCTAGTCCTGTCCATGCAAGTTCCCCTCAGGCAAACCCTATCCATGTTAGTCCTGTCCATGCAAGTTCCCCTCAGGCAAGCCCTATCCATGCAAGTTCCACTGTGGCTAGCCCTGTCAGTGCAAGCCCTCTCCAGGCCAGTTCTCCTCATAATAGCCCTGTCCATGCCAGGTCCCGTCAGGCTAGTCCTATCCAAATCAGCGCTGTCCATCCTCTTTCCACTCCAGGTAGCCCAAGCCTTTCTAGTCAAATTGACAGCGCCTCTTCAGCACCTAGCCTTAGCTATACAGGTGAAATAACACTCAGCCCCTTTACCCCTGGGCCCACACATATCAGTCTAAACCTCAAAAGTTCTCAGAAAAGCCCCCTTCAGACTCATCAGGCTAATTCTCAGCACACAAGCCCGGCCCCAAGCCCCATGCGGTCAGGCCAAACACTGGCTGGTGCCATGAGTTCTAATTCGCCAGAGCCCAGTCCCGGTCCTGCTGGATCGCTTCCTGGACTTGTCAGCCCTCAGCAAGACAAAGAGGGTGAAGTGAGGGTAACTCCTGGTGAGTATTTCTCCTGGTACGTCTGTGCGCATTTCAATATGTCCTTCTGTTTTCTTTAGAACTGGAAAATATGAATTATCCACTGTTCTTTATTATCGCCGATCTTAGGTATAACTCCTCATATCACTCTGCCTAAACTCCTTTTTCCTGAACGTTTCTCCAGATGTCAACCCGGCCATAGAATACATAGAGGAAGAAAGGGAAACTGAGGAAGAGGACAGACGGCACGAGGAGCGAAGCAAGCGTAAATTGGAGGAAGAGAGCGGAGAGGAGGTGAAGACCGTGGTCCGCGATGAAGTGGAGCAGAGAACGGAGGCGGAGCGGGGGATTGATGAAGAAGGAGAGGTTGAGCAACACAAGGGAATAGAAGAGGAGTCTTTCCAGAGAAGAGATGGAGAGACTGTGGAGGCTTCGGTGGAGGCTTTGATGGAGGAGGTGGTGGAGGAGGTGGTTAAAAATTCATATCTCTCTGTATGTGTAGACCTCCACACCGCAGCTTCTCCTCCTCCAACCTTCACCGCCTCTACCCCACCCCGGCCCTCCCCCTCTCCTTCACCCGCTGTCCCCGACTCCCCCCTATCTCCCCAGCAGACGTCCGAAGTGCTCTCCCCCACCCCCGGCACCGCCCCCTCCCCCTCTCCCTCCTCCTCCTCCTCCTCACTCTCCCTCCATCCCTCCCTCCATTCCTCCCCCCCCAGAGCTGGTTCTCTGGAGGTCAGCTCCTCCCCTCTCCCATTCTCTCACAGGACGGCCCTGCCCCTCTCCCCTTCCCCCCTCTCCTCCCCCCAGCCATCCTCACCCACCGGGGGAGACCATTCCCTGGCTGCTTTTTCCCCTCCCCCTCCCCCTCATTGCCCCTCCTCCCCTCTGAAGGACTGGCCCCAGGAAGAGGAAGCGGCTGAAATGGAGGCATCAGTCCTGTCATGTGGTCAGCCGGCAGTGGGTGACGAGGGCCGACCGGAGAGCCCGGCCGTGCCCCCCACCAAAGATCCCCCTCCCCAGCCTTCGGAGGAGGAGGCCGAGGAGAGGAAGGAGGAGGAAGAGGAGGCGGAGGAGAGGAAGGCGGAGGAGAGGAGGGAGGAAGAGGAGGAGTTGCCCGTGGAGTTGCCCATTCGCGAAACCGCGCAACTTCAGTCCGTCACTGTTGTGGAGGTGGTTGCCAGGCAACCACTGACAACGGTGCACCAGGAAGAGGAAGTTGTGGATGAAGCACTGGAAAGGCGTCCGGAGTCTCTCCTTGGTATGGGGGGGGAGCGAGAGGGGGAGGAGGAAGAGGAGGAAGGCGGGAGTGTTTCGGAAGAGGGCCGACCAAAGCAGCCGGACACGGAGGAGCAGCGGCTGGACGCTGAGGAGAGCCAATCAGGAGAGGCGGAGGAGACGCAGCAGCTGGAGGAGGAAGAGGAGGAGGAGGAGGCACCGTTCAGCCCCGTGCTCCCCCTCGACCCCTCTCTGGACAGTGAGGTGATGGCGCTCATGGGCTCCTCCTCCCCGCCTGCCTCCCTGCTGCACCCCTCCTCCCCCAGCCCTCCCTCCTCCTTCCGCAGGGCGAAGACCTGGTCCCTTAGACCCCCTCCCTCCTCCAGACCCTCGGACGATCTGTCCATCCGTCTGCGGATGTCTCCCTTTTCCACCGAGGCCTCCCCAGAAACCTCCCCCACCAGGGACCCAAGCACCCCGCCCCCCCTGTCCCCGCCTTCACCCCTCTCCAGGGGCACATCCTCCCCGGGGGTCCCCGAATCTCCCATTCACAGAAAGGTAACTTGTTTAGACCGATCAACAAGGTCAAACTAAATTAAATCTTTTAAATTAGTTGAAAGCTTCATGTGTTTGAGTGAAAGGCAGTCTGTGTGGTAATGATGGGAAATTGCAACTGTTTCTGAGGGAATTCCATGTTTTGGAAGTAAAGTTGCTTTGTATAGTAGTTTTTTAAGGGTGTCACGATTCCGATCGAGATGAGCGTTTGATTTAGAACTTCGAAATCACAAGCAAGTTTTGCGATTCTCCCAGTATTTCTGTGGAAAATATTGTCCGAAATTGGGAGTTAATATCAAAAGACAACAAGCGGCACAAAATCCCTCACCCCCAGCTCTGATTGGCCGACGTCACCAAGGGTGCATTTGGGGTTTGGACAGGCAGCGGATGACGTGATTGGTGACGTCACAGGCGGATTCATCATGGCGGTGCAGTTGTTGTTTGTTTCCCGAAGTGGAGGCGCTTTTAATTATTTTTTGCGCTGCAAAGTCGCAGCACAGTCTCGCGGGGTCGCATTCCACTGATCACAGGGCGGGAGTATAGAGAGAAAGAAGGTTCTAGACCTTAGGGTTACACAAGGCGGTGGCGGAGGATTTGGTGTCAAAGGCAAAAGCGTCAAATGTCGGGTAACACCGGTGTCGTGGTGATTTCATGAACTGGGGGAAAAAGTTCTTCACTGTGGAATCCGGCAGCGGACATTGTGACAGCTCAAAGAGCAGCCCCCTCTCCATCTTCATAAAGAAGAATTTGAAAATGTAGATGACTGTTGTCAGGGCATAAAACCAATGTGTAAATTGTTGATAAAGTAAATGTTAAACTTAATTATTCTGGAGTCTGGTTTTGATATAGCTCTTAACTGTTGAGGTATGTTGTTTAAATATTGTCATATTTCTGTTATTTATAATTTTTATTGTTCGAATAAAAGTAACTTATTGAGAAACAAGTGTTTTTCTTTACAAATAAAGACTCGCTAATCTAACAATGCTGACAAGAAAATGTTTGAATCGAATCGTGACCTTAAAATCGAAGATGAAATCGAATCATGGCACCCCTAGTAGTTATATTTCATAGTAATTATAAATGTATCCGTATTTAAAACCAATATATTGTTTTTATGTTTTTATTTTAACTCAAAGACGCAAGATGAATTGCTTAAGTAATTTGGCTTTTCTGATGCTGGATGCTTGATGCTTCACCTCATTTCAGGAGCTAGGCTAGCTGATCCCCTCTGCGGCCTTGTATTGAGCTAACACAGTTAGCATGCAGAGGTATCCCTTTAAATGGGGGGGTCAACCAATTTTGACCACTTCATCCCTCTTCTTCTCTCTTCAAGGACCAGGTTTCCAGTTCAGGCACGCCCCTTCTTCCCACTACAGTTGTCCCTCTCATCCCTAAGATCGGCATGGGAAAACCCGCTATCACCAAGAGGAAGTTCTCGCCGGGCCGACCCCGACTCAAACAGGTAGCTGTCCTCCTCCGTAGCTCAAGGTTATGACCTTTGACCTCTAAAGGACCAAGCCGGACCAAACATGCTCCGTCTCTCTCAGCAGTTTCATGTGTGTGTGTGATACACACATGAAGCAGTTCGATATATTTTGCGATCCTCCAAGAACCAGGAAGGAATGTACTGGAAACCTTATTTAGTCATTTGATGTAGTACAGCATAGAACTCTACTCTATGTACTGCTCTACTCTACACTCTGCTCTGCTCTACACTCTGCTCTTCCCTTCTCTACGCTCTGCTCTACGCTCTGCTCTACTCTACCCTCTTCTCTACACTCAGCTCTTCTCTACACTCTGCTCTACTCTGCACTCTGCTGTACTCTACACTCTACTCTACTCTACACTCTGCTCTGCACTCTGCTCTACACTCTGCTCTACCCTACTCTGCACTTTGCTCTACACTACTCTGCTCTACTCTACACTTTGCTCTACTCTACAATTTGCTCTACTCTACACTTTGCTCTACTCTACACTCTGCGCACCAATCTATTCTACACTCTGCTCTACACTTGGCACTCTGCTCCATTCTACACTTTGCGCTTCTTGCGATTCTGCTCCACTCTCTATTCTCTACTATACTATATTCTATACACTATTCTCCACTCTACTCCGCTCTAGCTTCGCTCTCTGCTCTTCACTCTATTCTTCTACTCTACTCTACACTCTGCTCTACTCTCCTCCTATTTTACGGAAGTCATTAAAACACCTTCTCTGAAAAACACCTTCTTGACATCAGTTCATCCACTTGAACCGCAGCATGTAGGACACCAGTGCATGGTTCTGAAGCTCTGATACTTCTGATGGTTCCTGCATGTTCTGCTCACACACACTGTATTTAACTGCATGACACAATGTGAATATCTCCTCTTTTAACCTGTTTGATAGCCGTGAATAGCCGCTTTACATAGACATAACCGAATTTCGGTTTCCATGAACCGAAAAAATCCCCGCCTGCCCCCGGATGCAGTGTACCGATGCGGTTTCGGCAACTAAAGGCGGAACAAACTTTTAAGTGAGGCCTTGTAGATCTAATGTGAGTGAAGATTCGGCAACTGGATTGCTTATTTTTCACCTCAAATGTGTTCAGAAAAAGAGGTGAAATCAGTGAAAGTTTACAGATTAAAAGCCGGCGTAAAGCTCAAACCCCATCGGCTTACAGAACGGCTCACAGGGGCCTCAGGAGGGTGGCAGGAGGAATCGCAAACCTGCTTGTGATTTCGAATCGGAATCGTGACACCCCTAATTATTAGTTGATATTATTTGTAATTGTTAATTGATCACCAATCCACCAACAGGTTGCTGTATAATAATAAGATATTATTATTAAAAAAAACTTTTATCCACATGCACGTAATGGTATGACAGTGTAGGTCTCTGCATGTTCTTGGTCAGACACATCACATTCTAACATATTTGATTTGAGTTTAACTTTTTTGTGACTGTTGGATTTACGTTACTACATTTTGTCCCCCACCCCCTCCTCTCTATGCTTTTTTCTTTCTTGTCATTCCATCTCTCTCTCTCTCTCCGTCTCTTCCTCCTGTCTTGCGCTCCATTTTGTCAATTACACTCTTTTTTTTTTTTCTCTCCATCTCTCGCTTTTCATTCTTTGACTCTATTACCCGCCCCGCTTTCTGCCCTTTTTGTCCTTTGGTCTCCTCTCCTTCTTCCTCTCTCCTCTCTTTGTCTGTCCTTTTCTTCCCTGTGCTCCCTCTTTCTTTCTCCCTCTTCCTTGCCTTTCCTACTCTCTGCTGCTCCGCTCGGCTCTCACCTCCTCCCTAACTCAGGGTTCCTGGTGGAGTAATCGCAGGGCAGTGAGCCCCCCCTCCTCCTCCCAGGATTCCACAGGAGAGGGGGGGTGGAACAGCCCTAAGTACCGTCCACCGGACTCACCCCTGTGGAGCATGAGAGTGGTAAAAGAAATGCACCCTAACTGTGCCTGCTGTTGTGTGTGGGCCTGATTCTAACCTCCATGTTAATAACTCATCAATCTAATATTTCTGTCTTATCTATCCACATGAAGCGTCCCAGTTCCTCGCTGATGTTTTATTCACAATGTTTGTTTAATTCCTGATTCATTTTGACCTGAACTTTGTACTTCCAAACGTCGACCTGGAAGTTAAATGAAGCGTAGCTTACCTGCGTTTAGCTGGCGCATGATTTGCTTCTGTTGCCCTGTACGCTCCGGCCCTCTGGGGGCGTCTAATGGGGTAAATGAAGCGTTTGTGTAATGTGGATTACTTTTGTTTAGATAAGTGCCACTAATATCCTAATATCCTCTATTTCAAATATCACGGGTACTGGGCAGAAACAACAGGAAAGTTCTGGTATTATCGTGTTTCCGTCATAGTAACATGGAAGCCATCTTGGTTCATAACCCAACTCAGAAAATGGAACGTGTTTTTGTGTGTGTGCGTGTGTCATGAAACTTGTCAGACGGTCACGTTGGCTGTTGCTCTGGTTTCTCCAGGGTCGAGGGTCAGGGTTTCCAGGAAGGAGGAGGTCCAGAGGAGGAGGGGGAGGAGTGGGAGGAGGAAGAGGAGGTAGAGGAAGAAGCAGGCTGAAGACCCAGGAGATCCTCCCTGTGTCACCTGGAGTAAGAACACACACACACACACACACACACACACACACACACACACACACACATTTATACCTTAATAAATACATACAAATACAGGGGGTCTGAAAAACACAACAAAACAGGGTAAAACCTTTGTGCCAGGAACCAAATTTTACTGTGGCGATTACAAATTAGTATAAGTAAGAGTATAATAACAGCATATCGTGAGTGTATATAGAAAACTAAAGTTGAAGTAAATGAGATCATTCACTGAATTCGTCAGCCCAAAAGTGGTAATCCGTAAGATTGTTTTATTAGAAAGAATCCTGTATTTAATACCATTTTTAGCTGGCACTTTATTAGAAAAAGCCATTTAATGTATGTCCCTCTGTTTCCATTATTGGTGGCAGGGTCCACTTTCACTTCAAACCACCTGCTTAATATTGCATACTTCCTCCTCATGCCCCCAAAGCTCTGATCCGTGGAGGCATGGACTCCAAAAGACCTTTGAAGGTGTCCTGTGGTATCTGGCACCAAGACGTTGCCAGCAGATCCTTTAAGTCCTGTAAATTACGAGGTGGGGTCTCCATGGAACAGGCTTATTGTTCCAGCACATCCCACAGATGCTCGATTGGATTGAGATCTGGGGAATTTGGAGGCAAAGTCAACACCTTGAACTCTTTGTCATGTTCCTCAAACCATACCTGAACAATCTTTGCTGCGTGGCAGGGCACATTATCCTACCGAAAGAGACCACTGCCATCAGGGAATACCGTTGAAGGGGTGAACTTGGTCTGCAACAGTGTTTAGGTCGGTGGTACATGTCAAAGTAACATCCACATGAATGCCAGGACCCAAGGTTTCCCAGCAGAACATTGCCCAGAACATCACACTGCCTCCGTCTGCTCGTCTTCTTCCCATAATGCATCCTGGTGCCATATCTTCCCCGCACACACACTAGGTTATCCTCATGATGTCGAAGAAAACCTGACTCATCAGACCAGGCCACCTTTTTCCATTGCTCCATGGTCCAGTTCTGATGCTCATGTACCCATTGTAGGAGCTTTCAGTGGTGGACAGGGGTCAGCATGGACACTCTGATCGATCTGCAGCTATGCAGCCTCATACACAGCAAGCTGTGATGCACTGTGTGTTCCGACACCTTTCTATCATAGCAGCATTCATTTTTTCACCACTTTGTGCTACAGTAGCTCTTCCGTGCGATTCGACCAGACGGGCTACACTCCGCTCCTCACGCGCATCAATGAACCTTGGGTACCCAAGGTTCACGTCGCCAGTTCACCAGTTGTCCTTCCTTGGACCGCTTTTGGTGGATACTTACCATACCAGGAACACCCCACAACAGCTGCTGTTTTGGAGATGCTCTGACCCAGTCGTCTAGCATCATAATTTGGCCCTTGTTAAAGGGAGTTGCTCAGATCCTTACGCTTGCCCATTTTTCCTGCTTCCAAAACATGAACTTCAAGAACTGACTGTTCACTTGCTGCCTAATATGTCGCACCCTTTGACAGATGCCATTGGAACGAGATGATCAATGGTATTCACTTCACCTGTCAGTGGTTTTAACGTTTTGGCTGATCGGTGTAATTTTGTGGCTGTCAGAGACGTAGATTGAGACTAAAAATAATTGTTTGTTCATCATTGACTCGTTTGTTCATCATTTTGTTTGTTTCCTCCTTCTAGATTAGTTATGTGGAATCCTACCCGATAAAGGAGGAAGAGGAGAACTCCATGCACAACACAGTGGTCATGTTCTCTACGTCAGACCACTTCACCCTCAAACAGGTCTGTCTGTCCTTTTTTTCCCCTCAGACTGTTAATTTGAGGTTGGTTGATTGACATATAATCAACTGTTTGACGTTAGAAACATCTAACCTTGCAAAAAATTACTAATACTTAATTTTAAAGTATCAAACTGATACTTAACACTGTTGGTGAATGAATTTATTTTGTATTGCATTATACGCAATACATGTATTGCATCTATTCCTACAATATAATGCAATATGTGGTTTGTGTATATAGTCTGTGGAAAATAAATTGGGCGTAGCTTTTGTGTGTTGTCACCGTTGGTTTGTGAAGAGACTGGTGAGTGAAACCACCAGATAAGTCAGAGGAAGTAAGAAAGACGCCCATGTTTCTCAATCAAGTGACAACATGCCCAAATACCCCTCTTTAAGCCTCCATATCCTCTTCTCGGAGCAATCATTTTCTATATCACCACCAAGACGGAGAAGCAGACTTAGATAGTGAGAACCTCAAGTGTCTTGTATGTCTTAACGAGAAGTTTCTTCTTTTTCTGTTGACTTCCATTAAGTTTTGAGGTTTTCTCGGTCCATCTTCCAGTCTCAATGTGGCCTGCCACGTCCTAACCCGGCGCATATCGCAGGGCTATACCTTTGGCTGTTTGTGAAAAAGCGTCGGAAATTCCTTTTTTAGTCGAAAATGTGATTATAGAAGATTAATGTTCCTCAAGTTGTTTTCTCTGTGTATTTTCAAAACAGAGTTTGATTTCTAAATATTAGATAAATATTAGAATGTCGCGGATACGTGCTCCATTAGCATTAGTTGAGTTAGTCACCAACAAGCTGTTGAACACACAGCGATCTTACTGTTCCTTTTGGTGCAAACGTACATATCAAGATCATCCTTTCATATTCTCAGTGATGTGAAGTGAGAATGTGAAACCGTTTTGTGATAATATTAGGTTATAAAGTGTATCGAATCGTGAATAAAACAGTGTCTTCTTCGCGTGATTTAAAAAAAAAAAAAAAAAAAAAATTTGAAAAAGAAAGAAAGAAAAAAGTTGCGCTGGCGCCAGAGATGCTGGCTCGAAGGACACAAAGAAGAACAGCTGATGTCACTGGGCAATGTTTTAAAGAAACAACAAATAACAACCAGAAGCAAGAAATATGAGAAGAGGGTGGCAGATGCTCTCAATTATATCGCCGCTCCCAGGAAACAGCAATTCCCAAAATGCAAATGGCTGGGCATTGATGTCTGCTGGTGATAGGTTTTCATGCGCACAGTCTGAAAAGTGCTACTTTCTTAAAACTATTGTTGTTATTAAACAATAAATACTTAACTTTGAATGAAACTAAATGACTTCAAATTAAATGATTAACTTGATCTATGCATTTTCCAGAATAGATATTTTCTCTAAATGAATAATTCAAACATTATTTCAGAAAAACACATTCAATATTATCTCATTGGAGGAGTATGGCACAATCCAAGTATTTTGTGCTGCATATGTCTGGAAATGCTTCCAAGACCTTAAAGGCTGATTTCTCAAACTTCTGTTTTCAAGACCGTAATGTCATAGCTTCCAAAATATTTGCTTGATTCCCACAAGTGATATCTTGTTTTGAAGCTCTGATGCTACGCTTGCATATTATGTGGAAAAAAACTAAAATGTCAGATTTAGAAATGTGACCCTGTGGGTCACAAATACACAAACACATATACAATATTTCAGTATTATCTAGTAGTATCTCTGGTGGTTTACTGATTATGTTCCTATCTGCACTGGTCTTTGCAATCAGCATATTACAAGATACACTTCTGTTACTATGTGGAATTTCTGTGAAGACATTGTTGTACGATATTTGTGTGTGTGTGTGTTTGCAGGACATGTGCGTGGTGTGTGGGAGTTTCGGTCAGGGAGCTGAAGGGAGACTGTTGGCCTGTTCTCAGTGCGGACAGTGTTACCATCCCTACTGCGTCAACATCAAGGTCAACACACACACACACACACACACACACACACACAGTCTCTCGCCGTCCTTCACATATTCACATTTTCCTGTTTAGTTTAGATGGGTGAGAATCTAATCTAATTATCAAAGGCCTAATGGCTCTCATCACACCTGTTAACACCCTGCTCTTACACCATCGCTGTTTTGAGTTTGTACACAAACAAGATCCTTTGAGCAGCCCCGATGGCTATACAATTGCTTCAAAAGTATTCGAAGGTCATAACAGTGTATTTACTGTCATGTTGATTTCTTTTGATGTTATGAAGGACTGGTGCTCGAAGCAGGGTTCCAGCACGCTTAGTTTTCTATTTGGAAATGGTTTTCTAATGGAAAAATCATGGAATATGACAAACTTGCCCAAATGTCATGGAAAATAAAAGTTGCCCTGGGAATGCTTTATTCATTTTTAGAAAAAAAAAAGAATTAAATTGCTTCTCTTGGAGCCTTCCATTCTGTCAGGTGTATTGGTAGACTAGAATTCTTATTTGGTTGAGGTGTGCCCATTGATTGCTGAGAAGAGGACTGATCAGCAAAATTGATCAAAAATATATTTATCAATGTGCGGATCATGAAAAATGTCCTGGATATGTTTTTCTTGAAGAGAGTGGTATCCCTGTTCAAGTGTGCGGTGAAAGTTACTTGAAGTTACTTATTTAAAGAATTAATTAAGATTGAAAATTACTTAATACAGATTTTAATAATTTGTTGGTGTCTTATCGGTTGAAGGTGTGCACCTTTTTTTTTTTTTCTCCTCTTGGCTATGTATTAATTGTCGCTGTGCACTTGCAGATCACGCGGGTGATTTTAACCAAAGGGTGGCGCTGTTTGGAGTGCACAGTCTGCGAG
Organism: Zeus faber; assembly: GCF_960531495.2. Lineage (NCBI taxonomy): Eukaryota > Metazoa > Chordata > Actinopteri > Zeiformes > Zeidae > Zeus > Zeus faber. Next base: position 19,843,933 of record NC_137206.1, on the reverse strand, counting down.
GCGTGCGGGGAGGCCAGCGACCCTGGGCGGCTGTTGCTATGCGACGACTGCGACATCAGCTATCACACCTACTGCCTGGACCCGCCACTACACACCGTGCCCAAGGGCGCCTGGAAGTGCAAGTGGTGGGTTCACCCTTCGGAAAAACCGCCCTGCAGACATTTTATTGGAAAGCTTTTATTGAATGCCAAAATGATTATACGAATGACTGGAATTCCTGCTTTCTTGGTGCACAGTGTCATGTGTGGATATCTAATAGACAAAAATGTATTATACGTAGCATCTTTTTTGTTTTGTTTTGTTACACAGTCCACAAAGTCTACTGTTCAGATAACTTCATTTATGGGATTGGTAATCAGACGGGGTTAGTGTGTCAGTGATCATTTAAGTCTTAATTTAAGACTTATAATTGGTCTCCGTAGTAAATAAATCGGTGCATCTCTATAAATGAGATGATGTCATTTTATCCTGATCAGCGACTGTTCAACGGGTTTTGTCAGAATAAGAAGCCAGAGTGTTTGGTTACATAACAACACAAGCCTCACTCACACGAGCGACAGCAGAAGTGTTTACCTTCACTCTTGACCACTGCATTGACATTGCACGGGATTCAATTTTCCCCAAAAATAAAACTTCCTAGCGTGGCAGAACTTTGGATTTTGACACAAAGTTCACACTTCCTGGTGTGGAACCGTGATACGTCCTGTGTGAAAGACTGATCTGTGTGTGTGTGTGTGTGTGTGTGTGTGTGTGTGTGTGTGTGTGTGTGTGTGTGTGTGTGTGTGTGTGTGTGTGTGTGTGTGTGTGTGTGTGTGTGTGTGTGTGTGTGTGTGTGCGCGTGCGTGCGTGCGCACGCTAATAACGTGTTTCTGCTTTGTCCTCTTCTCCAGGTGTGTGTGGTGCGTTCAATGTGGATCCACGTCACCGGGCGCGCGCTCTGACTGGCTGAAGAACTACACCCAGTGTGGTCCATGTGCCAGTCTAAGCCAGTGCCCTGTGTGCCAGCGCTGCTACAGCCACCACGAGCTCATCCTGCAGTGTCAGCAGTGCGACAGGTAAAATTCAACATCATAAAGTTGGATTTATGTGATTGATCTAATATGCATTTGCTTCAACCACCATAATATTATTTTCAAATTATTTTACATTTTCTATAAAAAATTTTTTGAGTGACATCTTTCCTGGGCAAAATTCTAACTAAAAATACATTCATTTAGAAAGCATTGTTTAATTATATATATTGAGTGTAGATTTAGAAGTCCATTTTAGTCATCGTAAGGGGTACTGCACTCACCTTGTGAAATTGCTGTACACACCTAAAAACTAAAAAATACTGGTATATGAGGGTTCTTGAGGTGCTTGACGTGCTTGGGTTTTGTCCTCAGAAATGCAAGTACTAGAATACCTTAAAATTGCTCATTTTGTGCTGAAGTGCTTGACAAGCCCCGAAATGTGATAGTTGAAAACCTGTGATATTCCCCCTGGTTTAATAATAGACAATGAGACTCAGATTACATTTTAATGAATAAAGATCACTTGAAAATGTATTATTTGTTTTTCATGAAGTCATGAATATTTCTTAACTGGCCATAAAACTGCATTATTTAATAAATTAATCAAAATTACCTGAATTTTCAAGTATTCCAATTGATGTTTAGCTCTACTTTAAAGAGACAAGGAGCTTTTTTAAGAAATAAAGATTATCTTATGTGTAGATGTCACAATCTCCCGGTGTACAGTGGCCAGGAAGGGTCATTTTACCATCCTACGTGGTCTGAGCCCATCTAAATATAGCAACGGCAGCCTGGTAACCCAATTTCATTTTTTTCGCCAGTCTATTTTTACACAGAGTTGGGGCTCGGCGGTTTTTAGTTTGGCACCCTGTTGCCGTGAAGTTGCGTTGGACTCCCACAAGGCGCTCTTATTTGCTTCAGTTCTGATTTCAACGGCCTCTGGCATTTCTGATAGGTTTTGGTAAAGGAAGTGTGTGAATCATTGGCGTCCCCCTTTACAAAACATTGTGATATTGTGTGCGTGAGTTAGCCTTGATGTTTCATCATGTGGCGTAACAGTTGCAAAACGCTGTGCAATGACTGAAGGCTGAGACATGGTTCAGAGCTAACCACGCCGGTATTCCCTCTCGGGTGTCAACGGTGGTGATGAGCTGACTGCGGACGCCGCCAGGAGCCTGCTGGCAGCGCTGTCCCCTTTTACTCTTATGTCACACTTATTACTATTATTGCATCTTATTGTTGAACCCAAATTATGCCCAACTACTCATCCCAGTTTTCGAGCCACACACGCACAAAATATTTCTAAAAAAATTAAAAAGGACCGGCTCGATCCTGACGGATGTGCTGTAATTCACATTTTGTGATGTCTAACCTGATGTTCGGCGATAATTCCCGCCATGAGTTCTCAATCTTGGTATTTTTAATAATAATGTTCATCTTGTTAAAAGTGAATCGGAGGAAATTACGTGGCGGTATTTCTGGGGCCCAAATCACGCAGCCATTCACATTGTGTGCGGGGCTGCGTTAAAGTAGCAAGACTTTTGGAGAGGCGCGCGTGAGCTCCGCCAGCGATCGCTTTATCCTTCACAAGGACTGGAAGTAGCTCCTGTGGTATTTAGATGTGCCTTAAATGGGACCTATTATGCTCCTTTTTACACAAGTTAATATAGGTCTATGAGATCCCCAAACCATGTCCTGGAAGTTTTTTTGCTGAAAATTCCACTCGAATTATGCATTAGAGCCATTCTAACATACCCATCCTGTTCCAAAGCTGTTTTTGTGAGGGGAGCCAACCTCCTGAGGTTCTTCTAAGTTCTTTGAGCCAATCGGGTTTGAGCACAAGTCCCGGGCTCTGTGAGCCAATGGCGTTTGAGCATAGCTTTCAGATTTTGTTGTATTTACTCGTACGTTATGTAACGTTCAATGATTTCAATCAGTCCACCAAAATCAGTTTCAGAACAAATTTGAAGCGAGAAATAACCAATCCAATCTTCACTTATATTAGATCTACGAGGCCTCATTTAAGAGTTAGTTCTGAATTTCACCGCGGTTTTCGGTGTCTTTTTTGTGTGTGTTTTTTTTTTTTACATATAAGCTATTTATTAATTGAATAGACAGAAAACATGCTCTATCTTGATATATATATATATATACCATTATTTACTAACCCGATATAGGTCTATATATCTTGATAGTGTCATGTCATAGAAGATTTTGGCCATATCACACAGCCCCATAAATAAATACATCAACAATAAACACCCAATTTTTATTAGCACAGTGGATCGCTTGTCGCAGACTACACTCTATGTACCATATTTTTTTTTTTTTTTTTTTTTTAGGGCACACAGCAGAACTATTTTTAAATTATTTACATTTCCATCGTCTGCAGTTTCCTCACGGACAGTTGGTATTAATTCCTCCTTCTTTTAAACTATTTGGTTGTTGAGTTACTTAGATGGGGGGCAGTTTTAATTCTACTCTGGGCCCTGTGGCATACGAAGGGTACAAAAATCTATGTTTCAGGACATGTTTTATGACAAAAGGCTGCCCACAAATAACCCAAATGTATGTGCACAAGCACTGCAAAAAGTGAGTTCAAAGTTCAAAGTGTACTTTATTGTCAATCGTACCATGCAACACGTAAGTACACAGAGGATCAAAATTGTGTTTCCCCATACTCCAAATGTGCAAGTAATATTTGTAACACACAACATATGACATAAAAGTGCAAAAAGACAACAATAGACACAACACAGCAAGACGAAGGATAGTCTTAATATACTCAAGAAGTCAAATGAGGTATGTTATTAAGGTAATAAGGTGCAGTACAAAGCTAGCAGCAAGAGGATACATATGTATACCAAGGGGATACATATGTATTGTAAAAATGTAAATATTGTGCAGTCAGTTGGTCTTTGTGGGTGTCATGTTCATGTCGTGGTTGGTGAGTTTAGTAGTCTGATGGCCTTTGGAAAAAAGCTGTTCCTGAATCTGGTGGTATTGCACCGCATGCTGCGGTACCGCTTGCCAGAAGGTAGGAGGGTGAGAACTTTGTGTGCTGGGTGGGTGTGGTCCTTGACGATATTAGTGGCTCTCTTGCGACAGCGAGACGGGTACAGGTCCTGGATGGATGGTTGAGTTTTACATTATAGGTCCCCTTTAAGTCTTGGTGAGTATGTCGAAGCGCTTTGAGCGTTACTTGTTTCAGCTTTTTTGCCAAATATTCATCATGTAAATATTCTTCATCATTCATCAGAATGGTATATTCTGTGTATATTTGTCTTGTGTGTGTGCAGGTGGGTCCATGCTCTGTGTCAGGGACTGTCCACTGATGAAGAGGTGGAGTGTGCTGCTGACGAAGGCTTTGACTGCTCTCTGTGTCGCCCACACAGCTGCTCACTTTATGGTAACACACACTCTCACCCCTACGCACATACACACCGCTCATTCTGGGCTGATCCTTAATTTGAATGTCAAATTTAATTTATTCATTTGTGCGATTCAATCTGTGATAAATCAACCTGAAAGACTTTTGTTTACTGTGTGATGTTGATTAGCTGTGTGTGTGTGTGTGTGTGTGTGTGTGTGTGTGTGTGTGTGTGTGTGTGTGTGTGTGTGTGTGTGTGTGTGTGTGTGTGTGTGTGTGTGTGTGTGTGTGTGTGTGTGTGTGTGTGTGTGTGTGTTACAGTCTCAGGGAGAGCAGACGGTTATCAGTCTCCCTACATGGCCCAGATTGTCTCAAGGATCAGAGAGCCTGGTGAGACACAGATTTGTTTGCTTTTTGTCTCTATACTGCAGTATAAATATGCACAGGCTGTGTAATCTTGAAGAGGACCAGTTCCCCAAAACATGTTATTGAAGTTTTTTTTTTTTGCTAAAAATACCACTAGGATTAGGCCTCCTAGCCAGTCTAAACATGCCTCTAAATCCACTGTGTTCCTGACGCTCTGTTTAAGTGCGAGGAGCCACTCTCCTAAGGCTCAGAGTTCTGTGAGCCAATGGGGTTTGAGCACAAGTTCCAGGTTGTGGGAGCCAATGGGGTTTGAGCTTTACTCCGGATTCCGAAGTTTTTCACTGTAAACGTTCACTGATTTGAACTTATCAGTCCACTAGAATCTATTTCTGAACAAATTTGAGGTGATAAATAAGCAATCCCGTTGCTGAATCTTCACTCATATTAGATCTACAAGGCCTAATTCAAAAGTTGGTTCCGGCTTTCACCGCGGTAGACGGAGCCGCACGGAGCTTGGAGCACCATGGGGTACAGCCGACCAGACTTTTTTGTTTTTTTCAAAAACGTCAAACTAAAATGAATAAATCTACGGTTTTGTTTCGACAAATGCAGAGTGCATCGCACACCACAGTCTACAGTACAGTCAACCTACCGTGGACACACACGCCCACAGAAAGAAACACAGAGCAAATACTGACAAATACTAAATGCATATATGTATGAAAGTATGTATATGTATGTGACGAATAAACCTCTTGAATCTTGACAAAGACAATTGGTATTTCACTTTCTTGTAAGCCAACAACAGACCAGATCCCATGCTTAGAGCTTAGGTTCAATGCTATCGGGTGGTCATGCTCCAGCTGCGGGTGGAGTTACTCAGATGTTGGCGGCGGTCTAATTACAATAATGCCCTTGCTGATGTGTATTAGGGCAGCAAAGCTGAACGGCTCGTTTCAGGACATGTTTTCTGAAACAGCTCACAAAAAACTGACTTAGACTTAGTTGTCTTATTTCATAGTTTGCGTGTTAGTAGGACCATTAGGGAGCCAAATCTATCTGCACAAGTAATGAAAAAGTGAGTTTTGCATAATAGGTCCCCTTTAATGTGTGTGTGTGTGTGTGTGTGTGTGTGTGTGTGTGTGTGTGTGTGTGTGTGTGTGTGTGTGTGTGTGTGTGTGTGTGTGTGTGTGTGTGTGTGTGTGTTCTAGACATTAAGACGTACACCCAGGATGGTGTGTGTCTCACAGAGTCCGGTCTGACTCAGCTGCAGTCCCTTGTAGAACCTCTGACTTCGCCTCGACGATACCGCAGGTACCTGCCGATGCCAGACACAGAAGCTGGACTCTGGTCCCAACACGACTACCATTGTTAATAATTGGAAGAGGGGGTGAAATTATTTAATAAAATATTGTATTAGGGCTAAAATACCTTACCGCGATGCAATTCAGTTCTATTGTTTACATTTCTGAAACTATTTCAAAACTGATTTTAAAACTTTGTGTGGAAGTTATGCAAACAATTTCCTAGGTTTCAAAATGGACCTGTTTTCAGCTGACGTAGGTCAGAGCGGATACATTTCCAACGCGGTTGCCACTGGATGTCGCCTGACAGTCTCTGATCTCTGGTTGTGTTGCGCAGGTCCAAGCCAAAGTTGAAACTGCGGATAATCAACCAGAACAGCGTGTCGGTCCTCCAGACCCCACCGGATCCAGAACCCCACGCTGACACAAGCCGGGATGGAGAGCAGGATGACTGCAGAGGTCAGAGGTCAAATGTCAGACAAGCCCCGGTAGTTCAGTAGCTACAGGAAGCTGTCCAGTGACTTTGTGTCCTGTACAGTAGCTGCTGGTAGGCAGCCTGATAGGATCATTGCAGGCAGTAGTGAGACACAAAACTTTAAATACAAACTATCAAATATGAATTAATGTTATTTGTTAATCAGTGGTAAAGATTCCATGCAATACAAAATTTGGCAGTTGAAAAGGTCATGATTTTTTTCCTCAGCAGGTGAGGTCTTTAAAATTCATTTTAAACAAAAGTCATTTACAAACTATAATTTTCATTGCATATATGTATGGAAGTTTATGTCTGTGAAAAATAAACCCTTTGAATCTCTTGAATTTATCTGTATCTCCAGGGCTCTTCTGATCATAGTCTTTCTTTTTTTTTCCTCTTTCTTCAGGTGAGATGGAGTGTGAGATGAAATCTGACTCCAGCCCTGAGCGAGACCACGGTCACGACGATGACATCACCAAGGGAATGGAGCTTGCTGATGGCAAGAAAAGGAAACGGAAGCCCTACCGACCAGGTGAGGATAAGGACAGATGGACGATATGATCTATGATCTGCAGGACCTTTTTATTTTACTGCTTTATCCACCGTGTAAAAGGCTCAAGTAGCTTGTTGGGAATGTCTTGGTGTTTGTTTTTTTTCAGCGACTGTCTTCGTGTACTTAAACATTTAAATAGCTAATATATCACAATATTTTTTGATGAATACCTCGGTATCAGTAAATTGAATATTAGGGTTTGACCAATATGGGTTTTTAAGGGCCGATACCGATATTTTTTGACTGCGGCTGCCGATGCCGATATTTTGTGCCGCTATTCAATATATTAATATCATAAATTCAAAATTCTTTAGGCCAAATAAAATCCCAAAAAAGTGCAATTGTGCATTCCAGGATAACTGCCTTTAAATGAAGAATTCTTTGAAATTGAAATTTTTTAATTTCATTTTCATGAGTAGAATGTGCAAAGAAAATGAAACTGCATGTGCAAAATAAAGGTGCATGGCAGCTGTAATGACCAATCAGACGCAGAACAGATAACTGTCCTTTTAACACATTTATTTTTTCTTCCCTGAGAAAGAGGAAGCGTGGCTCTGCAGAGCGGAGATCGCTTCTGTAAATTTTCCTGCCTACGGCCCGGTGACAAATGCCCTGTGGTTTCGAATCTCTGCATTGGGGAAAATACCGACCATAAAAGTAAAAAAACAAAAAAAACAAAGTCGCCTGTCAGATTTTTGTAACAAGTAACCATATTTTTTTAAATCAATCCCCAAAAAAGGCAACATGTGATTTATTTTTTTTTCTTTCACGCGGCTTCACAAAAAAAGAAGCCCAAAGTTATGCCGGGATCAGACTACACAATATTTTTGTCTTTCATCATTGTCACCATATCAGATTAGATTATCATAGTGCCATAAACCCTTGCTCTGTCTTGGTCTGGAGACTGGCAACTCTACAAGTATGACTCGACCCATCATCATTGCGCGGGTTTATAGGTGGTCGGGCGGGGGGGGAGGGGTAAAGAAACTGTTAACAAACATGGCGAGAGAAGCACTAGCTATGATTCTGGGTGCGCTTCCACCTTCCTGTGCCTCCCGGACGGACTCTGTTCCCTCCAAAGGAGCCCCCGTCCCTGGATGCGCCCAGAGCACATGGCTCATTATTATGCAGAATGACATCAACAGACCTTCTCAGGTGCAATGGAACTTTCTTCTGACTATTGGGATTTCAGAATAATGGAGTGTAGGAGCAACGGGCAGTCATTGCAGCAATAGCAGAATCCCTCTTTCTCTGCGTTCATATTTGGGCCCGATGGCGGAGATTTGTCGGCCACGACAAAATCGGGTCAAAATCTGGCTGAAATAGTGTAGTCTGATCCCGGCATCAGCGGACTCTCCCTCTGTCCCTCTGCTCCCCTCTCCCTCTGCGCGCCGGCGAGTTTGCAAGGAGAGAAAGAGAGATGTGGTTTTACGGAAGAAATGGATTATGTACAGTATTTTAACGCAGCATCAACCTATATCAATATAAACGGTATTGTACCATCCCTATATCTCGTTTGAAAATATATCGATATACCGTATTTGTGTGTGTGTGTGTGTATGTATGTATGTATGTGTGTATGTATATGTATGTATCTATATATATATGTATGTGTATATATATGTGTGTGTGTGTGTGTGTGTATATATATATACACACAGTATATTCTTGAATACTCATTATTTGTCTTTGCAGAGGTTTATGACATTGAGAGGCCTATATCCTATATTTAATAAAACGCCAATATCAGTCCGATATAACGGAAATCCGATATATCAGAAATCGGATCTATCGGTCGAACCCCATTGACTATATTGGGGATGACTATTGGCGCTTTCATAAGATATTTACACACAAGAAACACTCTACACCTTCAGAAAGCTGCATTACGTTACTGCAACACACACTGAAAGACAACCTTTAACTACATTGCGATAATCAGAATCAGTATCTCGTCTCAAATCACAATGTCGATATTATAACAGTGTACTGCTCAGCCCTAGTCTCATGGTCATGGTTTCTTCTTCCCTCTGTCTCTAGGTATTGGTGGGTTCATGGTGCGTCAGAGAGGCGGGAAGACGGGGCCAGGCAGAGCTAGACGATGCCTGAGCAGGAAGTATTCCACCGGCTCGCTAACAGAGACCGTGCTCGGCAAAGCGGAAGGTAGGTTCTCTTCTGTGCTTGTCTGCATGTTTGGTATTCCTTTCCTTGCCTCCTTGTCTGTCCATCTGTTTGTCTTCTATGCCTGTCTATTTGAAGAGTGTATTTATATCTGTGTTTCAGGGTGTGTGGAAATGGTGGGGGGGGTTGAGACAGCGCCTCCTACTGACCAGGTGGAGAAAGTGAAGAAGAGGTACCGCAAGAAGAAGAGCCAATTGGAGGAAGCCTTCCCTTCATATCTACAGGTCCCTCACACACACACACACACACACACACTGAAAATAACACTGTAATACACACATACTAAAACAAACATATATTCTATATTAGGCCTGCCCCCTGAAAGTCAATGAGTCAAATTGTCAGTTGGAACTAAAAAAGTTCAACTGACAAAATGCTGAGTTGGGTACAGCCCTATTCTATATACGCACAAGAGCTGGGTGGTGTTGACAAAATCAAATATAACAATCCTTTTTGACGTATACATAAATACAGATAATATATTCAATACATTGTTTATTATAAAATATAAAATATATTGGGGATGACCGTTGGTGCTTTCATAAGAAACTTACACACATAAAACATTATGCATATATATTGCATAAATAATAATGAGCACACACATTGACGAAAACATAACATGACATGCTTTCCCTTCTTTACCTCTATTTTCTACGGCATTAATGAATCCTTGTTTCTGATTTGCTGCCTGTTTCTTTCCCCTCCCCCAGGAAGCGTTCTTTGGGCGTGACTTACTCGACAAGAGCAAGCAACCGGACCGGAAGGCGGGGCCAGACACAGTGGCTGCCTGTCAGGGCCAATCAGTGATCCATGCGGAGGCTAAAGCTCCCGCCCCCACTGTGCTGCAGCACCCACCCACAAACACAATGGCTGGGGCCATGGCAACCAGCTCTGGCAGGAAGCAGGTGCCTCTGTGTAAGTATAGTCTCCTGCTGTCTCTTTCTCTGCCTCGCTCTCTCTCCATCTCTCGGCACCCAGTCGCTATATCCATGGTTACGTTTGATTTTATTTCGTTTTTTGGTGAAGATCATGTGGCTTTGTTTCTTGACAATTCCAGAACGGACGAATATATATGTATACATCACTATTCATTAGTAAATCATATTTCTGTGTTTGTGGATGTTTGTGTGTCATTTGTGTGTGTGTTTGTTGCGCCATCCAGCCATGTCAAAGGATGATCTAGTGGATCTGTCCAACGTCTTCAACACTGACTCTCACTTACTGGCTACCGGACACACAGGTATACACTCACATACACCAACAGATTAACACACACGCAGCCGATCAGCTCCTCTTCATTTTCCTGTCAATCAATATCATGTGACATCAGTGAACACATCTCCATCAAGTTCACAGCTAGAACTACTGGACCGCTCTCTCACGTGTACACACACACACACACCCGCCGTGTATGTGTGTGTGTGTGTGTGTGTGTGTGTGTGTGTGTGTGTGTGTGTGTGTGTGTGTGTGTGTGTGTGTGTGTGTGTGTGTGTGTGTGTGTGTGTGTGTGTGTGTGTGTGTGCAGACAGTAACATTGTGTGTTTGCTTCATAGGTCTAGACATTTGTCACTTCCAGGTTGAGCGCTCACCGTCCCCGTTTGGTAAGATCCAGACGACCTCTTGAAGATAATTACTGCCTTCTCCTTCTACTTTTCCAAAATACTGTTTCTTTCATGTTTTCTCCTTCCCCACATAACTGCTGCTTATTTCTGCTTTCCTCTACTGCTCCAGAAAACTACTGCTATCTTCTTCTATTCCTCAAATATAACTTCTTCTCCTTCCCCAGAAAACTACCACTTTCTTCCTCTACCACCTCCAGATAAATACTGCTTTTTAATGTTTGGTTTTCTTTCCAAAATACTATTTCTACTCTCCCAGGGTGTTTGCAGGTCCTTAATAAAAATGTGATTTTGCAATTTGCCTTAAGTCAAAAATTTTGTCTCTCTGTGAATGTCTTGATTTCAACATGAACATTTTGTCTGATTGGGGGCGCAGAGAGGGAGCGATTGGGCCCCGTCCCCACACTGTTTTTAGTTGTTTTATGTGGAGGAACGGTGCGCGGCTCTCCGCGATCGGGAAGCACTGAAAACCGTGTTTGTGTCCGGACGCAGACGATTCACACGCATAAAAATATATTTATGATTCCCCTTATTTAAAATTCCCCATTGAAATGTTATCCCTGTGCACTTTGTCAGCTTCTATCTGTTTTATCCTGTAATTGTTATGCACACGGACTGACAAAAAAAAACAAAACGACTGCTCGACTAAAAGAATCAGGGGGCAGCCCTAATTTATTCATATATTTATTTAGGTCAAAATGAGTTATTCTACGCCATACCTTTATATTGGCCTCAAAAAGTATTTTAGTAGATTCAATTATTTGCTACCTGCAGGCACCCTGCTCCCCAGAAAATGACTATTTTCCGCTTCTCTGAATCGCTAATTATTTTTTTCTTCCACTCCTCCAAATCATTCCTGCCTTCTGTTTTACCTCCTATGTTTTGGGTCCTGCAGTGGAATCCCTTTATATTCCCAGAATATAGTTATACACAACATAGAAATGATAAAGCTTTTCTCTGCTGGCGGTCAATTTGAGTGAATAACCAATAAAGATTTTTTTCTGTTAGTAATGAGAGACAATGATGAATAACTGGATTTCTATCCTCTGCATTCTTCTCTTCACTCTTTGTTTTCTCTCCTTCTCGCTGTCTTTCCTTTTCCCTGTCTGTCCCTTTTCTCTTTCACTCTGTCTCTCTCCCTCCCCACCCTCCAGCTGGTCTGGACATTGGCCCTATGGCTGATGACCCCACGTTGGCCTCTGACCATACAGGAAGTAGTGCGCCTGGCCAGAGAGCCGTACAGGAAGAGCCCCTGGACGCCATACTGAGCCCAGAGCTGGACAAGATGGTTACTGACGGTGTGTTCACTTCCTTGCGTGTGGTTCTTGGTCTACTTCGACAATATTGCCCAAACTGTCATGAAAGCCAGAGTTGTCCTGGAAAAGTTCAATACAATGTGCAACAAAATTCTCTGTGCTGCAAGAGTCATTTTAGAATTAATGTTTATATAATACAATACATACTATATTTATTTATAAAATGTTAAATTGCCTCTCTGTTAACCCTCACAAATAAAGACCAATGTGAGTTGACACAGGCTTTAATATGAATACATATGCGGATCATGGAAAACTATTTCTTGATGATAGTGGCAAGCCTGTTTCCTGAAGCACTAAGTGTTTTGTTATTGTTTTTAGGTGCTATCCTCAGCAGACTGTACAGGATCCCAGGTACCTGGAACCATATCTACCACACTCCTGCTCCCTTAAACTAGTTTAATCAACTTTAATTTAATTAAACTCTATTTTGTCATGTGTATATGAACTCCAGAACTCCAATTCTCAGTGCATGAGTACCTGTTCTTACTTTGACAGAGCTGGAGGGGAAGGACGTGGAGGATCTGTTCACCGCTGTCCTCAGCCCCAGCAGCAGTGTCTCCATCAGCACCACCACGAGTCAGCTGCACCAGAACCAACATACACACACCCTTACTGGAGCCAAGACCCTACCTCACCCCACAGGTCCAGCACACAAAATAATTTTTTTATTAAAAAAAATGTGAAGTATCAATCAAATTTCATTAGAACAGTCACTCACTAACACGTCTTCTCTCTCTCATTTTCTCTCTCCATCAGCTGGAGGGATGGTTCCTCATATTCCAGTAATGAATGGTCTGACCGCTGCTACTCGCTTTCCTTCAACTCCCATCATGCCTAGTGGCGTTGTGGCCCAGGAACAAATGGGCTTCAGGATGCCTCACCCTGACATCAACAGGTACATTTAACACGATCTGTGTACGTGGTACATCACTATCACATAATTACTAGTAATAACTGCAGTGCTACAATTGAATTGTTTCACTATGACTAGGATCCTACCAAATTCACGGCCGCGGAAATCGCGTCACAGACTGAAATATGCCCAAAAAACAATTTGCCCCCACCAAAGAAAAAAACCAAACAGGTGTGAAGTGCCACTGAGCCGAGTCACGCCCGACATAACGGTTTATGTTGCCTGTAGCGGCGGAGCTGGAATCAGCAGCAGGAAGTCATAAGATAAATTACAGTGATGCAACTGACGGGATGCGTCAGCGACTGCATTGTCCTCCTTTCTGTAGATATAAGGACCCGTCATCTTGTCCACGCGCAAATCAGCATTTTTTTTATTTTTTGTCAAACAAATTTGAAATGATTTAAATACTGTAGCATGTTTTTTTTAAACTCATCTCAGTTAGTCTTTTAACAATGGTGCCTGCCGTTGGATTTTTATTTTTTATTTTATTTTTTTGCACCATCGGACATGAACATAAAACACCGGGCCCCGGATGAAACATCACTGCATGTGATGAGAACTTTTCGACCTGACTGTGGGTGCTTAAGTAGTTCAATTTAATAATATCCACGAAATGTCGTGTTTTTCTTTTAAAATCCATGAAATCAGTTCTTTTTGAGAATCTAGGTCTGTGAACAGAATTTCCCGTGAATTTGGTAGGGGCCCTAACTATGACTAAATTATTAATACTGTATTACTTACCATCATCATTATCGGTTCACCAGTACTATAATATAGAACATGAAGACATACGATCGCATAACTACATAACGTACTACTGCAGTATTTCATACAGGACTTTTTGCATATTTTTTGAGCGTACTATGGGTTTGGACTAAACTCTAATTTGGCATATTAAACGGCACACTCGTATGCCATTTTGGACGCAGTGAGGGCCTGTTGGTAGTCAGTCACCTTGGCTCATGCCCTGCTGGACGTCAAATAAAAATAGCCTGTGTCCCTTCCCCCGAGGGACAGAAAGGTGAGCCAGCTGGGAGGGGATGTGACTGGTCCGTGGGGTCAGGTAGGCCCCACCTCCAGTGCTGCACCTGCTGGGGATGGAGAGCATGATGGGATGTCAACCGCCCAGAAGAGTACACTTAAGTGGGAAAAGGAGGAGAGTCTGGGAGAGATGGCAACCGTTGCCCCGGTGCTGTACAGCAATGTCAACTTCCCAGACCTGAAGGAGCAGTACCCCGGTATGCACAACCACGCTGTGCATTTAGACTCATTTTCAAGCATTAAATTGTAGATCGGAGTCTGATAACTTTGTTCGTGTTTATGTGTGTGTTGTGAGACAGACTGGTCTACCAGAGTGAAACAGATCGCCAAGCTGTGGAGGAAAGCGAGTTCGCAGGACAGAGCGCCTTATGTGGTGAGTCTCACTCTGTAATCTCACCTCTTTTATCCAGACACATTTTTGATATAAAATGTCATTTCAAAACAAAACAAAACAAAAACTTTTTAAAAGAGCATTCCAGAGTTGGGTAATAAGGCATTTATTTTCTAAAAACTGGTGTTGTATAGTGTATATATTGTATCATCAAGTTGTGTGTTTTACAATTTTGTAGCCTGAATAATAAAGATGAGAAGATGTCCAGAATTGTATCCAATTTAAAAGATAGGTTGGCCATTTTTCAACCCCCGTTGTTACTATTGAGAAACTTGAATCTCATTCCAAATGTTAAGTCTTATTTTATATTTGTGTTGACCTCAGTTTGATGAATTAACATTCTTTAAACTATAAGTTGACATTGTGAGATAGTGTATTAATATTGTATACTCTCTCTCTCTCTCTCTCTCTCTCTCTCTCTCCCTCTACTCACTCCACCTTTATCTTTCTCGCTTATTTATATGTCCTTCCCGTCTATTTATTTCTCTTTCCTCCTACCACAGCAAAAAGCAAGGGATAACCGAGCAGCTCAGCGTATTAACAAGATCCGGCTTTCCAATGACCCTCTGAAGCGACTCCCGTCGCAGCAGCAGCCACAGCAGCAGCAGCAGCAGCAGCAGCCGCAGCCGCAGCCCCAGCAGCCGCAGCAGCCGCAGCAACAACAGCAGCAGCAGCCGCTGCCAGTGGGCACTTACGACCCCGTTTCGATGGAGAGCGACATGGCGTTCAGGGATCCGCTCCGTCCCAAAGAGTCTGAACAGGAACAGGAGTGGAAGTTCAGACAGGTGAGGGGAGGAGTGTGTGTCTGTATGTGTCTGTTTGTTGTACTGTGTGTGTCTGTGTCTCTGTGTCTGTGTGCCTGTGTGTGTGTTCATGTGCGTGTGTGTGTGCGCGTGTTTTAGTCATGTTAACAAACCTCACCGCCATCAGTAGTGTCAGGGTGGATAATTGACACCAGAATCCAATGATAGCAGGTTAGCGGAAAAGCTGAAACTGCTGAAGCTCAGCAACTTTTGTTTTTCCGCAGTCTTTTATAAGACACTGATATTCAGGAAACATAAAAAAAAAAAAAACGGAATCAGGCTTTATTGGCCATGTATGCTTACACATACAATGAATTTGATGCCAGTTCTCAGTGGCTTGGTTAGTACAGAACTTAGTTAAATGTAAGTTTTTCCAAAAATGTTTACATACAGTAGGATAAGCCTTGGACTGCATTTAAGCACATCCAAGTTTCTCAAGAACATTTGGCAAATTTGTGCTATTAACAGTAATCAATGATGGGAAAATGGCAAACCTATCCATTAAATGATAATGTAAGATGATGCCCAACAGCCATCATCCAATTCTCAGTATCCATAGACTTTGGGTTTGGCCACGGCCACATGGACATGATGTCTCACTCTGGGCTTTAGAGCCCTCAACTCTATGGCCCTCTGATGTTAATTCCCACCCTGACGAGTTACCATTAGTTACCATTAAAATGCATGCCAGGGGAATGATAGACAGACAGATGGATAGATAAATGGATAAATAGATGGATGGGGAAATAGACTGGCTTTGACTGGGGGGCATGAAACAATGACGTATTTTGACTAATTATCAGTTTGTAATCCTAATAATTGTGCAATTTATTAACATGGTTTGGGTTATTATAGAGATGTGCATGCCGGGTGAGTCATTGAAACTAATATTTCTAACTGTGAATTGTCATTGAAAAGGGAGAGGTTAATGACACATGGGGAGCCGGTAAGAAGAGGCAGGAAAATCTCATCAAAAGCAAAGCCCTAAAATCACCAACAGATAAAGATTGTCCCTACCAGGCATCTGTAGCAGGAGGTGACAAAGAGGCTCTGGTAAGATCTCAAGGCAAACCTTCTAGGAGCTCTGGCTCGATTCAGATGCTCTGGAATCCCCTTTTCTGCAATTGATTGAGCTTGTCTGGAGCAGTTGAAATGGTTCAATAATGATGATGTATGATTTGTAATCTTTTTGTGCTATGCCCTTGATTTAGGGCACACAGCTTGTGATGAAGTTAGTTGTTAGCTGATGCCCCAAAGCCAGATGACACAGAAATGAAACTAAATCATACCATTTATGTAATTGCAGACCTGTCATTTAAAATGCTGTGATGTTGGGTTTAGTGCAGAATCCAAGGTCTTTTTGTGTCATATTTTGATATTTGATGCGGAGTCCACATATTGTTTTTGTAATATTTCAGATGAGCAGAGAGATAACAATTAAACAAAATAATTATAACATTATAATAATAATGACATCATCACCAACACAGAGCAAGCCAAATAAGTGTTTAATCATGGTCGCGCCCCGTGCCATTTGCCCTCCAGTCAGACTCAACCAAATACTCCAGGCATTATAAGAGGATTTCAGATGCACTGAGCCAGGGTTGACTGTGACCATCATTTCTGGGCGATAACACATATGTATATTAAACCCAATAACTTATTGGAATTTGAGGTATCATCAATTCACCTCAACAGATCCTCTCACAATTCCTGAGCACCCAGAGAGTTGTGAAACAAAGTGCTCCTCTGGATTTCCAGAATATTCAATATGTTGAGCCCAGACCTGGTGCCCATGGCCATAGCTTGTCTAAGAACTGATCTATTCTGTGTTTAAAAGCAATCAAAAAAAATCTGGATGATGGCATGTTAAAACCTTCACCAGTCAATTTGCACCATTTCCTGAAAATGTTCCATTAGAGGGTTGGCTCAAATGACCCTGCGTTCCGACCGGACACTATTCAGACTTTTTTTTTTTTTTTTTTCACATTGTTTTTTCAATTATATCGGCCGTCCACTTTTATTTTGATTTTCCAATTCAAGTGTCTTCACAACCACACATGAAGTACACAAACAGATTGTACAGATTCTGACATTCTATCCAAGGCAATCTGTTGTCACAACGGAGGTGTTGAGTGTCCGGTGTAAATGCGGGGCAATAGTAATTGCTAGCCCTTAGATAGGTGTGTGCTAGTCTAAAATTAACTTGTGTTTCACGGAACAAAGTGTCTGGTGAAGGTCAGGATGAGCAGAGAGAGAGAGAGCAGTTGTCAGGGTGAATGTAGAATTACCTGAAAAGTAAACAGGAAGTTATGAGTCCACACCCTGTGAGGTGCCTGCCAGTACGGTCTGACCATCACCTTGGTAACTCTTATTTCCACATCACAATTAAAACAGAGTCAAACCAGCCGTCACTTCTTCGAAACATTAAATATACCAGACTGAGGCATGGTTGTATTTCTCTGGCATCATGTGAGAAGCTGTTTTAGGATGTTTTTAATGATGGCCTCACACTGGTTCAGATCTCGGTGGCTTTAAGAGTGGAACCGTTGTGATTGTGTGTCTACTGTTCCCCTGCATGTCCTAACTCCACCACTCATTGCTCAGAGAGAGGGAGAGAGAGCATTACTAGCTACCATGTCATCCTGCATTTAAACTGACTGGACTACTTGAAGATAA
The DNA here is from genome assembly GCF_960531495.2 of Zeus faber. Taxonomy (NCBI): domain Eukaryota; kingdom Metazoa; phylum Chordata; class Actinopteri; order Zeiformes; family Zeidae; genus Zeus; species Zeus faber. The sequence goes on along the minus strand of NC_137206.1, from coordinate 19,825,903 downwards.
CTATTAATCTGACTATTAATAACACTCTTTCTACCTGTCCATTTTTCCTGGTGTCTTTCTGTCTCTTCCTTTATTTATGCCCCCCTCCCTTTTTCTCCTCTCCCATCCTTCCCTGTCAACTTCTATCTGCTTCTGTCCTGCTCTCCGTTCTCTATGCCTGTGGTACTTTCTCTCTCTTTCTCTACTCTCTCATTCTCTCTCTCAGCAAATGCGTCAGAAGAGTAAACAGCAGGCTAAAATTGAAGCCACTCAGAAACTCGAGCAAGTAAAGAACGAGCAGCTCCAACAGCAGAGACAACAACAACAACAACAACAACAACAGTTGCTCGGCAACCAGACCCTCAGCAGTGGAGTTTCTCCAGAAATGGGTAACAGGAGCCCAATGATGACTTCCCAGCAACTCGTTGCCAGGGGCAATGCCTCCCCCCAGCAGCTAATGTCTTTAAAGGAGGGTCAAGTGAGGCCGCACCACCTCCAGGCAGTTCAGAACTCTGGTTTGGCTGACGACGTCTTCCTCAGGCCCCAGGCCCCACCCCCCTCCGGGTTCTCCCAGTCACACCCGTCTTCCCCCCACCCCCCTTCACCGCAGATGTTCTCACCTTCATCGCGGCCCTCTTCCCCCTGGGACCCCTACAGTAAGGTGGTGGGGACTCCTCGCCCTGCCTCGGCCCAGCAGGGAGGCAACATTGCACCACAGCACCAGCGGCAAAACTCCCTCAGTGTCTCTCCCGCTCATGAGGCCTTGGGGAGCCCCTCTCCCGACCCCAAACCCTCTGATACTTCCAGGAACCTCGGCTCACAACAAGGTGACAGACTGCTGCAGTATTTACTATCGACAAAATCTGGATGTAAAAACTAGAGTTTGACCGTTGTAGATGTTGAATATATATGTTGAATATATGTATCAATATATATTTTATGAGGTGTTGACGTCTCCTTTTTTCTCTTATCTCAGGACCCCCTCGGACTCCAGAACATCAGCAGGGCAGGACCGGTCCCGCCTCAGGCTCCAACCCGGACCTCACACCAAAATACACGGGTATCCGAGCACTCGAGTCCTATCAGCGGACAGCCCATAATAATAGTAACAGCCGTGCAGCCGCCTCAGACCCCTACGGGCGCTCTGGACCAGCGCCAAGCCCAAGCGGGGCAGAAATGGGTCCGGGAGGGTTGTTTAAGACGCCAATGCCACCCCAGCACCAACAGGAGGGGTATGCCATCCCCTCTGTGGGGGGAGGAGCGACTGGGGTAATGGGAAGGAGGGAGGTGTTCGACCGTGGCTCTCTCCCCCCTTCCAGACCAACAGAGCTGGGTTTCCCTCCCCCACAACTCCAGGACCCATCGTTCCCCTCCAGCCCTCTGTCGAGTCTGGGCTCCCCCCACCGCAGCCCCTACGCCCAGGCACCTGGGACCCCTAGACCAGACTACAGCCAGATCCCAGAACCTTTCACCACAACCTCCCCGGACCCTTACTCCAACACACACACCCCTGGCACGCCACGGCCCCACTCAGACCCGAACTACCTCTCTAACTCGCCTGCACTGCGGTTGGACCAGTTCAGCCAGCAGGTGGCCAGTAGCAGGCCGTCCCCCTCCCATTCCTCTCTAGATCCATACGGCTCAATGCCTGGTACGCCCCGTCCTTCGCCAACTGACCGCTTCCCGCGCTCCCCCGGGAGCCAGAGGGGTGGTGACCCATTCTCCCAACCCGCCGGTGCCACTAGGCCCTCGCCCGACCCCTACGCCCAGCAGCCTGGTACTCCCCGCCCACAGAAGGCGCCCGGGACCCCCAGGCAGACTGGCCCGGCTGAGAGCTTTGCTTCTCAGCCTGGAGGTTCCGTGCTGTCTCCTCTGTCCCAGAGCCACTCTGGAGACACAGTCTCGTTCTCACACACACACCAACAGGTATAAATCATCTATGTTTTTACTAAAATCGCATTGGTCCTTTTTGCACTGCTGTCATGAATACCACTGTATTATACAGAATGCACAATGGGTTAAGACTAGGGCTGAGTATTGTTTAAAAAATTACGCTACCAGTACCCTTAAAGTGATACCGATATCAATAGGGTACTTAATTCGATGCCTCTTTTTTTCTACTATACCATCATGTGAATGGAAGCATTCAGTTGCATAAAATGCCACCACTCCTCCCCATCCAAATGATTTTTACACTAATACAGTTTGAAAGTGCTAAAAATTATTGAAATATTTATTGAATATGCACAACGAACAATGTACGATGAAGTGTGTGGTCAGTGTGATTTAAAACAAATAAATAAATAGCCAGTACAGGAGGAATGATTACAGCAAGGAAAACCTCTTTCACTGTTCATTTGGACACCTCACTATTGTTTTAAGACAGACTTGAAAATTGTGAACCCCTCCTTGACTGTTGTAGCTGCTGTGGTAGTGAGCCAATCACACGTCGGAATTAATCGAAAAACACTTGTGGTGATTGGCTACGAGCAAAACCATACAAATAGTGTTTTTATTTTCTAGATCTGTGGACAAAAAAGATGGAATGCAGGTGTTGCCTGAAAGGAGAACTTTCAGTACTACTTGGTATTGGGTTATTTCCATCAATACCTTAAAGGTATTGAGTACCAATACCCAGGCCTAGTTAAGACAAAACAAAATTCCATAATGATTACCAAATTATCTTGTGTCAGTACTGAAACAAGATAATTCAATACAGAAACATTTCTGTATAGATTTCTGTATGGAATATTAATATTGATACTTTGTATGGATGTTTGCAACTTTTTTCCGCTTAGATTAAATACGCTTAAATAGTTCCATTGCCAGTGTCTTCTCGCCTTGTGATTCCGTTATTTGTCTTTCTTACTGCAGTCTCCGGGAAGACTACAACAGCAGGACTCATTTGCCAGGACACCCGGCGCCCACACCCCAAAGCACCCTGGGATGTCTGATGAGGGCGGGTTTTCAAACATGCCCAATAGGACGCCAGGTCATGACCTCTTCGAACAGGGTCACATGACACCAGGCCCTTTGCAAGTGGACAAGACTACGGCCAGTGAAATGCCACCGTTGGGTGTGGGCGCTCTAGAAGGACCAATCGGAATGGTTCCTCACCTGGGAGACTCGGAGGAGAAATTAAGACAGGTGAAAACAGAGTTGTGAATTGAGCATTTTCTCCTCTATTTTGCTCCACTTTATAACTTACATCAGTGAACTTAGTTAGTTCAATTGCAGAGAATCAATTGCGTAGCTATATTCACCTTAAAATGGCAAATTTGATTATTAAAGAACAAATGGAATATATGCATTCACAAGGATTGTTGTTGGTTGCAATATTCCAGAGAACACAGCATCTACTGCTGCAGCGCAAAAACCCATAGCAGCCACAGCAGACATGCAGTCAGCTCGTCCTCCAGTCTACCCGTATACATTTGTACATTATTTGTGTGTAATAATACATAATGTTTGTGGTTGCAATAGTAATAAAAACATACAAGTAACAATATGGTAATGGTAATAATAAATTGCAATTATTGCATACATCATGCTTTTCATTCCTAATTATCATATTACTAGTAGCCTTATTTTAAGATGCATAATGGTTTGATGGAGGAAAGGGATGTTTCAGAAATTTGGCTCTTATGATATTTGATATTTTTTGTTAACGTGGCTCCTGAGATGGGAAAGGTTGAGTACCACTCTTGTTTTTATTGCTGTTAATGAATAATACAAAAGATAAGGAACTTAAAAAAAAATTGCATACTAAATTGCAATCACAATATTGGTCTAAAGAAATCCCCAAAAAAAAATCCCAAATCGTTCAGCCCTAGTTAGTGGTCCAAAATTCCATACCGTTTAACTCGTAATCATTTTGCTGGGGACCTACTGGAAACTCTTGAAGGAGCCCTGAGGGTCCCTGGAACCTACTTTGAGAACTATTGTGTTACTCTCTCTTACAGCGATCTATTTAAGAGATCAAAGTTCCACTGTAATTTTAAGATAAGAAAATCACTTTTCTTAGGTTGTACTTAGAAAGTACAATCTAGACAATGCGAAAAAATATTGAAATGCTTTAGAGTAGCCGATTAAAAGTTGTTTATCATTTGCCAACAAATTGTATTTTGACATTTTGAACCGTAGCATTCATTTTCAACCAATTGCAATTGCATTTTCAACCAATCTTAATGTGTTTGAGCTAAATGGACAACTGATCTGTCCATCCCTGTGTTCTGAGTCCTGGACACGGTTCACCATTCTGATCCGTTGCTTTTCCTGACCTGCACAGAATTGGACGAGGTTGAGATTATTAGATACAAATATACATGCGCTATTTTTGTCTTGCATCCAAACACCATCATCCAACACCAGTATGAGTACATCCTGTTATTCTGTTCTACTGTAACATGATGTTTCTCTCCAGCGTCAGAGACTCCGCCAGCTCATCCTCAGACAGCAGCAGCAGAAGACTGCTCTGCGCCAGGAGAAGGGCCTCCAAGAAGCGGCCTCTGGACCCGGACCCCACGCTGGTCTGTCCACTACACCTCTAGGTCCTGGTCCCATGACCCCTCGCCGCTGGCCCCAAGAGGAGCCCTCCGCTCTGACAGTTCCACCTGACATGTTTGGACGCCCGCCGCCCCCCTATCCCGGCACGGGCCGATCCGGACCCATCCACAGAGGCCCCGGACCCTTCCCCCCCAACGAGAGCCCCTACCCGAGGCAACCTGGTGTGATGGGAGCCAACGTCGGGCTCCAACCCCAAAACATGAAGTAAGCAGTGTGGGCGTCTCTCGAGTTTCTACTCAGAGGTAAAATGGATTCTGCTTTACTCTGATTTCTTCGCCTCTCTCTATCTAGGTTTGGGTTCCAGGGTGTCCCAGGGGAGGCCTTCCTGCAGACGGTGCAGGGCTCCGGGCAGAACCTCACATCGAGCCTGCCTGTCCAGATGAGGCATCCCATGCCTGCAGATTTCACAGGCATCCAATCAATCCCTTCGCCTGCCATCCAGCCACGCCCGCAGATGATGACAGGTAAGGGAAGGGTGGCTTGTTGGTTGATTGATAGGGTGTTTTTTACTTTAATGACTCAAATGCGCTTTATATTTTTAATATTTTCATATACATTTTATATTTAATTATTAAAATAATTATGATTTCACAATTCCATTTTCAAAACAAAGGGTCTAGATTTGATGTGTTGACATTTTATACATAATGAGAATTGCTATCAACTGAATCTCCAATTATACCCCCCACATTCCAGGTGTTCCCCAGCCGTTCCTCCCCCTGCCCCTTCCAGTCCAGCAGCACAGCATCATGGGCCAGCCGTTCATCGAGCTGAGACACAGAGCACCAGACAGCCGCGTCAGGCTGTCCTTCCCGCTTGGCAGCCCCCTGGAGCAGCACCACCAACTGCAGAACCCGGGGGTCCGGCCCAGCCTCGTGGACCGGATGGTGGAGACGGTGGAGCAGATGGGAATGTCCACCAGCATGGAGCAGCTGAACCAGGGCTTGTCAGTGTCCATGCCCCAGCTAGCTCACCAGCACCTTCCACTGCAGCACCAGCCTCCTCTGGCTGCCGCGCTCGGTCACCACGGCAACATCACCACAGCAGTAGGCGGCCTGGCTCAGAGCGGTGAGGCGGCTCTACCAGGGCATGATGGGATGGAGGAGCACCTGGAGGGAGAGGATTCAGCCGTGAAGGACCTGGAAGATGTGGAGGTCAAAGATCTGGTCGACCTCAACTTGAACCTTGACCCCGAAGACGGTAGGATGTCAGAAACACCCAAATCATAAAAGCAGATGGAGCTGATATTTCAGCTATTCTCAGATGATTATAGGTTCTGGCCTTAAATCTGAGTGATGGAAATGTAAAGGCAGCTCATATAGTAAGCTCCACAGTTGTCTTATAGTCTAAACTGTGTACTATTTCCAAAAAAACGAGCAATAATCTTTAAATTTTTTTCCCCAATAGATCATGTAACATGATCAAATGAGTAATTTTAAAAATACCAAATTTCGTCATGTGGCAGATCCTTTACCGTCCGTGTTAAACATAAGAAAGAACAACTACGAACTATTCATTTCTAAACGCAATCGATCAATTAACCTGTGAATTGCCCAAACCTTAATTCTTGTTTCATCTTGTTCCCAAATAATGGATGGATCTCATTTGTGACTATAATGATAAGACCGCATTTCTTACTTATGCTTGAGTGCCTGTACATTGGTATCACACCAATTCAGTTGTTTTGTATTGAATTGCTTTCCAGGTAAAGAGGAATTGGACCTGGGTGCAAATGATCTCCACCTAGACGACTTCCTGCTGTCAGGGAAGTTCGACCTCATCGCTTACGCCGACCCGGAACTAAACCTGGAGGATAAGAAGGACATGTTCAACGAGGAGCTGGACCTGGGGGAGACGGTGGAGGAGAGAGAGGGGGAGACAGAGGTAGGAGATCGCAGCAAAGCCCAGCGGGAGAAGAGGGAGATGGCGAGCGACTGTGGAGGAACAGGAAGCAACACCATGAGCCAAATAAAACAGGAAGTGTCCGAGTCTCTGGTGACGTCACACATGCAGGACAACGTCAAAACAGAGGCCAGGGACTGCCCCTCCCTCCCCAAGCACCCCTCACCCCACCCTGGTGCACTGAATTCTAACAGACCCCTCGGGAGTGACCCAGCGGGCTCCAGCCTGCTGCAGGGCTCTCCTCGGCAGCTGGGGTCCACTATCCAGCTACAGGTAGGAGCTCAGAGTGTTTTCGATTAGATTTTCTAATAACGTCGTCGTATTAAGGTTTGTAGCGATGCATTATGTAATCATGCCATATTTCACCAAAATGTAAAAGATTTGCCTTTATTATGTTGTAACGTTTGCATTTTACAGTTGTTACAGTTGCTGACATGCAATGTGTGCTGCCAGGTGTTCGAGAGATCATTGAGTTTTGCACAATTGTTGGTGCTGAGTTTTGATTAATTTAGTGATTATATGATAAAATATTGATGAAAACTACCCTCAGTCTTGGAAAAGGGCAGTTAATCCTGATGAATTATTATCAAGTTTATTTATATAGCCCTAAATTGCAGTACAAGCTCAAAGGGTTTCACAACCCCATCCGGGCAAAGAAAAACTTGCCCGTCAACAATCAACAAACAACAAACAATAAAAAATGCAGGCAAAAGCATTGCGTTAAAGATGTTATAATATCATAATATCATAATGCGTTACTACAGGCTTTTAACCATTTTCAGGATTGGAAGAAAAACTACATTCGGGGTTTCTGTACATATTTATATTTTCTCCCTCTCTTTTGACCTTCCAGGAGAAGTTGGAGGAGGCTGCTGGAACGAGAGTAGGGAGCGTGCCAGCCATCCAAGCCCAGGAACCCGCTGCGTCGGCTGGACTGGCCCCCCATGGGATGCCCCCCTCCCCAGCAGGTAGCAGCAGCTCACAGTCACAATGAAATCCCATTTAACAATGAACAAGTTATCATTTATTAACTGACATTCTCTGTCACCTGTCTACAGGGCAACCATCTATGTACCCGCAGCAGAGGGGTTTTTTGCCCCGCACTCCCGTGCCCTGTTTGCTCCTCACCCCCCAGCCTCCGCCCGCTCAGCCCCCTCAGGCAGGGATGCCAGCCCAGCTCCAGGCTCCAAATCAGGCCCTGTTCCCTCAGCCGCAGGGTCCAGCTCAGCAAGGTGCCGCTTCCCTGGATCCGTCCAACCGTCCCCTTCTTTTGGAAGAGCAGCCTCTCCTCCTGCAGGACCTGCTGGACCAGGAGCGACAAGAGCAGCAGCAGCAGAGACAGATGCAAGCCATGATCCGACAGAGACCTGCCCCTGAAGCCATGATGCCCAACATGGGTATGAAATAAAATTTGAGCTCATTCTCTAATTCAGTAAAATAGATCATTCTCATGGATCACAGGTGGGAAACCTTTTAGTGTTTGAGGGAATATTTCGGGGCCATAGACTACTTTAAACTATGAAAGAAAACTATCAAAGTAAAAATGTAGTAAAAAAAAAAAAAATTCTAATGTAATTGAATATATTAACAATAATCATAATATAATGACTAGGGTTGTCAAACGATGGATCGATATTCGAATGATATTCAAATTGTAAAAAAAAAATTATGTTAGAATCTGAAAATTAACATTGGGAAAAATATTTCAACAGAAATGTATTCTTCATTTTTTGGGGTGGGGGGGCGGCGCTTTCCAAAATCTCACAACAAAGCATAAAGAGCGGAGGAACAAGATAAAAGGATTGTGTAATTATCCCAGAGAAAGGGGCTGTCCATCACACCCCCCGGTCTGAGTCTCTGTTCTCCAGAGGAGGCGGCGGCTGGGAGCCACGATTGGACAATTAAAATTTTGCACAATCACCCAAGCTTAACGCGTAATAACAAAGCCTGAAAGTTGGTAAAATTGTAATAGATATTAGAATACAGTCAAACTCATGTGCACAGAATAAAATAAAACCTGCTGTTTCTATAACATGTTAACAAGGGTGTGTGTGTGTGTGTGTGTGTGTGTGTGTGTGTGTGTGTGTGTGTGTGTGTGTGTGTGTGTGTGTGTGTGTGTGTGTGTGTGTGTGTGTGTGTGTGTAGAGTTTGACTCCATCTCAGATCCTATCATGAAGGCCAAGATGGTGGCTCTGCAGGGCATCAATAAGGTCATGACCCAGGGCAGTCTAGGACTGAACCCCATGGTTATCAACAGGTAACAAGTTCTCACCTCAACCCCGCTCTCACAGCTGTTTTGGATCCTCACACACCTTCATCACATATCATATATTCATCATATATATTCTCGAAAACCAGTGATTCCCAACCTGGGGTGCCAGACCCCATAGGGTGTTGTCAGGCCTTGGACAATTTGGTGCATTTGCTTCCTCGTAGTCATATATTTGTTATTAAAATTGGTTATTATTTTCCCCCCTCAAACATCTATTTAGTCTGTTTCCTGGCTGATTTTACAGTGCCTCCATATAGAAGCTTTGATAATAAAAATGGTAGTTCCACAGCTTCCTGTCTTCCACAGCTTCCTGTGTTAACCCTTGAGTTTTTGCTTGTCAATTTGTTTTTTAGGATCCAGCAGGCTCCAGCAGCTCAGGCTCCTGAGAAGCTTCCCGTCCCACCTCAGATTCTGGGACAGGTAGGTTGAACCCCCTTGAGTTCAAAGTGTTAACAGAAAGGTTATCAACATCAGCAGATTCACATTTTGGTTTTCCTTTCACCCTCAGGATGGGAAACTCACCCCCCAGTTGGCCAGACCAACCCCTCCCAGTTTCGCCCCCGGATTTGTCAGTATGTATCTGTCAGATCGGAACACAGACCTGGCGTATTAACTTGGCATTTGAATGTGAACTCTGTGGCCAGATCTGTGTTCGGAGTTCATGTTACTGTGAAATATTCAAAATAATTCCTGGTAAAATGCTGATAGACTGGGCAATTTTATTGAATCCTTCCTTGTTTATGTAGACGAGACTGAGCGCCATCAGTACGAGGAGTGGCTCGGTGAGACGCAGCGCCTTCTGCAGATGCAGCAGGGTTACCTGGAGCAGCAGATCGCAGGTCACAGGAAGGCAAAAAAGGCGCTGTCGGCCAAACAGCGTACCGCCAAGAAGGCTGGCCGACCCTTCACCGAGGAGGACGCCACGCAGCTTTGCAACATCACCCAGCAGCAGGGAGCAGTGCAGAAACAGCTGGAGCAGGTACACTTAACCATTAGCAAGAAGCATCAGGACAAACTACAGCTCAACGTAAACAAAAAGAGAGCATGTCTCTTGATTTTCTCCAATATCTACGCCTTGGCTCTCCTCACCGTTTTTCCTCTATTTTCCACTCCTTTCCTTGTCTGACCTGCTCTTCTCGTCCTGTTTAGATCCGTAAGCAGCAGAAAGATCACGCAGAGCTGATCGAGGACTACAAGACCAAGCAGCAGCAGCAGCAGCAGCAGCAGCGAGCGCTGCCGCTTCCGCAACCACCTGCGCTGGTTCCCCCTGCGCTGGTTCCCCCTGCGCTGGTTCCCCCTGCACTGGTTCCCCCTGCACAGGTTCCCCCTGTACTCGTTCCCCCTGTGTCGGTTCCCCCTGCGTCGGTTCCCCCTGCAGCGCCCCCTCCTGCCCAGAGCATGCTGAGACAGCCCATGATGCCCATTCAGCCAAACCCAGTCAGTGCCGCCACACCACCAGTACTAACTGCACCTGCCAGGTGGAGTGCTGGAGCAGTGCACCCAAAAGGCATGGTGCCGAGGATGCCTTCCCAGATGCCTCCCCAGATGCCTCCTGGGGTAACTAACCCCCCTCAGCCCCATGCCCAGCCACCCCAGGCCATGGTGCCCGGCCTCGGGGCTCCGCCTGCGGGCTTCACCCCGGCGGCCCAGGCCCCGGCGGGCGGCAGTTCTAGTGGAGCGACGGGGAAAAACGGAGCTGGCGCTCCACAGGTACGGTTAAAACTTCCTCCTTTCGATGTTTTTACCGTTATGACATTCTTTCATTAATCAAGGTTGGGCAGATCTCTATACAAAAGGGTCACAATATGATTCTATGTTGATATATATTGACATTTTATGAATAATGAGAATTGCCACAACGTTTTGAGTGTACCATCTGATGTGCACTATGAAAATATTTCACCAAACAAATTCTGTAAAAAAAACAAAACAATAATAATAAATAAATAAATAAATATCACATTATCAAACCATTTTAAATACTTTTATTTTCATCAAGAAATATGTGAAATAATTAGCTGAAATACAAAAAAGCTAAATTCATCTCAAAATAAAGTTTTCTATTTACTCTTAGTTTTATTTAACCAGCGCTTCAAATAAAAAAAAAAGAAATCCTGATATTATTAAATGTGACACCCAGAGTAGCATGAGATTTAATTTAATTGGAAAATGGTTGCGTAACTTCTAAACACAGCATTGCACAGCAAAATGTTCTAAATCTATTCAGAAATAGAAACAATTGAATCGAATTGGAGTATCAAGTTGTTGTCCCATCATTAATCACTATATATTGTGTGCGTGTATGTGTGAGTGAGTGTGTGTGTGTGGGGGGGATTTCCTTTTGGTTTAAGATAATAAAACTCAGATATTAAATATTTCCTTTGCTGATGCCTAAAATCAGACTTTAGCAGAAAGTAGAATAGATCTTTCAGCACCGGTTCTAGTACTGTATCTGGACCCGTTAGATGTTAAGGCTCTCGACAAGTGACGGTAGTGTGTTTACACCCAGAAGTACTGTACAGACAGGTAACTTCTCCTCCTCCTACAGGTGAAGTTTGATGATAATAATCCGTTCAGTGAAGGTTTCCAGGAGAGAGAAAGGAGAGAGAGACTCCGAGAGCAACAAGAGAGACAGAGAGTCCAGCTCATGCAGGAGGTAGAACTTTAAGAACATGTTGTTAAAATAACAGCACTTCCAGTAATTTGGTATTAAGAGTTCTGTTGTTAGTCTGGTTTCATGCTGTCGTCAGTTTGGTGTGAATGAGTCATATTTGGTTTAGTGCGGTTTTGGTGGTCGTGTGTCATTTTCTTGTATGTCCTTATGCTTTTGGTGTTCATGTTCTGTTTGATGGTTTTGATGATACTTCTGTTGTCATGGCATTAATGTGGTGTATTTGTTGTCAGGTGGAGCGCCACCGTGCTCTGCAGCAGAGACTGGAGCTGGAGCAGCAGAACCTTCTGGGGGCCACCATGGGGCCCGGGATCGGAGTAGGAGCCATGACCACCACAGGGGCTTTATCCGGGACAGGTCCCTCACTGGTGTCTGTGCCTCAACTTGGGCCCCCTGCTGGGCCTGGAGCTGCAGTTTCCCAGGCTGGCTCAGGAGGAACTCCTGGCGGGACAGGCCTTTCCCAAATGCCCTTCTTCAGCTCGGAGCTGCCCCAGGACTTCCTCCAGTCCCCCCCAGGCTCAGCGACTCCCCAGCAGCAGCAGCAGGTCTACGGCGCTCCCCCAGGTCAGGGTTTAAGGCCCCCACCTGGGCATGACATGGCTGGTTCCCTCCTCCAGCCCAGACCGAGACACCCGGGCCCTGCTGGACCATCTGGCCCAGGACAGGTGCGTCCACCGGGGTTAGGCGGACCGGGGTTGAGGCCTTCCCAGCCTGGAAGTACCTGTGTGGGGGAGCTTCATCTGCCTCCCTTCGGACAAGACCCCTCCTTTGCCGGAGGAGGCCCAACCTCCCTGGCACAGCTCTACTCCGACATCATCCCTGATGAGAAACCAAAGAAGAAGAGGAGCAGGAAGAGAGACTTGGACGATGGAGCCAGGACGCCGCTGTCGTCCTACTCTGATGACATCACAGCTCCATCCACTCCCGCCGTCTCTGACACTTCCTGTTCCACCCCAACAAGGGGAACCCTTGACCAATCAGAATTGTTGTTTCATCAAAGCTCAGCCCTCTCCAGTTTGGTTCCATCAACAGAGCTGGAGAGACGGCTCGCAGCCGCCCAAGCAGCTCAAGAGGGAAGCATCTTAAACCGAGCTCCCATGGAGGTCAAGGTGAGGAGACCAGACCGAAAACACCAGCACAGCTGTTCCATAGGTCCTTAAAATGTCTTCAAGTTACTTTTATAAATATGAGGCCTTCAAAGTTTTGGTCTTAATTTCAACATATGCATTTTCACTGGTAGTCAGATAAAAACCAGGCCTAAAAATGCTGGGGATGTGGTCTACACAAACAAATAAAAGCCTGCCTCAAATACAGAACAGGGAAAAACAGATCGGAGCTGTGGCACACCGGCAGTGTGTTTTTATTGTTGATGTATTTAATTTACTCTATTTCCTACCACTTCTTGGGGCGTGCAGAGTTCCTCCGTTACGCACGGGTGCTAAGAAGGAGACAGGTCCAGATCTATACCTGATCAAAGGTCCCCTATAGCCTTCTCTCCTCTCCTCCTGTGATTAGCAGACTGCTGCAACTCTGCTGCACTCACAAGCAGACACTGACTTTCAGTTTTGTAGAGTCAAACTGAGTGCTGATAACACGCTTCGTATTCTACAAATTATTTTTTTTCTTCATTTGATAAATGTTGGCGCTGATACGCGGAAATTAACGAAATGTTTTTGTTTTGGTTTTATTTCTATAAAATAAAAAAAGGCAAAAGGACATTGGTTGCGGTGGGCAGATAATGTAATCTGTCTGAACACCGTGTCACACCAGTAATGGCGGCAACCCTAGTGCACAACCATAAAAAAACCTAACCTTAAAGGAAACAAGATAACATTATTTGTTGTTATGTGGTGCTTGGCATATTGGGTTAATAACGTTTTAAGTAATGCTGTTAGAAAGATAGCTTTCAACAGCACTTTGTTGTATCAGATTAGATTGTTATTTGATATTTGTCACTGTCACCCAGTTCTAATCATGCTTGTGTCGCACAAACTCTTCCAGGAGGAGCGCGTGGAGGGTGGAGCTTGTGGAGGAGGAATGTTGAAGCTGGAGGCAGGAGGGAGTCAGCGGATCTCCTCGTCTCCTGTCCACGGAGGAGACGCAGGAAAGGAGTTACTGCGACACCTGCTGAAGGACAAGACCTCACCGGCAACCACTCCATCACCTGGCAACCAGGCCCTCGCCGCCTGCCGGCAGCTCTCCAGCGAGAGTGTGCGCTCCGAGGAAGAGGAGGGGCTCGTCCGGCCCGGCTCCCATAACAGTGGCAGCATGGTGAGGAAGAAGTCAGGGCTGCATTAAGTGCCAATTGCAAAAAATAAAAAAGCATACATGATATAAACAATATACTGTCAACATATATCACAATTCTACATATGAATAAAAATGTACAGTTATGGCTTTAATACTAGAATACCTAGATAACTTGACACCTTTGGAATGCATATGTTCAATATATATGGTAATTATCCCATAATGCATTGGTGTTTGTATATTATGTCCCATATTGACAAAATGGAGGGTGGAGCTCACTGGGAGAAGCTGAGAATACCTCCTGGCAATCACTTTTGTGGCAGGAAAATGCAATCACCGTAACAGCCAGTTGGCATCTCGTCAAGCCCTGTAATTGGAAATAACTTGACTGGGTGAGGGTGTTATTTCATCTCTCTCTCTCTGTGTGTGTGTGTGTGTGTGTGTGTGTGTGTGTGTGTGTGTGTGTGTGTGTGTGTGTGTGTGTGTGTGTGTGTGTGTGTGTGTGTGTGTCAGGTGCTGGAGAGCGGTGAGCTGCTGGACAGCGTGAAGAGGAAACAGCAGCGCTGCAAGAGGCTGCCCAGAGTGGACAAAGCTCCCACTAAAACCAAGAGGAGAAGGAGAGACGAGGAAGACGACGCGCTCTACTCCTCCAACACCGACACACTCATGACACAAGTCAAACAGGTACTGTCCTCCCCGTGTCAGTGAGTCTTAGTGTTTCCCAAAGCACGCTGTGCACTCAATAATGTGTTGTCTCTAAAAGTTTCCGAAAACACTTTTTTTTTTTTTTTAGTAACCAACCCACCCTGTACTATATTACATATTTTATACAGGGTACCCACGGGGTCTTAAAAGTATTTTTTAAAAGCATTGAATTTAATATTCCAAAAATCAGGCCTTAAAAGTATTGAATTTTGTTTACAAAGGTCTTAAAAAAATGTTCTTGTGCTTTCGTAGGATTAAATAAAACACTGTAACGTCGTAAACAACATCTGGTTTGGTCCACACTTGTTTACATGCAAGTTCCCTGCGTTTAGTGTGTTTTTCTGTATCCGCATTGCCACCACGGTGCAGCAGAGGGACGACATCATCAAGTGGCGACTTAAACTTTTAAAGGGACAGTGCAGTTTATCGAAGTGTCGATTAGTAAAACATAAATTTATGTAATTTCATATTAATTGGGATTTTAGTGACATTTCAAACAAAAATAAGCTTTGAAGCTGTGAAATGTATCGCAAGAGTTTGAAGTTAACATTATTTGTAGTTAATGAGGTTTAGATTGTGTAGTAGTAGTACGTTAGTTATCATTTATTTCAGTTTTTAGCTTGTTTTCACATTGTTTCAATTGCTGTGACTAACTTGGACCCTGTGCATTGCAACTTGCTATTATAATTATTGTTATTTATTTTATTTTATTTTTCTTACTATTGAAAACAGTTGTGCAAATGTGCAAAGTTGCTTCATTCCAAATAGGAGCTTTTGTGACCAAAAGGCTCTATGTGAGGCCGTGGTGAAGGGTGTGGGCACATAATGCATACAATTTTATGTTATTAGAATACACACACACCTCACAAAGCTGTTGTGTATTTAATATAAATGTGAGTATTATAATAAAATGTTTTTTTAAATTCAAGTACTTGGTAAATATCTTTTTTCGAGGGATGAAAATCCATACTGATTTTCCGTAATATCCATCATACTTTTGTCAGTATGGACGTGAAGTTGGCATTACCTTTCACTCTAAGTGGTATTAAAAAGTTCCTGTTTATATTCCCATCTCTTATCTGTTGGCACTTTGTACATTCTGTTAGTAATGTGTATGTAACCTTTGAAGAACGCATGTGTTTTAAATTTTTTAATTTGTTTATTTTATTCCTGTGTTTCGATTTGATTTGTCTCTGCAGCAGCTGTCTCTGCTGCCCCTCATGGAGCCAGTGATGGGGGTCAACATGACGCTCTTCCCCCCCTACGGCACCTCTGCCCTGGACAGAGACAGCCAGCTCACTGGCTCCTTCGGCAACGCCTCTCTGGATGGAGTCGCAGACTACTACTCACAGCTCATATACAAGGTGCGCCAGTACTACTTGTACTTTAGTACTGCGTAAAACACAACACTTGTTATGTAAAATGTACTACAATAGAATAATTCAGTGATGATTATATGAGACACAAAGCTGTTTCAAACGGTACTGTGATGGTCTTAAACTGAACTCCAGTAGACACTAGGAACCTCTGGCTGAGTGTAGTGTTGTCCGTCCTCTCCCCAGCAGAACAACCTCAGCAACCCACCGACACCCCCGGCTTCCCTGCCTCCCACCCCCCCGCCTGTGGCTCGACACAAGATGGTCAACGGCTTCGCCACCACGGAGGAGCTGGCCAGGAAAACAGCAGCGCTCAGAGAGCAGGAGGGTAAGAGCTTCAATAATACCGCCAAGTATTAATACTGTCAAGTGGTTTATAGACAGACAAATATTGAAATTGAAACCAATTTGCATCATAATGTATCAAAGAATTATGTATGTATATGTATTTCAGCCTTACATTTCTTGCGTCATGAATGCTTGTATTTACATTTACATTTACATTTAGTCATTTAGCAGACGCTTTATCCAAAGCGACTTACAAGGGAGAATAACATTCAAGCTCGTATGCCTGTGTAATATTTTATCTTTTCAATTTGATTTTCATGAACAACACATCAACTCATAAACTTAAAAAAAAGATAGATTTGCACGTCCCTAACTATCCATTAAATAACTTAATGTTTCTCTTCCAGTGAAAGGAGTTTCTGGGCTCAAGCAGAAGGGGGAGGAGCTTCTCGGTCTGAACAATGCCTCCAAGATGGTGGATGTTCCTGCCTCCCTCCCCACTCCACCACACAACAACCAGGAGGAGCTGAGGTAAGAGGATAAGAGGAAGACACCCCCGCCCCCCATCCTCAAATTGACCCGTCAGACATATTTATTTAAATATATATATATATATATATACACACACACACACACACACACACACACACACATATGTATTTGTTTGGTTTCAGGGTCCAGGAAGCGCCTGCAGACAGAGACAAGAACCGGGAGAGTCCAGAGGGCTTTGTACCCTCGTCCTCTCCAGAGAGCGAGGTGGACGGGGAAGTCAGCCGCTATCCCGACCTCTCCCACATCAAACTGGAACCTCCATCGCCCTGCCCCTCGCCTACAATACCCATCATGCCTTGCTCGTGGGGCAAAGGTAAGCGTCTCAGAATGGCAATTTCATGAGGTGTGGTGAAGTAACTGGTTGTGTAACATGTGTATGAAGCTATTCCCTCAATACTGGATCAGTTGAAGAGAATCTGATGGCAAACACTCGGGTTGGCTCCCACAGATCGCACGTCTCCAGGGCTTAGGTTAAAAAATACTGCAATTTTGCTTCAGGAGTACACAAACAAATTTTCCACACTTAAAGGGACTTATCACTGTGTGTGTGTGTGTGTGTGTGTGTGTGTGTGTGTGTGTGTGTGTGTGTGTGTGTGTGTGTGTGTGTGTGTGTGTGTGTGTGTGTGTGTGTGTGTGTGTGTGTGTGTGTCCAGGCTCTGCAGTGAAGCAAGAAATCAAGGCAGAGCCCGGCCATCAGGGGCCACCGTCCTGTTCCAATGCTGGCCTGGTTTCCATCGCCATAACACTGAACCCAATGGCTGCTCAGGTAAACACTGGTCCTTTAAAAAAAAATTATAATAATAAATCCTCCAGATGGATTCAAGAGATTATTATTGTTCATTGGCTGCATCTGAAGATTGAACTTGCTGGCTGCTGACCTCTTATTATATGGTCACAGAATATTGATTTGAACATTTCTTTTATCTGATTGTCTCCCATCTTTCCAGAACATTCCTCGCATCATGGTGGCCGTAGCCGACTTGCTCCGCGTGCCCGTGCCAGCCAGCTACCAGCTCAGCCACCTACCACCCGGGCCCTTGAGCCAACTCCCCGGACCCGACCGCAGCTCCCTGTCCCTGCTGGCTGGCATCAGAGTCCCTATGATACAGGTTCAAACCACAATAACAGATCATCATTATACTTTGTTTGACAGAAATGTTTTAATACTGTTATCATTTGTCAGACGCACAAAGAACCCAGAAGGAAGTCGTGTCTTTTAAAGCAACACAATGTAACTTTTTCACCTCATTATATAAACTAACAGCTTCATTCTCAATCATTTTGATGCTACACTGACTTGTATTACCTCTATATCACCTCTTTCTTTCCCTTCCCCCCACCTGAATGCCTGTGATTGGGTTCGAAACCCGCGGGAAGAGTGCATTACACTTTACGGCACTAAGTCACTTGCTTGATGTCGGGCTCAGGGTTTCCGTTATCCGGTAATAAACGTTTTTTTTGGCCTGGTAACATTTATTTTTAAAAACAATAATTTATAAACTTGCCTGTCAGAATGTCAGGTAATAGTGCTCATACAAAACGTAGCCGCTCCACCTCCCCGACGGCGCGGGCAAGACGGCCCGGTGGAGCGCCTGGCACCCTCACCCTCACTTTCATTGTGCCACGGTGTTTGCGTCACCCTCTCACTAGCGAGCCAATCTGCCAGGCCGAGTACACCTGATACCTACACCGGTAGCAGGAGCCCCCGTCCTTCCAAGAGACGCTGTAACCTCGGTGTACAATATATATGCGTTTGTGACCTATAAGGTTGAAATTGTCCGGTAAAATAAATTATTTTGTGACTCAGGACACAGTTTTACTTCAGTGTTGTAAAAGTTAAATTGCACTCAGAAACTGTCATGGCACAAATGCCAAAGGTTTCATAATGCTGCTTTAAGCTATTTTGGGTTAGAGTCCTGCAATGATTATCTTCCCTTTCTTTCCATCCTCTGTATTTACTCCCGTCCATTCATGTGTGTGTTCAGGTTGCAGATGTGATCAGGCAGCCAGCCTTAGGCTCTAACCAGGCGGGTGGCAAACTGCTCAGACCACCTGGATTGACGGGAACCCCCAATAATAATGGTCAGTATGCAGCTACATTTTTTTGTCATGTTTGTGTTTATTTCCATATTTATTTTGTTAGTTTGTTTCCCTCCAATATGACGTTTTTATCTATTTTATTTAATTTTTTATCATCCAGGCGTGAGAATGGATGGCAGCGCTGGCCCCAGGCCGCAGTGCTGCACTCAATGCAAGTCACCGCTAATGGGAAATGTTGTTCACGTGGCCACAAAGGACTCGAAACTGGTACAAAAATATACTATATAATATAACCAACACTTACACACAGTCCAATATTCAACATGTATTTTTAAACTATAGGAACCTGTCTTTATCTAAAGTAGGTGAATCAATCAAGTGAGACATATTGATGGATAGATGAATAGTGTATAGATAGTTGTATTTCTGTAAACATTAGCCATGTTATGAAGATGGTTTGGGAATTATAGCTATTGTGAAAATAACTGGTTTATTTTGTTTAATTGTATGTTTTAGGAAGGTCAGTCCAGAGGACGAACGGATCTGGTGTTTTGCAGCACCAACTGCTCTGCGCTCTACTGCTCTGCTTTACAAAAGCAACCATCCGACGCAAAGGTACAAACGCACAACGTCCACCCGACAGACACAAAATAGTTTTTAGCTTCCTCTATCATATTTTCCACGATCCCCATTGGCAGCTCAGATGCCTATGTCAGCCTGTTGTGCAACTGTACATTATCCAATATTTTTTTATCCGGCACAGAAATATCCCTTCAGTGTATTTGTCATCCATGTCCTCCTCTATATGCTGTTTCCATTGTTTGGTGGTGGCGTCCACCTTTCCCGAAACTGTCGATAGTGTTAGATAACACTTGATGTCTGTACAAACGGTATCCGCTTCTCTCTCCGCAGCCTGTGGTTCCACTAATCCTTCCAGAGGAGAAGGGGGCTGGGTCTCCCTCCAGTAGAACTCAGCACCAGTACACCAATAACATGTCTGCCATCGCCGTCCACTGCCTGCCTCTGCCGTCTTCCTCTTCCTCCCCCGCCGCCGCCGCTGCCTCCTCCTCGCCCCCTCTCTCCTTCCCTCTCGCCTCAGCTCTCACCATGGACAACACCCCCAAAACAGACAGCCTGAAGGTGAGTGGCTGTGATCTAGAAATTAATACATGATAAAAAATTATATATAGCTACTAAATATAGTAGTGTTACATACTAGTGGCATGGAGAGTTGCATATCAATTTTCCAGGTGATTGTCTGTATTGATTTATGGATTATATTGACAGGTTACGGTGAAGCTGAAGCCCCGTCCCCGTGCCGTCCCCGGAGGAGAGGACTCTTCCTCATCCTCCTCATCGTCATCTCGTCACGGGAAAAGAATGAAGAGCTGTCGATGGCGACATTGGAACGTTCACATCACATTTCCGAGGTTAGCCGGGCTGCGCAAGGGTTAGCCTACCTCGCTTAGACGAGTCCACTTGCAGCACACTTTCTGGCTTAACCCTGTTATGAGCAACACTACTATTTACTCCCGTTAGCCAGCGTAGCGTCACACTGCCAACGTTAGATTTTCACCACGGCTCTGTTTTCTCACCCAGGGGGCCCAGCGTGACCAACGAGGCTGTTTCCATGCCAACGGAGGAGGAAATCGACGTGCTCTTAAAAAAGCTCGGCGTGAGTCTTCGACCCGACCCGCTGCCCAGGGACCAGCGCCGCTGCTGCTTCTGTCACCAGCTGGGAGACGGACTGACGGACGGACCGGCAAGACTACTGAACCTGGACCTGGACCTCTGGGTGGGTCTATGGGCTTCTATTGTTGTCCCCGTCCGGCTTCTATTGTAGTTTACGCCTATGTGGTCTTGTACTATTGTGATCCCGTGGCTTCTATTATGATACTGACTTGTATTATTGTCTACTGCATCTATGGTCTATGGTCTGGTCCTCTGGCTTCTATTGTGCTGTACTGGCGTCTGTTGTAGTTACGGCCATGCCGAAATAGTTATGAATGAGTAATTATAACTATCTAATCATCAAGAACTTTTGTTTTAGTGTTTGTTCACATATTTTAAATCCCATGATGAAGACTCTCACTGAGGTTCGTCTGACTGAAGTCAAATTTTTCATCCATATAATCATTATTTTAGATAAGAAATTGTGCCTCGCTGGATAACTAAACCATAACTTCCCGAGGAGTCTTTACGCATTAGTATTGGAATGTCATTGTGATCTGAAAATGTAGTTTTTTTAACTCAAAATATCAATATCTTTCCTTGAAATTGCGCGTGTGCAGGTCCACCTGAACTGTGCGCTGTGGTCCAGTGAGGTGTATGAGACGCAGGCGGGGGCCCTGATCAACGTGGAGCTGGCCCTGCGCAGGGGCCTTGCCCTGCGCTGCGCCCACTGCCAGCAGACTGGAGCCACCAGCGGCTGCAACCGCCTGCGATGCTCCAACACCTACCACTTCACCTGCGCTCTGCAGGCACACTGCACCTTCTTCAAGGTAGTAACACAGGGATGAGGGGGTTGGGTGGATGGATAGAGGGGAGCGATGGAGGGATAGATATAGGGATAGATGGATGAAGCAGTAGGTAGAGAGATATATGGATTAATGGAGGGTTAGATGGATAGATAAAGGGGATGGATAGATGGATGATAGAGATATGGATAAAGGGATAGATGGATAGACACTCAAGCTAAACGCATTCAGCGCCACCTTGGAGCGACGCATCCTCCCACACCCTGCTGACCTTTCACCTTTAACCCCCAGGACAAGACCATGCTGTGTCACCTCCACAAGCCCAGGACGGGGCTTCTGAGCGGGGAGCGCCCCTCGGCCGGTGGCGGCTCCCCCGGCTCGTGCTGCTCTCCCTCCTCCACGCCCGCCCGCAGCCCCAACCCCGACCCGTACGACTCGGAGCTGCGCTGCTTCGCCGTGTTCCGCCGTGTCTTCGTGCAGCGCGATGAGGCGCGGCAGATCGCCGCCATCGTGCAGCGCGGCGAGCGGCAGCACACCTTCCGGGTCGGCAGCCTGGTGTTCCGCGTCATCGGCAGGCTTCTCCCGCAGCAGATGGCGGCCTTCCACAACCATGCTGCCATCTTCCCCGTGGGTTACCAGGCCAACCGCATCTACTGGAGCATGCGAGACGGCAACAGGTACTTTGACTTGAAGTTGTGTTGTGCGCTGACAGGCAGAGGGTCTTCATGCTAACATGCGAATATGCTTGTGTCGCAGGCGGTGCAAGTACATGTGTTCCATCGAGGAGCGTAACGGAGAGCCGCTCTTCAAGGTCAAGGTGGTGGAGAAGGGACACGATGACCTCATCCTCACAGCGAGCAATCCCAAAGGTAACCTCTGACTTTGAGATCTAGCGAGAGATCCATGCACTTAAATGTATTTATTATGAATGGATGGCAGAACTCACTGCCCCCCTTGGTCATTGTGATTCAGACCCAACTAGAAATACCTGTCTTGGTCTTTGTCATCAGCTTTGACATGGAGTATTGCATCCGTTGGTTTGTTTCTGAGGACATCTGAAAACATCTCTATTTAGGAATAGTACAGCAGCGTATTGTGACAGACTGTATTGACCCCAACAAAACATCTGTTATTGTGTCAAACATTTCAAAACAGACCATTCTAAAAGAGTGTAAATTCTACCGCTGTTCCAAACATGTATATTGTCGTCTCTCTGCAGCGGTTTGGGACCAGATCCTGGAGCCGGTAGCAGAGCTGAGGACGGTGTGTGGAACTCTCAAACTGTTCCCCATCTACCTGAAAGGAGAGGATCTGTTCGGACTGACCACTTCCGCTGTGACCCGCATCCTAGAGTCTGTGAGTACACACAAACACCCACCCACACACACACACACACACACACGCACACAGACAGACTGTTATTAACATGACCAATGAGTTTATTTCTTAACTGTGCGTGCGCGTTTTGCAGCTGCCTGGCGTGGAGGCCTGTGAGCGCTACACCTTCCGCTACGGTCGGAACCCCCTGATGGAGTGGCCCCTGGCCTTCAACCCGTCTGGTTCGGCCCGATCCGAACTCAAAGTGTGTCAGACCAAGAGGTACCGCGACCACACACACACTGAACAGAAACCGCTTCAGTACATAAAATAATCATTTGTTATGATATTAATGTCATTCATAATTCATTCATGCTTTCATGTGCTGCTCTTTCTAATTTACTTTGACATCTTGTACTGCTTTAGTAGAAGCTGATTTACAAACTCCTCTCACTCTGTCCTCTCCCTCCATCTCCCTCTCTCCCCCCTTTCTATAGCTATTTCCCTCCCTTTCTACCCCCCCTCCCTTCCTATCATTCTCTCTCCATCTCTCTCACTCTGTCTCTCTCAATCCATCTCTCCCCTCTCTGTTAATTCAATTCTGTTTCGATTCAAGGGCCTTCATTGGCATGCGAAACACAGGCTTACATTCCCCGAATCCAATTTGAGACAAAAAGTGAAGCAAATAATGTCAAATGTAAACAAAAAATCTTAATGTTGCAGTTTTGAAATATATGCAGATAAGTGAAGAAAACTTCAAAGAAAAAACTCATACATACTAACTGAATACACGTATATAAATACAGGTGAGGAGATAGACATATAGAGGACATACTGTGTGTAAACGTGCACTTATAGATAACCTCCCTCTCCAGATCCAACCTGCTGACCAGCGTCGCTCCCCGGTGTCAGGGTTCGGTCGGTGCCATCGTGGGTTTGGTTCCGGGCGTCATCTCTCTCTCTCCTGGGGAGACGGTGGCTGGCGCGCCGCAGGGACGCCACTCCAAGTCCGCCCAGTACCGCCGCATGAAGTCCGAGTGGAAGACCAACGTTTACCTGGCTCGCTCCGGCATCCAGGTGAGACATGCAACGCACGCACACACACACACAAGCACACATTCTTGTACTGGTATCAAAGTGAGGTCCAAGTAAATACATCTGGTAAGTGAGGACCCATTTTACCCAGTTTACATTTATGTTTCATGTATGCACCGAGCATCAAGAAAAATTCCTTGTTCGTGTAAACTTACTGGGCAATAAAGACTATTCTGATTCTGATGTTTGTGGTGCACTCCTACACCAAAAAAAAACTCAATTTGGAGGCGGTCCTCACAAGTATAGTAAAACACACTGAACACTATTACGGTAAATGGAAAAGCGAAATATCTGAACTTGAAAAACACCCATATTTTGTTGGTGTGTGTGTGTGTGTGTGTGTGTGTGTGTGTGTGTGTGTGTGTGTGTGTGTGTGTGTGTGTGTGTGTGTGTGTGTGTGTGTGTGTGTGTGTGTGTAGGGGCTGGGTCTGTACGCGGCCAGAGACATAGAGAAGTGCACTATGGTCATCGAGTACATCGGAACCATCATCAGGAGCGAAGTCGCCAACCGCAAGGAGCGTCTGTACGAGTCTCAGGTAAACAACCTGTTAAAAGTTTAACAGCTGTGAACATTGTTGTGGACGGACTAAACCGTTACAGAGGAAATCGACGACTGTACTTTAGGTTAATAAAGTATTTAATCTGGTACCAGAGGAGCATTAACAAAGCAACAGCAAATGATCAGCTCTCTCTAGAGAGCCGAGACTATTTATAGGATGGAGACTCTTGTTGCATCATCGGCTTGGTGGAGCACCTCTGGTTGGAAACAGTTCTTTGTGATCCATGTGTCCTTTTGTGACCAGTTGTGCACATGTTCCTGCATGTCGCCACTTGCGGACATGTTGTCCATGTTGTCCTGCACGTACACGTTAGGGCATAATGTCACAATACGTCATAAGTTCAATTGAGGATACACAGAAATACAGAATTCCTATAGCACAACCCACTGAACAGTCCGTTCAAATACACGCAAACCGCAAATAAAAACGCTCCAAATGATCGCACAATGAAAAAATGTCTTCTCCTTTTTTGTGTCCGTGTTGTAGAATCGAGGGGTCTACATGTTCAGAATCGACAACGACTTTGTGATCGACGCCACCATCACCGGAGGCCCAGCGAGGTACTGAGCTTCTGACTGGACTGGATTGGTTCTGGACTTGTTATACTGGGAAGGACCAGTTTCCCCCACTTTAATAAATGACTTGTTAAAACCTACATTTTTAGGTTTCTTTCACCACTTTCCCAAGGCACCAATAACCCAGTAACACCCGCTAACTAACATCTGGCATTTGTCATCAGTGGGAAAGGTAAAACCCCGGGTTTTTATTGGCTCCAGCTCCGTTCAGCTGTGATGTAAACTCGACACTCGGGTCGACCCGCTCATTTTGGCCACTTTACTTTACACTTTTATTCGACGCGTGTGGAAGCTCCGGACAATGGCGTAAATTGACAGGAACATCCCTGTATCATTCCATCATTTCATATTTGTGGATTCTCCGTGCTGCTTCTACTGCGTTCTCCCCAGTCATACTGGAACCATGACACGCCCCTTTTTCGGTGTGGCGGTGATGTCGAACGTGACGCACCGGGAAAAAAAATAAAGAAAGGCATACTTCTCTCCTGGCAATGGAAAAGGATCTAATCGCCTATTTTTGACGGGTTTTACCCGCGCTTTTTAAACGTGGCTAAACCCGCGAAAAATAGGCGATTAGATGAGTATACCTGCTAATTGTGGTGTCAACACGGTATTTGACTTGAGAAATTGAGAATACATTTTAATAGGAAACGTTGAAAAAAACAATAAAAATATAGATTTAACAAATTAAAATATCTTTAAATGGAAGGAATCACTCCAATCTCATTATTTTATTTTTTTACACATGTATTATATTTATCTATTTTTATATATACTTTGAAATATACTGTAGACTGATAAAGATTATCTCGGGAGAAAGCGTAAAATATTTCAAATCCAACTTACATTTGGATCGAAGCACGATTGTGCAATCATGGCGATTTCACAAAAATAAAATTGATCTCCAATAATGGCTGATCAGACGATGATGTCATCATCGTGACGTGACCATGTAGATGGGGTATTGATGACTAATGTCTGGCTCCAGGTACATCAACCACTCTTGCGCTCCCAACTGCATCACGGAGGTTGTCACCGTGGAGCGGGAGAACAAGATCATCATCAGCTCCTGCCGACGCATCCAGAGAGGAGAGGAGGTAGAGCCGCCCATCCGCCATTTAGCAACCCGTCACACCACCACGAGGAACAGCCCGTAATATTTGATAACTGGTTAAACCCAAAATCCGTGAGGTCGTCTGTGTTGGGTGGATTATGTTGCGTTAAGTCCATTCCATTAGAAACTGCAGCGTGGGTTTTTTGGGGTTTGTTTTGGGTTTTTTTTTTTTTACACCTCCATCCCGTTGTATGTTCTCGGTGATTTGAGGTGGTGGAGATATTTTGTTCTTTTTTTTGTGAACGTTCCTCCGTGCGGACGGTTCACCGACCACACAGAAAGAGCATAGAGAGGAGCACATATATAACCAAAAATAAATTGAAAGGATGTTTCTTCTAAAGTACCAGATAAATTAGACATTATAATATACATTTTTTTATAGAAAATACTCGGATTGCCACTTTAATTTGAAGTGAAACGCTATTGATGTTCACCAACTTCTCTCTCGCTCTCTCGCCCTCTCCCTCAGCTGTGCTACGACTACAAGTTCGACCTGGAAGACGATCAACACAAGATCCCCTGTCACTGTGGAGCGTTCAACTGTCGCAAATGGATGAACTGACGCACACCTCGACACACACACACACACACACACACACACACACACACACTCCCAGGTGCATTCCTGTTGCTAGTGTGATCGGCAGCTCTTCGTCTTGGTGCTGTGTTCAGGGCAGATTCACTTTTTGATCACGTCACAATAATAATAATAATAATAATATTAATTCTAATGATTATAATCACATGGAGCTGGGCGGGGTTTCTTCTTCTCCGTTTTCGGACGTTCTGTCGAGTGTCGGGGGTCGGAGGTCACCCGTCGGAGGTCTGGCGCGGGACGGCGGGGAGGGGTCACCGATGGCTGCCGCCTTAACGTTCGCACCTTTGAAGGGGGCTGGTCCCCCCTTATAAGTCCCAGAGGGATTTTTATGGGATATAGAGACGGGACCCAAGCTGCAGAATGTTCGTCTGAAAGGGAGAATTATTAACTTGCACTAATCACCTGGAGGAAAACAAAACCCCGTTGAAAAATACTTGATTCCATGTCTTTTTTTTTTTTTTTTTTTTTCTTCTCTTTTCTTTTCTGTAAAATAAGAGATCTTTTTGTATTTATTACTGAACGGAGCTATTTTCTAAACTGCAGGAAGTTTGGTGGCAAGAGTTGTACATATCTGTAACGAACGACAAGAGAATCCTCCACCAAGAGCTACCTTAACGCCTTCAGCTTCATCACCACCGCCCTCCTCTTCCTCCCTCGGCCCGGTAGCTGTGTGTGTGTTCCTTCCCGTGTAAATGTGTACAGAATGTTTATAGAAGCAGAAGGAAGCAGATTATTTTTGTTCCATTTACTTTTTTTTTTTTTTTTTTTTTTTTTAATGAAAAGAAAAAAATATTCTGACCACTCACTTGAAAAGAAGTTTGTCTGACTTCTGTTGAGGTTTCTCCCCCCCCCCCCCTTCTGGCAGCCTTTGCCCCTTTCACACGCAGCCCCGCCCGACTTCCTGTCCGTCTGATTGGATGTTTCTTTGCTTGCTTAGTCTCCGCCTCTTCCTGCCCGTCAAAGGCCTTGATCAGTGGGATTAAAAAGTCTGAAACCGCGACACGGCCACACACTGATCTGTTGCTGTTTGTCTGATTGTGTTTTTTTTTTTTAACTGTATTATTTGAGTGTGGCCGTGTTTTGGATCAGCGCTCTAGAACCAATATGGCGTCTCTCGCCTGGAATAAACTGGTAGCATTTCTGTTTTGTTTTTGCGGTTTTTTTTTTTGTTTTTTTTTAGTTTTGTGCACATACTCACCAGTGGGTTGTCCATGGAGCTGTTGTAACGTGGCCTCCTCCTCCTGTACATATTTAACTTCCACCGCCTCCCAGTCCTTGTACATTTAACCCCTAACAAGCCACTGATTGGTTTCCTGATATGTACAGTTAGAATCTATTGTTGGACACATGAAGCCTTTTTTTGAAAAAAGTGATCTAATATTGTATCTCTTTTTGTTTTTGGAAAAAAATAAGTTGTGAATTTAGAATCATTTACAAAAAAATAAAAATATTTTACATCTTGAAGTGATTATTAGTTCATCATTATTGAGGCAATGAAATGACATGCAGGACAGTTAAGAATTGATTTTCTCTTTTTGACAGTAATCCTGGAGATTATATATTTATATTTAATTGCCTGGATGTTACTGAGGATACATTCCATATCATATCCGAAACATGAGTCTGGTCTACGCCTTTAACATGATCATCCTGATACTTCCCTGGAAAAACCTGTTGTATACAAGCTGAGATCTGTCTTTTGCCCTCTCGTGGATTATTTGTGCACTGCAGGCAGTCGAGGGGCTTTCAATTCTAAAACCTTTTTGTTTTTTAAACAATATTTCAGGATGAATATTTACTGGTTTAAAGCAGTGTATGATAACTTAATATTTTATACCTTACTTTATAATAAAATTGTGTTTAAAAGTGTATATCAAATATGACAACAAGTATACACCGATCTGCCAGTGTTAAAACCACTGACAGGCGAAGTGAATAACATTGTTCATCTCGTTCCAATGGCACCTGTCAAGGGGTGGGATATATTAGGCAGCAAGTGAACAGTCCGTTCTTGAAGGTGATGTGTTGGAAGCAGGAAAAATTGATAAGCGTAAGGATCTGAGTGACTGACAAGGACCAAATTGTGATGAGTAGACGACTGGGTCAGAGCATCTACAAAACAGGTCTGGTGGGGTGTTCCTGTTATGCAGTGGTTAGTACCTCCCAAAAGTGGTCCAAGAAGGACAACTGGTGACAGGGTCATGGGTGCCCAAGGCTCATTGATGCATGTGGGTAGCCAAGTCTAACCCATCTGGTCCGATCCTACAGAAGGGCTTCTGTTCCACAAATTGCTGAAAAAGTAAATGCTGTTTATGATAGAAAGGTGTCAGAACACACAGTGCATCACAGCTTGCTGTGTATGAGGCTGCGTAGCCGCAGACCGGTCAGAGTGTCCATGCTGACCCCTGTCCACCACTGAAAGCTCCTTCAATGGACACGTGAGCGTCAGAACTGGACCATGGAGCAATGGAAGAAGGTGGCCTGGTCTGATGAATCATGTTTTCTTCTACATCATGTGGATGGCCGGGTGCGTGTGTTGTTTACCTGGGGAAGAGATGGCACCAGGATGCATTATGGGAAGAAGGCAAGCTGGTGGAGGCAGGGTGATGCTCTGGGCAATGTTCTGCTGGGAAACCTTGGGTCCTGGCATTCATGTGGGTGTTGCTTTGACACGTACCGCCTACCTAAACATTGTTTCAGGCCAAGTACACCTCATCATGGCAACGGTATTCCCTGATGGCAGTGGTCTCTTCAGCAGGATAATGCGCCCTGAAACACTGCAAAAATTGTTCAGGTATGGTTTGCAGGTTCGACTCCTCCTTTTTCCATCCAAGTCCTTTTAAACACGCGTTTGTGTCGCTGGATTTGGATGAAAACTTCAGGAATCAGGGGAGGAAAAAAAACTCCACCCAGAAACATGAGGCCTCCTCGCGTGCAAGACTCCAGGCAATGGTCTATGCTTTATGGAAAGACCGCCTGTGTATATAAATGTATCCAATATATTGCCAAGTATCGCTTTATTTAATAAAAAAAAACCGGTAAATCAAACATTAATATAAACAATTAAATATTTAAAATATTTCATAAAACAAAAGCAGCAATTTTAAATATATTTATTGAAAATAAATACTTTGAGCTCCTGTAGGTCACAGTAAAACTCACTTCCCAGTGGGTGACAGAGGAAAAATCCATCCTGTACGTGACTCAAATTAAACAAATTCCACTTTTGAGACTCCACTGGAAAATGTAAAATATTCCTCCCAAAAGTTTGTTTCTCGTTCATTCTCGGAAAACCTAAAACTGGAGTCGAGTGGAGTCAGGTGTGTTTACAAAGCCTGTCAGTCTCAAAGGGCTTCGCAGGCCCAGTTCAACCGGTTCAAATGTCTCCTCCAAATGTGCCAACATGATCTCAAATGGTTTCTTTTAATTATTTCTATTTAAAGTTTATAGCTCTGAGATTTTGAACAAGAAAGAAAAAGTTTGAATTAGACACATGAAAACAAAAAGTATTCTTAACTTTATTTTTACCAACATGTTCCCTGCAATGGTTAAATCGTTTTTTTTGTTTTTTTGTTTTTTTATCACCATAATTCTCACTGTGGTTTGATGAAAACATCGAAACCAGGAGAATGGAAAAGGAAACAATTATTAAAGATTCTCGTCAGGATTTTAAAACCTTTGTTTAATGGTTATGAAACTCAACACTTAAAGGTGCAGTGTGTACAACTGACAGAACAGACGTGGACATTTCAATAGAACATGAAATTCATAAGTACGTTTTAATAAGTGTATAATACCATTAAAATAACAATCGTATTTTCGTTCCCTTTTTTATCTCCATAGGGAGTGGGTACGCTCCATGGAGGCCGCCATGTTGCGCATCCATGTTGCGCCACCATGTTGCACGCAATGTGGCGCTGCCATGGGGGAGAAGCATTCAGTTGGTTGTGATCTGCACCACTAAATTCCACACACTGCACCTTTAAATCAACGTAATAAACCTTTAACTCGGGAACTTTCCATTGAGAGGAAAGTCGCACATCAGACCAGACGCTTCAAGACTATTTTGTCATAAAGTAATAAAGTATGTTAACATTTATCAAGCAAACTTTATTAAAACATTCAATGATTGCGATTCTGAAGCACTGCACTGTGCATTCACATCACTTTCCTGGAGG
The DNA here is from genome assembly GCF_960531495.2 of Zeus faber. Taxonomy (NCBI): domain Eukaryota; kingdom Metazoa; phylum Chordata; class Actinopteri; order Zeiformes; family Zeidae; genus Zeus; species Zeus faber. Next base: position 19,795,388 of record NC_137206.1, on the reverse strand, counting down.
AAAAATAGCTTTGGGTCAGACGCAAAAGTCAAATTTATAAAAATAAACATCTTTCGTCTTTACTTGAATATAGACTTGTATTTTTTTTTTTTTTTTTTTTTTTAGTATTGCATGTCTGTTTTGCAGGTATGAAATCACAAACAGATTTGAAACCAAGCCTTGTTGTTTCGTGATATCATGTCCGACAATGAGAGCTGCTGGAGTTGTGAGCACGATTTGTTTTTTCCTGCCGATGTTAAAAGCAGCAGAACCGGTCCGGCCCAGTCCACGGGGCCTGCGGTACCTCCGGACGACCAGCAGGGGGCGCCCTGCCCTGGCTTCGTACCACGTCCCAACCTCCAGGTGAGATCACGTTCCGTCTGCGACGCGTGAATACAGTGAATTGTGGTTTCACATTTCCTTGTTCTAAATGAGACGCGACACTGCTCCGATGAATGAGGACACACAAACGAGAGTAAAAAAGACAAAAAAAACAAAAAACAAACTCACACACAGCTTTACAAACCTTACTGTGAAAAACAACAAACGTTTCTTTAAATTCCAAAACTCCCATAAAAACGTCTCTGTCCATTCTCCCCAAACAGAGCGATTTCTTCCCATCCTGAGTCGTCTCCCTGATTCATATTGAAATGACATAATTCTATAGGTTATATTTATAATAACTGGCTGTAAAACCACACTTTAAAATGGAGTTGTACAATTATAATATGTCAAATGATAACATTTACGATGTTCAAATGACAAAACCAATCCGTGACGAGTTCAAGATAACTCTCCCGTGACCTCGTGGGGAGCGCCCCCTGCTGGCCCCCGAAAGACCCGCGAGAACGCTCGTCGTGGGCTAGCTGCTTGGTTGCCAGCGGAGTTGTCATGGCAACCAACAAAGTCAATTAGCCAATGAGATTGCTCCTCTGAGATGAGATGAGGGGGCCAGCTGTTTTGGGCGGGGCGGGTCGGCCGGGGCGATCTACCATTGACCAAATTGAATTTAGTTAAAAGAACCAGTCAAACACATGACACCAAACATTAGTGAACGTTCCCTCCTGGATTTAGATGCTGCCTTGACAATGACCCAGGTCAATCCACTCTGCTTCGCTGGTTGATCACAGTAAAAATGCTTTAGAGACTTTGAAGTCGTCCCCCCCCCCCCCCCGAAATCGACACGTTTATCAGACTTCAACGAACGTTTCACAATAAAAGAATAAAAACAGTTTCTGGACGAAGAGGCGTCAAAACTCTGTAAAAAAAAAACCCAAAAAAAAAAAAACCCTGTAAAACAACAAGGACGCGATTGTCTCCCGAAGAACTACATTTGAAGACGTCCCCCTGAGAAGGCTTGAGCTCCACGACCACCCATCGTACCACACCCTCGTCTCCTCGTGCTCTCATTTCCTTTCCTAGTTCCTAGTGGAGGCGAGGAGGCGGCGCGTAGAGGCTGCAGCCCTCCCTCCTGGCCACACGCGGGCGCTGCTCCCTCCGTCCTTTCTTCTCCGTTGGCCGTGACCTCGTCGGCGTCATCCCTCCATCTGCCACTGCTGCGCTTGGGAGCCGTCGCATATCGCCATGGCAACGTAGCCCTTTGGTCCAACGGGCTGCAGCACGGACAGACACTGGCCCACAGACACCTGGTAGAGCCGGTTCGCCTTCTGGAGAGAGAGAGAGAGAGATAAATTTGTAGTAGTTTTTGTTTACTTTCTATAGCTTTTTAAAACAATATTTAATAAACGATCCAAAAACAATATATAAAAAAATACATATAATACAAATAAACGTCAATATCACAAAGTAAGAAGAATTTTACTTGAGTTTGAATTTCACTATACTTTAAAAAGTATTTAACAGAGGCCAAAGCGACTTTAAATTATTCATACACCGATGAAGGCGGCCATTCAGGAGCGGTCAGGGTTGAGTGTCTTGCTCAAGGACACTTCAGCACACTAGCAGGAGGAGCCAGCGATCTAACTGGCAACCTTCGGATTACTAGACTACCCACTGTACCTCCTGAGCTACTGCCTGCTATACTTTTGAGGACCGTGTGTGTGTCTGTCTGTCTGTCTGTCTGTGTGTGTGTGTGTGTGTGTGTGTGTGTGTGTGTGTGTGTTTTAATATACCTTTGAGGACCAGTCTCCTAATTTTTTGGTTTAGAAGTGTGCCAAGACCATGGGTCCTCGCTTTGATACCGGTACAAGAATGTGTGTGTTAGTGTGTTTTAATATACTTGTGAGGACCAGTCTGCTATTTTTATTTTTTTTTTTTTGTTTAAGTGCACCAGGAACATTGGTCTTCACTTAGGGGTGTGTGTGTGTGTGTGTGTGTGTGTGTGTGTGTGTGTGTGTGTGTGTGTGTGACTGACCCCCAGTGTCCACTGCTGGGAACCTCCTGATCCGTGACACTTCATGAGTCGCGGCGGGTCGGACGTCCGGACTTCGGACACGTCCAGACACAACAGACCGGCCAGAACCAGCTCGCTGTCCTCGTCATACCACCACTCCTGCATACGCACACACACACACGCGCGCACACACACACACACACACACACACACACACACACACACACACACACACACACACACACACACACACACACACACACACACACACACACACACACACACAGACAATTTATAGAACAGACACAAACATACCGAGGTATCCATGTAATAAAACGCACACATAAACACATGTGTACATACTATAACCCAGACCAGGTGTATATTATTAACTTTATTTTTCGGGACAAAGACGATGCAGTAAAGTTTTTCCGTGGTTGCCATGGCTCAGCGCCGCTCACCTGCTCGGGGTCCCTGAGGTCACATGACCGGAGCACCACGGCCCCACCCTTCTGGCTGGCTCGGCCCTGAGCCACCAGACAATGGTTGTACGCCAAGTTACGCAGCTGGAGACGGAGAGAGTCAATATTATTGTGGGTTGTATGTGTGTGATTATATTGTGGGATATATGGTATCAATTATTTTATTTTTGAGTTTGTAATCTGTATTGTTGTTTTGTGTTCTGGACTCTTGGAAGATTAGCCCAATAGGGACAAAAGAGAAGGTGATGAGGACTTCCTCATCCGCTTTTTGAACTCAGTCCTTGTCTTTAACACCACTGGGTATTTTGAGTTGAACAGCTTACTGTGCTAGCATGAAGGTAGCTCTGGCTTGCCTGTCATTTGCGTCAGCTGCTACAGGGACTCCAAACTGAGGGTTGCCTAGCAACCTGCAATTCAAAACTATGATCTTAGCCAAGCTCTACGCAGTTTCACTGCGTTTAAGGTTATAACGGTAATTCAGTTTGCAGTTTAAGATTAGTCATCATGCTGGAATCACCACCCAGTCGTAGTGATAATGATAGTAATGAGTATTTCACTTCAATTTCAGATTTTAAACACACAAATGGTGACCTGTTTGTTGTGAGTGTTTTACTATTTTTATTATGCATCCTGCTTTTCTTGCCCAGGGCCCGGCCCTCAATATCGCCATCAATATACACTGCTCAGCAACAACATGAAAACCACCTAACCCTTACATTGTGTAGGTCCCCCGCGTGCTGCCAAAACAGCTCTGACCCGTGGAGGCATGGACTCCACAAGACCTCTGAAGTTGTCCTGTGGTATCTGGCACCAAGACGTTGGCAGCAGATCCTTTAAGTCCTGGGAGTTGTGAGGTGCCCGATCGGATTGAGATCTGGGGAATTTGGAGGCCAAGTCAACACCTTGAACTCTTTGTCATGTTCCTCAAACCATTCCTGAACAATCTTTGCAGTGTGGCAGGGCACATTATCCTGCTGAAGAGGCCACTGTCATCAAGGAATTACGTTGCCATGAAGGGGTGAACTTGGTCTGAAACAATGTTTAGGCAGGTGGTACGTGTCAAAGTAACATCCACATGAATGCCTGGACCCAAGGTTTCCCAGCAGAACATTGCCCAGAGCATCACCCTGCCTCCACCGGCTTACCTTCTTCCCATAGTGCATCCTGGTGCCATCTCTTCCCCAGGTAAACAACGCACACACACCTGGCCATCCACATGATGTAGAAGAAAACGTGATTCATCAGACCAGGCCACCTTCTTCCATTGCTCCATGGACCAGTTCTGACGCTCACGTGTCCATTGAAGGAGCTTTCAGTGGTGGACAGGGGTCAGCATGAACACTCTGACTGGTCTGCGGCTACGCAGCCTCATACACAGCAAGCTGTGATGCACTGTGTGTTCTGACACCTTTCTATCATAGCAGCATTAACTTTTTTAGCAATTTGTGCTACAGTAGCTCTTCTGTGAGATCAGACCAGACGGGCTAGACTTTGCTTCCCACACCCATCAATGACTCCATGGGCGCCCATGACCCTGTCATCTGTTCACCGGTTTTCCTTTATTGGGCCACTTTTGGTAGGTACTAACCACTGCATACCAGGAACCGTTTTGGAGATGCTCTGACCCAGTTGTCTAACCATCACAATTTGGCCCTTGTCAAAGTCACTCAGATCCTTGCTCTTGCCCACTTTTCCTGCTTCCAACACATCAACTTCAAGAAGTGACTGTTTACTTGCTGCGTAATGCATCCCACCCCTTGACAGGTGCCACTGGAATGAGATGAACAATGTAATTCACCGGTCAGTGGTTTTAATGTTGCTGATGGGTGTATATTACAATTACTAGGTTAGCCTAGTATCATGTGTAAACACAGAATATCCAATAACAACTGGTGTATTAAGTCATGAGTCTACTCAGTAGACTGAACTATAATGAATTTGTGTCTCTGTATCTTCTACAGGCTGCTGATATCCCGCAAAGCATCATGTGCTCCAACTTAACATCCTTTAACTCTTGTATCTACTCCACCACAAAGAGAAGCAGAACTGCTCAGTTATTCTAATTGTATGTGTGTGTGTGTGTGTGTGTTGTGTGTGTGTGTGTGTGTGTGTGAGAGAGAGAGAGAGAGAGAGAGAGAGATAGACATTGCAAATAAAGGCTTATGTGCCAGTTGTTGTTTATTAAAATCAGATGTGCGTGGAAACAGCTTCACTGTGGATGAGAAAAGCAACATTACAGACGTGGAACAATAAAATAATAACCGCTATAAATCCCCCAGGTGTCTCTTACCCGTCCTCTCTGCAGAACTTTGGGTCGTCTCATGCCTTTGTTGATAAACGGTTGTTGCTGTTTGTTGCCGTTGAGCTGCATCTCGGGGTAGACGGTGTCCAGGTACCAGCGGAACGAGCGGCAGTTCAAGCGTTTCCTTAGCGCCAAGCGCTCGCTGATGTCGCCGTAGGAACGATCGCGAAGCTCGGGGCGTAAAGAGAGATACTGCTCCTGATTGGACGAGAGGGACGGGAAACAGGAAGTGGGTTTGAGGAACGCGGCGTTGATCACAATACCGCATTCCTTTCCAATATAAAATGCAATAATAATGATAAATTTCAAATTGTCCCAGAAGGTCATTATTTTTTTTCCCCCCATGTTTTCACCCCTTGGATTTATTTGACGCTCTATGATTACGTCATCAACTCTAGGCTCAAGGCTCAAGTCGCGAGTTTTATTTAATTAAGAAAATTTAAATGTCCCTGTATGATTAAATAAAATTCAAAAGTCCCCATTTGAGTTAATAAACAAGTCAAGGTTTGATTTGATAATGAAAACAAATAATCCTCTTGATTTCCCCTTGATTTAGTTAAAAATACTCCCCATTAGATTTAGTGGAAAAAAGACCCTGTTTGATTGTCTGTGATCGCAGCCCTTTGTGATGTGTTTATCACGGAAATTCATATCGCAACAAAAATAAAAACAGGGTATATAGTGCAGCCCAAGATCACAGTAACCTCTGTACGTTCTTTCGCGGATTAGGAAATGATAACGTACTAGTAATGAAGTCTGATTACTATTATATTGTCAGTTTGTAGGAGATAAATTACTGAATGAATCTTAAGAGAATCTGCTCAAGAAGATTTCGGTTTTCATGTGTATGAGAATTTTATTTGGATGAGGATTGAGCAAATGCTAACTAGGTGTGTGTGTGTGTGTGTGTGTATGTGTGTGTATGTGTGTGTGTGTGTGTGTGTGTGTATCCAAAGCATGCCCAGTTTTACTTTGTACTCGTCCATCCAGACGTTGGCGAGCCGCAGTGAATTGTGGGCCATGGTGTCCTGCCCGCCTGGCGATCCGTAGGGTCTCCTCTTCCTGAAGATGTGTCCCACCCTGGCGCAGGGAACGATCAACAGCTGACCGCCGCACATCCAGATCTGGGAGGGAGGGAGGGAGGGGGAGAGAGATCCAGCCCGTTAAACCATCTTCTGGATATTCATAAACTTACCAACATTACCCAGTGTGGTGTATTGTTGAAAAGGTGTAGAATAATCTCTCTGGTCCCTCACCCTGAAGGAGATCTCCAGGTTCTCTCCACCCCAGATGTCCATGCCTGCGTCGTATTGGCCGAGCTCGTTGAAGTACTTCCTGCTCATGGCAAACAGTCCTCCTGCCATGGTGGGAGACCTGGAGGAGATCAATACCATTAGTATCATTCTGGATATGAACTAAAACATGATTGATCATGTCTGATTGAGCGCCGATCAGTTCATAAAATCACCTGATGGCCCCAGCAGCTCCCTCCAGCCCGTTGAGCTCGGAGGGCGGCACCGGGTCCCACTTGAAGTGGAGCCCCCAGTTGAAGCCCCCCCTGACGATGGGGGAGGGGGAGTAGACCAGCGTGTCGGCCGAGATGATGTCGATGACGGGGCAGACCACCGTGTGCTGGTCCTGCTGGATGTGGGACAGGAGTGGCTGCAACCACGCCACGTTCACCTCACAGTGGCTGTCCAGGAACACCAGCACCTCCCCTGGAAACACAGACAGGAACCCGATGTTTCCCCAAGGTTGGTGCAGGGACCCCACCACCACCCAGGGCTGAGATATATATATATGTGTATATATATATAATTTTGCATTTTATTAATACAAAAGTATATGTTTAATGTGGATTTTTTTGCTATTGTTTTCTTATTGCCAACATTTTCTTTACTGTTAAGGCTCACTTATAATGTCAGGCTTTTTGTACATCACCATTTCTATCTTAAGTTCATATTTCTGGTTCACTGTAGGTTTAGGTTTAACTGTTAGGGTTACTGTATATCTTCCAATTTTTCCATATATTGCTATTTTCTTTTTTGCATTTAAATTCTTATCGTATTACTTTATTATTATTTTGCCTGCTTCTGACGTGAGCTACATTTTTTCAAGATATATTTATTTTGAATCTACTTTACCCCGCACAAAATATATTAACCAGGCCACACTAATCAAGGTGGTTGTTTTTGTTGTTGTTGTGAGATTAGCACTTTTTTTTAGCAAGCTCTGAGGATAAGGATGTAGGGGACATGGTGTAGGGACAAGGATGGGGCCACAAGGATGGGGGGCGGTGGTGGGGACTAGGGAGCAGAGGACAAGGATGTAGAGAGAAAGGGTGTAGGGGACAAAGAGAATTTAGGGTACAAGGATGTAGGAGGCAAGGATGATGAGGAAAAGGATGTAGGATGTAGGGGACAAGGGATGTACCTGTGGCATGAGAGGCTCCTATCATGCGTCCTCTGATGAGTCCTTCTCTTTTGTGGTTCCTCACCAGTCGCACCTTGGGCTGAAGCTCCTCCTTAATGTAGTGGTCCAAGTCCTCTTTCAGGTCCTCTGGAAGAGAGAGACAGGGACAGAGGCCACAGAGAGACAGATGGACAAAGAGGCTCACCGTAAATAAACATAGTAAACAACCACTTTGTGTGTCTGTGTGTCTGGGTGCGTGTTTGAGTTGCTAATCTGTCCCTAATCCGTCCACCGCAGGATCAGTGTAGACGTCACATCTAACTGTCTCCGACTAAACTCTTTCCGCCTGATGTTCGATTCCAGGCCAGGTCGGGTGCAACCATTGTACCCAGCTCGCTGTTGTCGTCCACCAGGATGATCTCGTGCAGCAGGTATGCCGGTGTCCGGTCCAGCACGCTGTGGACCGTCCTCAGCAGGGCGGAGAACGCCTCGTTGAAGAAGCAGATCACCACGCTGGCGGAAGGTAGAGCCACAGTGTAGACCTTGTCCCTGCACCTGGAGAGAGACGGTGTGAGAGACTGATGGGAATTTTTTGACCATATAAACTTGTGTGTGCAACAATATAACCAAATCTATGTAATCACATATCAGCACAGTGTGAATTCCCACAGACAGTACGCACCGTGAACTATCTAAATAGATAAACTGTATAAAGGGGGCACAACATGCATTCCTTCGCCTGTCACAGAATTTGCCTGTCCTGCCTGACCATATATTCTGACTCCCCAAAATAAACTGTTGATCCCAGAGAGCTGCTTTTAAGCACATCTCTGATCCATCCCTTGTACAACCGGCCCTTGTACAAGATAATAAATTCACTTTGAGACCAAGAACTTTTTCCCTCATCAATGTTTATTAGAAAACAGGGCATTCAGCAAAATCATTTTTCTAACAGAGACTCAGACACCAGGAACAGAGGAACTTCCTGAAGAACAAACATCTCATCGGTGATGTGGATATGTCTGGATCAGAGCAGCATTTTACCGGCAATGTGTAAGAACATTTGTAGAAGAATAGAAGAACATTCTAGTACTTTATGTGAGGGCCTGTGACTGCAAGGGAGACGGTGGAAGATAACACAAACACCACCGTTTTGTTAATAATCCTTTATATCATCAATGATTTTTCACTTGATTTCATAACGGCATTATTAATATTCAGTACACTCAATTAATAATGCTTTTACTCGCTCCAGTTTGGCAACATCAGTATAATCATGTCCTGACATTAAACCAGTGTTTCATTTTGGGTGGGTGGCCAGCTGGTAGTGAGCAGCTTTAGAGGTTTTTATCTGTTGACTTTTAATACTATTAAACACCCATGTGCACGCACACACTAGAGAGAGGGAGAGGTAGAGAGAGAGAGCTGGTCTTACTGGGAGTCTCTGGTGTCCGGCAGGTCGCGGTGGGAGCCCAGCCTGGTGGAGATGAGAACATTGAAGGCATGACGGTGGTAACCCATGTCCCTGAGTCTCTGGTCGGCCTCACTGAATATCATACCTACGGGGGGGAGAGACTTTGAGTGAAACGCACAAAAAAACAACAGTATTATTATGTACATTTTTCTAAAAAGTAGGGGAGAACATTTTAATATCCGTCATAACCTCAGAACCCACATTAGAATCTGTTATCATAGATCTGTGTGTTTATGTGTCTGTGCTCAGACTTAAATAGGAAATATCATAACTGTGTTATACATGTTTGTTTTGCAATACTATTGCCTACTACTACTACTACTGCTACTACTGACAATACAGCAAACTGAATTTCAGTGACATATCAGACCTACAGAGAGAGAAAGAAGATATATTAGACCTAGAGGGAAATAGAAGGGGGGAGGTAAAAGGTGGATTATATAAATGAAAATATGTAATATACTGTATATAATAATATAACAATGAATCACCTTCCTTCCATAGTTAAGGAATTTAAAAAATCACGTAGGTGGGACAGACAGAGTTGCCAGGGCAACGTGCACCACCATCCTCCACAGTGTGTGATAGTGGCAACTTCCCTCATGTTACCATGGCGATATCATGTCAGCCAGTTGTTTATAGATGCATGAGGAGAGATTACTACAGTTCTGGACAAGCTGGATAAGCTCACAACTAGACTGGGTGCGTCCTCAAGAGAGGTAGTTTACCCTGATACTGGTCTAGTGGAATTTCAGTGTTCTATGAAACCAGAGGAGTACAATAATAATAATAATAATAACAAAACAGTGAAAATTACTTAGATCAGTGCTTGACGGTGCATTTTAGCCGATGAATTTCATTCACGCTTGAATTGAAATGGTGCAATCCTACTTTCAATGTGGTTACTACAGTATTTGACATGGCAGCACAGAGCTAATTATTGTATGAATAGGAGAACTGTAAACCCCCAGAAACACAATGTAGATGGCTGTTGGTGTGTAGTTAAAGAGTGCTTAAGAGTGTGATGGAAGAGGGAACTTTGTATTAGGCAGGCAATCGTGCAAAATTGCAGTGGGGGTGCGTGCATGCATAAGGTGTGGGGGGGCGGGGGGTAAATCAGGGGAATTAGTGAAAAACTGTTGCAAATTTACCGGAAGTTGAAGAACTTTGGCATATCCCGATTCAATTTAGAAGCGGGGCGTTGTGACATCATTATCCGATGTTATACATGTCCAGGCATCATCTCTGGGTGGTGATTGGCATCAAATGATTTGTGTGTGGTAGACTGTATAGTGGTTGCTCAGAGTAGCGTTCCATATATTAAGGCAGACAGCAGGAGCCGTGCTGCGTTTAACGGAAACTGAAAATTCAAACTCGTGCTGCGTTTCACAGAACCCGGAAAACTGTGATCGGTCACAAGGCGTTTCCGTGCCGCAGGAACTTTGTAATAGTTCTAAGAAATTTTGGAGGAGCCGTCCCTTTCTTTTACAGTATGTCTGCACTGCAAAATCTAGGAACTGCTCATGAGGACTGGCACGGTGGCGCAGTGCTTTGCACTGGCAACCGCCACACTTAAAAACCTCTGTAAAATGTTAATAATAATAATAATAATAATAATAATAATAATAATAGACTTATGAATTGTATGTATTATGGTATGATACCTCTCTGTTTTCACAGCACTGACAACAAAATACTCGTGCAACGATAAATTAGTGAAATAGCTGGGAATTGTATGATTGTGAAATAGTGGAAATTCTGAAATTTGTGATTGCTGTCGATACGAAATGATGGTATATTTCATGGAAACCAGGAAAAATGTGACTTAACAGGACCCTGTGCATTGCTATATTTTTTTATTGTTGTTGTTGTAGTATGACTTTCAGGGCCTTTTTTGCTCGTTTCCATGTGTTGTCAGGGCAAAGTGCTGTAGGTAATGAAACCAAATACTGTACTACAAGTTATATACTTTTTTTATGTTGCACATGTGATGCTATCAACCACTACTTCAATGTTTCCACAATTTGACAGCTGGACTCTTGCTGAAACAGAAAAGGCACTAACGGCGTGAGTTAATAATCTAGAAGGTACTTTGTTTTCTCTTTGAGTTCATGGCCTCGTCCTGACTTTTCTGTGACTTTCCAAAGCCTTTTAATAATGAGTCGCGGGCAGCAGTGTCAAGTTAGCTTCCAGACACATCAATGTCTCACCCATCTCAGGAGACAGCTCCACCACCTTATTGGATGAAAAGGCCCCTTGTCCTGCCTTCTGCACAGCCTTGGTCATCGGCCGCTGCTGCTGCTGGAGCACTCCGGTGTTCCAGGCCTGTAGGGGGGTTCTGGCGCGGCCCGGCTCATTCCCAAGGTTGAAGTAGAGGAAGAGGAGCAGCGACCAGGTGGCCGAGGTGAAGAGGCAGCCGTAGCAGAAATACCTCAGGGTCACGCTGGCCATGGTGGCCGAGAGAGCATCCTCTTACATTAGACTGCTGTAGAGCGAGAGGGGCATAAATCACAAGTGTATTCAGAAAAAACTGAGTGTGACTTTGTGTGTAAAGCTTGGTACAAACACTCTCAATAAAAGTGTGTGTGTGTGTGTGTGTGTGTGTGTGTATGTGTGTGTGTGTGTGTGTGTGTGTGTAAAAACATGTGTATGTAGTATAGGTGGCTCAACTAGCAGCAACCTGTTTAGGAGAGAATTTCAAATGCTCCAGTGGAAGTAAAATTAGGTCTGACAGCCAAATGGAAAACACAAAACCCCTTTAATTAATTAATTCATTCACACACACACACACACACACACACACACACACACACACACACACACACACACACACACACACACACACACACACACACACACACACACACACACACAATAACAGGAATGTTAACTATGAGAATGTGCAGAGAATTAACCTAAGCTAAGCCACGGCTTTCTGTGAGGGCTGCACTTAATAAAGAATTTCAACATTCAGAATGACGAGAGTGGGAGCATGTGTGATACACATTTCATGCATTAGCCTAAGATCCAGAGGACTAAATCAAATTGATTGATCTAAAAGAGAGAAAAGGCTGAAAGGAGAACTCTTCTTTTTAAGCCAAGCCTTTTTCAATCATTGGGACTCAAGCAGAGTGGTTGATATCAGAATGAGCAACAGCTGGCTCAGGCTATTCTCTCAATACCGGTTCAACAACCCACACTTTTCAAATAAAACCTTCAAATAATTCAGACCTTTTATTTTGAAACATTTTAGGCCACACATTCTTATTACACATACACAACATACCGTAATACTGAATTATTGCTCAACTCTAATATGACCCATTAACAAATAACACTGATGGATCCTACAGCTCAGCCTGAAATAAAAGGGTATTTGCAGCATCATGGGCAATAAACAACCAAGGATGAGATGGGACACAGAGCAAAGGTTTACTCGAGAAAGTCAAACATTACACACACTATAACAACACCATCATCAAGGCGAAGGTTAAAGACCAGAAACGGCAAACCAGGCAACAATCTTATATTCCTGTGACCACTGAACCACCCTGGATCTTGATAAGAGGAGTGAAAACGGAAAGACAGCATCACTGACGACGATGTAGAATTGACAAGGAGAGGATCATAAGGTGTAGAACGTGAAACAGAAGGGGGTGAGAGAGGAAGGCTCTTCTCAGAAACGGATACTACTTCCATTTAGCCACTCAGCATGTTAGAGAAGGGGGGGCCAGCTAAAGAAGCTGACAGCTGCACATTTCAACCCCCATAGACAGCAAAAGCTCAAGTGAAACAGTAACAGCTACAAAACAAAAGTTCAACAGTAACACCACTTAACTGTCAAATGGGAGCTGCCAACTGACTCGTGGTCTACACGACTTGAAGCGGAAGTGCTGGATGCCAAATCATAAACCGATTCGAGTTGGTCTGCCTCCGGTAAATTACTCCACTCCATATGCAACAGACTGCCATCAAGAGATCCATTTCTATTCTAGACATTGAGATTAGCAGGCAGAGAGGCTGCGAAGCCAGTCACTAACAAGTACCTGGTTGGTTTGCTGTTTTATAGCCAGGTAGTTTAACATTTAACCATTAAGACCCACTGGCCTGGATAAAGAAAAAAATAAAAATAAAAACAAAAAACAAAAGAAAGCGGGACGTGGCGATTGAAGGAGTCCATGTAAGACAGGAGAGAACTGAGAAAAGCTGTGAGAAGAGGAGGCTGAAGGCAGAAAGGAACAACGGAAAAGTGAATCCAACACCACACACACTGTGTGTGTGTGCCGTAACTCAATCAGGTCTTCTGTAGTTCACACACACACACACACACGTGCGCAAACACACATACACACACACAGAGATCATCTCCATCTAAGACCACAGTGCCGAACTACTCCATGGTCTGCTTCCACTTTCCGGTTCTACTAATTCCTCCGCCTCTGGGTTGCAGGAAGGGAAACTCTCAGATAGTCTCTTATTTCGTTTGGAAAATTTTGCTAACGATTTAGTTCCACCAGAACAACAGACTCATTAACCAGCCAATGATTCTTAATATCAAGGACCGTCAATTTGATACGCATTGATGCCACAGACCCCGTTTGTTAAGATTTGGGACCCCAACCTGTTAAGTCCCTACTATAGATAGCGGGATAACGGTGAAAACATGATCAAAACCCTCATTACTATACATTCCCTCATGGCTGCAACGTCACGTGAACAAAAATAAAGGGGATGTTTAACTACTATTCAGTTTGCTGTGGACTCTCTGGAGCCTGCTGAAGGACCCTCACGTTGAGAACAGCTGGAATCGCACAACGTTTCCCTGGGCACAGCTGTCAGGATTGGACCGGAATTACACGGTACTGGGGTAAAAATCACCGGAGCACTATGACAACACTCCACTCAGCCCCATTAACACGGAATCACAACGCGTCACCTCCTCTAAAGCAGATGGATCCTCCAACACCACCCACATCTACGCCCCAGCATTGACTGTGCTGACTTGGGTAGAACTAAACCAAGGGCAAGTGGAATTACGTTGCTCTGACAGACGGTCTGTTCGGGGCGGATCGTTAGTTCAACAGCTTATAACCGGCACTTGAACCGAACCACCGCTGCTTCCCAGTGCAGGGCTAGCGAGCCCAGTCCAGCAGCCAGCCATGTTAGCTCCGCTCCGAACTGGAACCACCTATTTCATTCACGTGATTGTGACACGCCCGGAGCAGCAACGCCTTCGTTTATCCTCCGGGGTTTTTTTTTTTAAGTCGTAACACGGGTTTATATGTTAAACACACTGAAATCCAGCTCGGGACCATAAAACCCGCACTCAATTGTCCAGCAGCGGCTTCCGTATTAGCAGTCTGGTAAGGGGGCACCATGCATCTGGTTTAACGGCGTTAGGGATTGTCCCCCTTACCCGATAGTACTGTGGATTTCGCCAATGTACACGTCGTACGTATGTCTCCAGTGCGTTTTCAAATGTGTCTGTTACCTTTGGGCGTCCACTGTTGAGACTGACTCTCCCCGGTCGAGCCCCGGATGCTCGGTCGCGGCTCCGCGTCCACCGCTCGCAGGACTCGGGACGCACTGAGCGCCGGCCGCACGCCCGCGACGTACAGCGGAGAGCCCGGGTATGGTGCGTTCGGGGGAAACTCGGAATTATCCCATGCACGCCTACACTCAGTCCCACTTAAGTTCAAGATTCAGGATTCGAGAGATCATTTGGCACAGACACACACACACACGGTCATACATATATGCAGTGAAATGTCATGACACCCGGTGATTACGCACAATAAGCTCTAAAAATACAAAAAAATACCAAAATGTGCGCATCCCTGAACTTTAAGGTTTTAATCCGTAAGATATTTTGTCTAAAAACAACAACATATTTTAAACTTTATTTAGCTGGGACTAATTAAGAAACAGCCATTCAATGTATTTGCGTGACGTATGTGTTCCTCTATATGCTGTATCCATTGTTGGTGGCGGGGTCCACCACCAAAATTAGTGGCGAATTTAATAAACCAGCATCTAGTTTTGATCAGTAAACTGTCGATGTGGGACAACATCAACAATGAATACTTTGTAAATACATAAAACTTAATTGTTAATAGTCCACATAAAAGCAGAGTTAATCGTTTGATTATTTTACACACACACACACACACACACACACACACACACACACACACACACACACACACACACACACACCACACACACACACACACACACACACACACACACACACACACACACACACACACACACACACACACACACACACACCCCCACCCACCCACACCCACACCCACACACACACACACACACACACACACACACACACACACCACACACACACACACACACACACACACACACACACACACACACACACACACACACACGCACGCACGCACACAAATACAAGCGCATAGCTGTAACATTCATTTATTTTTGACTGAAGTGTTTCGATAGAAAGAGCTGTTGTCCGGCTCAGAGCGTGCAGAGGCAGGATGATGGTGGCGTTCACAGAACCATTAGGGAAAAAATACAACTAAATACGAACAAAAAATATGTCAACAAAAATTCAGATACAAATCAAACATCAACACAAGAACCTTTTTTTTTTTTCATGTCAAGTACCCCTCAACTATTAAAATTAAGTTAATGTGATAGGAATGTAGAATGCCTTAAATAGATAATTAAAGGCTACTTGTCAATTTAATTATAGAGGAATTGTGTTCATCCCAGACATGACCCCAAAATATATTTAAAACAGTAACCCTTTCCCCCAGTCTCACTCCTTCCAGCGCCCTAAACATCCACATGGGACATGATGGTGATTGCATGGATGTCTACATGTTTTGGAGTGTGAAGAACACTTTTACAAAGATACACAGCCGTTTGTCTGGTATGGTTCTTACTCATAATCAGTTACCACCATAATCATCTCCATGGCACCGCCCGTGGAAATCCAGAGAAAACAAAATGCTTATTACGGATGTGACCTGAGACGTTCCAAGTTTCTAAAAATCAATCCGGAATATTTTTTTGTTCAGATGAAAATAACTTTTAATGTAAAGGCCTCCAATATAATCAGTGTTTTACAGTATGTTAGTTGCACATGAGTTCCTAGTGCCAATAAACAACATTACAGTAGCATGCAGTTAAACCTGAGTTTGTACCAAAATGCAAAATAACATTAGACACAAATGTTAACCTTACCCATTCGGCAGCACATCTATATATCATTATATCGACTTTGTTTGGCTTTTTCGATGGATCATGCCAGTAAACAAAAACATAGCTCACTCTAGTGTTCAAAACTAGGATTACAAATTAAATTGAAAATCTATGCAAAAACCCCAACCGATAAATGTCACATTGTCACACATTGTGTTGACAAAAAAATCATTAGAACTAATAAATAAGTTAGTAAACAGTGAATATCTGAAATCCAAATTCCACTAATAAAATATAAAAAACGTCTCCTTTTATTAAAACAACATGACATTTTCTTTTTTGTACGATGATACTGTCATGTCAATTGCTATAAACAAATGTAATGTGTATTTGGTTGATGAGTTATTAACCATTATTACACGTATCTTTGATTCCTAACTTGTGTATAGACAGCATTCATTATATAATAGTATCTTCATTCAGTCATTTTGTCATTAATAATATTGTTCTGAGCCCAATAACACAAATAAATATGTAGACTTTCTCCTAAACATAAATATCTATCAACACCCCACTGTGCGCTCACACAGTACTGGCCTGATCTATTCAATAACAACTCCACCTCACACTTTCCGACCTGAGTAAATCAAACAACACAAACCTTCCGGTCCGACGCTCTGACTTTCCTACAGTCACATTCAGGGAGATCCTGGCCCCTTTTTCTTTTGACAGCAGCCGTTTTGGAAGTTGGACTAAGTTAGGGCTTTTTGGGCTGATCACCATAGCGTTATGGCCTTGTTGTTCCAGGAATGTTGTGTACTGGCTCCGGGATCTGACATGGCTGCTAGTTGTTAGTGCTCTCAAAGAACATGAAGTCCTGTGGCAGCAATATAGAGGAAAGGAGAGAGAGATGAAAGGGGAAAAAAACAAAAGGAAAGGGAAAAGGGGCTTTGATGCAACCTGTTAAAATTATCTCAGTACAATGGCCAGATAAATACAAGATGTGTTATAACGATTTAAAAAAATAGCTTTTAGAAACAGTCCCAGAAGCTGTTCCACATTTTTAATGGTTTCTAACCACATTTCTGACAAAATGTCGTTGAAGCTTGATGAATTTCCCCATCAAGCAGGAAATATAAGTAATATAATACAATATAAGTGAAGAAATATATAATATAAATATATAATTCCTATTAGAAAGTAGTTCATGTGATTCTATTGCAGCTTTGATGGTAACGCTTCTTGTAGTTATCATTATTGAAATAGTAATTTCCCATTTGATATAACTTTCCCTCATACTGAATGTTATATACGCTAATGAAAGCATTACTACAGTTTATCCTGGAATTTCAAAGTTGTATATTATTAACCAAAACGTCGCACTCACAATGAGAAAACACGCGCCGATCATCACAGCTTTCATCCTGACATCCAGATCCATGGGGAACTGGATCCCAAAGTTGTCTGTGTCTGTGAAAACCTCTCGGAGAAGTCCCGTCCACTGCTTGCTGATCTTCCCAATCTTGTTGACCTCATCCATGGTTACAATCTAGAGGGGGCATCGCAATGTCGAGCAATGTAATTCCTCGGCCATATATGCACATTAGAGTTACAACCTCCAAAGCTGCCAATATCCCACGCTCATGCTTGTTTGAAACCATTCCTACATGTGTTCAGGGTCTGTACCACCGGCCCAAACTGCCCCAAATTCATATAAACAACCGAGCCTGAACAGTAGCCGCGCTGTTCCACACAGTCTGGGCCTGTGCCATGCGGCTCCATCTGATTAGAAACACATTTCGGGCTTCATAGAGCGGCGTCGAGATGATTCCCAGAGAGAAAGGAAAACATCCCGAGAGGCCACAACATTACCGTGTCACGGTCTGTTCTCGCAAATTTATTAGGATTTTTTTTTATCCGGAACCTACCCACCTCAAAGTCGACATCTGGGAGGCAGCTCCAGCCGCAGAAGGGCCCGTGGATCTTGAGCACGGGCTCTCTGTTCTCGTTCTCCACGATGAATTTCGGGGAGAAGGGGTGCCACTGCTGAACGACGTAGCCCACCGTGTTGCCCGGCGGGGCTTGGACCTCCAGCTGAGACGGGAGGCAGGGGAGAGCAGATTGTGGTTGATCGGTGGTTGTCCTATTTTTAGTGCCACACCCCCCCCCCCCCTCCACACACACACACACACACACACACACACACACACACACACACACACACACACACACACACATACACACACTGAAACAAAAATACAAATTTTCCAACCCCTCAGATATTCACAATCAACAGCTCAGTTCAGCTCAGGTCACAACTGACACCACTGGACAATGTGGCGAAATTAATGACAATGCATTTACCTCCTCTCTAGTCGATATAGACGCTGTACACAAACTATATATCATCATCATCATCATCATCATCATCAGACAAAAGTGCATGATTGCTTCCTTTATGAATCAACAGTCAAGAGAATATACCAAACTGCAACGAAAATAGTATTTCATATAAATCTATATAGATTTTTTTTTATTGTTTATGACCATTATAGATATAAAAAAAAAGTGCCAATGTACCGAGCAAGGCATCGGTCAAGATCTGGAGTTGGTCCTTGGATGCCACTACTTGGCAGTCCACTACTCCTAGATACGTCAGACACTAGGATGGCTCAAATGCAGTTAAGTGTAAAACAATTTAAAAAACAAAATTAAAGAATACAAATAACATAATCTAGTAATCAATAATTAGTATTGCCACACATATAGGATACTTCAATGACGGGGGAAATAATAGAAAAAAAATGTTCATTTATTTAAAAAATTGTTTTTCGTTTTTTTTTAATTATCCAGTTTGTATTTTAAATCATCCTGTGACCCACAGAAATAGCCCAAAATAGCTATCACATCCTATTTTTTATACCCTGTGGTGATTAACAGTCTCCAGAGCGCTCACCCACCTCCTGTAGGCAGCAGGGGAAGAAGCAGGACATGCACTTGAGCGGCCGCGTGACGGTGATGACCTCGTGGCCGTAGTTGTCCAGGACGCGGATGTTGAAGGACCGCAGCGGCCCGCAGCACTGCCGGCTCAGACAGTCGTTCTCCTCCACGGCGTAAAAGACGTTCTGCCCCATGGCGTTACGCACCTCGTACTTGTTGTTGCTCTCGAAACCAACGAGTGCTGCAGGGGATGAGCATGCAGTGCATTTTTTAATACAAATTTTAAACGATTCCTTTATTTCATTTGCATGAGTTGGTGTTACCTACCTTCTATGACCTCTACCTTCTGTTTGATGAGCAGCTGATCCACCTAAATACACAGAAAAACGCACATGAAATTCCTTTTTTGGATTTGGTCACGCATTAGAACGGTGACGTTGTTACACCACTGAGATGAGAATGGACCTTAAGTCATTGCTAAAAGGAACTAGGACTGGATTTTGGATGTTTTTAACCATGTCTCGTACTGTGATCTTCCGTCGAAAATTCACTCCTCTAACCCAATAGGCAACTAAGCGCTAGACTCTGGTAATAATTCAACATAAATTATATTTGAATATGAGTAAAGCCTAAAGTAGAGTAAAGTACACACCTGAGTGAGATACTCTAGTCCTGGTGGACAGCCTGGTATTCCAGGGCTGGGAACAGCATACATGTTCATTTTGTAAGAGCTCGACCTGTGACCTGCAAATAGAATAATAATAATAATAATAATAATAATAATAATAAAAAACTTTATTAAACCCTGTTTTTCTAAGCACTGAGCCACCAATTAAAAATAGAAATAATTATTATAACAATAATAATAACAACAACAACATCAACAACAACAACAACAACAATAATAATAATAATAACAACAACAATAATAATAACAATACTACTACTACTAATATTAATAACAATACTGTAGTAATAATAATATTAATGAAAAACTTTGGATGTAGACACGGCGCCCTCTCCTGTTTGTTCATATAACATGAACAAACTAATGTTATAACGCTTAAAGATATATACAAAGAAAATCTAATAACTTCAAGGATAAGGTGTCTGCCCATTAACTCATGCCTCTGCTATAAATAACAGGACGTGGGGGGAGTCACTCTCCTTTCTACATAAGAAGGCCAAGTGTTGAATAACACCAATAATACCAATAATAAGCACTGTGCATGCTCCTGCTGTTGTGCTGCTCCATACGCGCAGGTTTCCTTGCGATATTTACAACTTTGAAGGGTTTTACTTGGCAAACGACTGAAATCATATTCTCGAATACACACGTACTTCGATGCAGGCCTGATCAGCTCTCTAATGCATTTTGTCGCCAACACATTGCATTTATGTTACATGGTTTAAAATGCCGGTGATCGCCGTGCAAGGTCTCCTAAAGAGATTGTGGAGGTTTGACTCCATGGCTCCATTGAGGGAACGCTCGTCCCCCGCATGCACGGGAGGAGATGTAATACTGTTTACAACTGTCCAGACAATATATATACAATAATGGAACCTGTAGATTAAACCTGCGAAAACAACATATTATATCTTTAAGGGTGAGTACTTACCGATCTACCGCCTTCGACATAAAAACAATGTAAATAAAATAACAGGCCACCATACAACCCAGAGATTTTAGAATAGAGTTGCGATCCGATTGGCAGGGGTCAGAGCATTTCCTGTTGCTCTCGACCAATCCGGAGGCGGCGTTTAAAATAGAACGGCATAGATTAAACCCGCACTCGGACGCGCTCACAGATTACGACACAATTTTACTATATTTACGCAGATATTTTATCGGTGGGGTTTGTCATTTCCACACGAATACAGCCATCATGGAGCCCTGAAAGTGCCACAATAAAAAAAAAAAAAAAAATGAATCAAAGCATGAATCGATAAATGTGGAACTATAAAGAGGAGTAAAACAAAACAAACAAAAAAAAAAAAAAACAGTCGAAAATATACACAGAAAGAGATCGATAAATCTGGAAATGAATAGAGCAATACAAATTGGTGTGAATCAGAATTTATGACTATTGTATTTATTTTTATTCATTTTCACATTTATTTCCAAATATAAATAAATAAATTATATATATATATATATACACACACACACATACAGTATATATATACACACAGCACGTATATATATATATATATATATATATATATATATATATATATATATATATATATATATATATATATATATATATATATATATATATATATATATATATATATATATAAATAAAATATTCGTTTATTTCCGTAAAAGAAAGCCTCCTTCGGCTTTTCCGATCAGCTTGTTTTGGTCCGCCCACTCAGTCCAAGCAGTTGATGACCGGTCACGTCGACGTGCTGCGTTCACGACTGCCGGGAACTGGAAAGCCAATTCCTCGACGCCGACTGACGACCGAGTTCCCCGACGTGTTCCCCTGTCAAAGCGCTTACGCCCGAGATCACCGAAGCGGCGCTCAGAGTGAATGGCATGGACGTACACACGACCAGAGCGGGGGCCTCCCTCTCTGTCGTTAGGAAGCGCTTGCAGACCCAGCTCCCCAGAGAGTACCTCCTCTCCTAACCTGCAAATACTAAGCACTACTTAGCAGTATTTATTGTCGCACTTAATGTCTCTGTCGCAGTGTAGCGTGAATGTTATTCTCCCCCGTGAGTCGCTTTGGATAAAAGCGTCTGCTGAATGACTAAATGCAAATGCAAATATCATGAATGGTACTGGTAATGGAAATGGTATTACATTTCACTGCATATATGTATGAAAGTATGTATATGTATGTGACAAATAAAATTAAAAAAAATCTCGAATCTCGGTAGGAAGTCGGGATGTTTCCCAGCTCCCAGGTGTCGTGAACGCAGCATTCGCCTGAAACCGTCAAGTACGATGGCTTCTTGCAGGATTTGAACAAGAGCTGAGAAGTGAACTCGGACAAGCTATTTTAACTCTTGCTCCGTGGGTGGGGACGGGGTGGTGTGGTGAATCACAAATGTATTTGGACAAGGGTGGGCGCTTGCAGGGAGAGTCTTGACCAACTGTCCGCGCTGACGGGCACGGCGTAGCGGAGTGCGTGGTCCCTCCGAACGCATCGGAAGGTCGGGACCGAGCGAATACATCTGGGAGGGATTACTCGGACTTAGTGGGCGGGACCAGAACAAGTTGATTGACAGCTTGTCCTCGTCAGGGAAAGCAGAAATAAGAAGAGAAATATTTA
This sequence comes from Zeus faber, assembly GCF_960531495.2. Taxonomy (NCBI): domain Eukaryota; kingdom Metazoa; phylum Chordata; class Actinopteri; order Zeiformes; family Zeidae; genus Zeus; species Zeus faber. Next base: position 19,772,974 of record NC_137206.1, on the reverse strand, counting down.
CGGAAATAAATGAATGAATGAATGAATGAATGTAAAAATACATATGGAAAATAAATAAAGGAATGCATATGGAAATAAATAAATCAATAAATTAAAACAATGTATGGAAATAGATTAAATAAACCAGATTTCCAGATTCATCAATATTCTTCTGTATATATTTTCCAATTGTTTTTTTTATTCCTCTTTATATTTCCACATTTATTTATTATTTTATTCATTCATTTATTATTGTGGCATCTATACAAAGGTCCATGCTGTACATTCCCAATGTATTCAGGCTTAAAATATTGTTGTATTTTGTATATTTCCATTACATTATTAAATAATTCAATGCTTATTCAATTAGCAGCAGTGAAGCGAATTTAGTCAAAATGAAGTCTAGACTAGGCGTTCCAAAACTATCATTCGCGGCCCCCACAAGGGGTCCTGCCTGGGAATTGCAGGGGATCCCCAACTAAAATATTTCTATTCTATTTATTTTATTGTTTTGCATGTTGCATGTTTTAATGTATTCCCCCCCCCCACATATTTCAAATTATATTTAGATTTCGGATTCACAATCTGAATCTAAATCCAACTTGAGCAATAATCCATTACAAAATATTACAAAATATTCCATGTATATTACAAATTATACCAACCATACTTTTATTTTTTTATAAAAAATAGTTATAAAAAACCTTTGCAAACCACTCCTCTAGACTTTGGGATATGTGAAAAATCGATAGTATATACTGACTATAAAGTGCTTTTTATATAAGTTACCTTTTGTTCAGATGGGCAGAGCGATTAAACACGAGTTGTTGGACTGGATAATGAATAATACAAAGTCTTAATTATTTTTTGAACTTTAATATCAATAGAGGCAAACTTAGGGTTTGGGAAATAGAATCTAACATTCTGTATCAAGTCAGTCGAATTGACCAATGAAGACAATGAACATGTCACCATTAGAAACCTGCGTTTGTACTGGCCTCCCACAACGATACTCTCATAGCCAGCAGACAGAAACACAGGGCTTGACTGGATATTTTTATGGTTCACTTCATTGTGGGCTCATTTACAGAGTCTACAGTACGTGTGATAGGTTCACTGTGTGCGTTCCAGTCCCCAGATATCCCGGCAGCAATCGCTGGATGTCACCCTGAGGGGAACAACAAGCTCCTTGGAGATGAGACGACTATCTAGGGAGGCCTGGGGTATCTCGACCGACCGCACCCATCATCCGCAGAAGGTTTGCTTTTATAGTTAGAAGCTAATTTTGTCACCTCCATTACATACACCATTGCACATTACTGTCCTTCTGTAATTCAGAGAGTGATTCTAAAATAGTCTACCCACTAAACTGAGCCCTCTGTGACTGTAAGCAGCTACTGCTACACTTCCCCTTCGTATAGTAGATATAATAATGCCTCCTGAAATATTCATCATGCAACCCTTTTAGTCAATGAAACCTCCTGACGGTCACTAGTTACTCACATTACAATCCGTCTGGTAAGTTTCCAGTCCGATGCTTGTATTATTTTCCCACCTTGATATGTCACGGTGAGACCACCAAAATAAAAAAGTAACCGCATTGCATGAATATTTTGTTTATTATTATTCATGGTTTTATGTTTTACATTTGGCCGAAGGGATTCTAAGAACACGTGTGAGTGTGCATGCATGTTTTTACAAATAAACTATGATTCACTATCTTTGTGACTCGGACGATCAGGTGACCTGCTCTCTTATCAAAGCGCTTTGATCGTCCAATCCAAAGGTCTTAAATAATATGCCCTGTTATTACGATGTATTCACCTTTAAATTTAAAAATAAACATCCACTCCACACAATTGGGCAGTTGCACACTCTTTTGCAAGAGAGGCCATAAGTATTAAGTTTGACTTGAAAATAACGTCTCTAAGACCCTGTCTCTGCTCGGGTGCTCATTGAGATATTGACTATCGTCTCTCTGCAGTCGACATATGGTCGAAATCTTCAAAGTGTGACAGAGTTTGTTAATGCATATAACAAGAACCTGGGTGTGTGTGTCATACTATTTTATCACCACTGGAGTGCAGTTTTGAGCTGTCAATGCCATGTTGTCGGACTGGCTTAGTGGTATTTAATTTCCCAAAGAAAAAATGCACATCTATGAATATCTATATGCACATAGATGTAGAATAAAGGTTTATCATATATACAGATGATACACAGAGACACATGTATATAAATAAATTATATATAAATCATATATAGATTACAAACAGTATATGCATACCTGTATACAGTATGTAATCAAAATCTAAATAGATGTGATCTATCTCTATATATATATACATAAGCACATACATACATATATATATATATATAAACTGTACATACATACTTACATGTATATATGTGGTAATCGTTTAATCACAGAGAAACACAAAATGCACACACACACACACACACACACACACACACACACACACACACACACACACACACACACACACACACACACACACACACACATACACAATACTTCATCAATGAGGGTGATAATCTTTTAATTGCACAGAAAAGCAGCAATGCACACACACGCGCACACACACACAGACACTAGCTCTACTTTGTTAC
>NC_137206.1:19732864-19767864 GCF_960531495.2 Zeus faber | reverse complement strand
CACAAAGGCATAATGGTGGCGCGATATACAGTAGGCTCCTCAAGTTGGTATTATTTTTCCCTATTCACGCCATTAAGTCATTGTCACAGTATGGACCGCTGGGTTTGGCGGGGAGGCCCATCTGAATGCCGGGCGTCCATCACAATGCGCCTCTCCATTTGTCTGTACGCCGGCATCTGCATGAGATACTCCTCGAGTGGGACAAAGGAAGGAGGAGAAGGAGAAAAATAAACGTTTCTTCTTCGGTGCGCGCGACAGCGACGGCGCTGCCCCGTCTCCGTGCCTCCATCAAAGCCTCGGCTCGGCTTCCGCACAGCCGGCGGGCCGCTGTCCTTCACCGCGAGTGTCGCCGTCTTTGTTTTGACAGGGGAGGCGTTGGGTGTTGTCCCGGTGAACCCCGCCGCCATTCCCCCTCCGGCCTCGCCCTCCCTCCTCTCCCTCTCCCTCTCCCTCCCTCTCTCTCTCTCTCTCTCTCTCTCTCTCTCCTCTCCCCCTCGCAGCTCCTCAGAGCCCTGAGCCGCGGCCACATTAACCGCTACGCCGCCTCACTCATTAAAATAACATATAGTGTCAACAGCGGCGCGGGCCCCGTTGGATCGGCCCCCGAAATGCCTCCGTCTTCAACTCTCGCGATCACGCACGACTCCGGGCGGGGGCAGGGCTCGCGTCTTTCGCAAACTTTGACTCCCTCCACGTTGAGTCGATCAGTCGCCAAAAAAGGGAACTGAAACGACGTTGGGACTGACCTTTTTCCCCCCTCCTCCCCCTCGCCCTAGCGTCCTCCTCCCTCCCTCCTCCCCCTCGCTCTCTCTTCCTAATTTATGACCTGTGAGGAGGAACCCTGGGAGAGAGAAGTGAGTGCGACTCGGTGTGAAAGCCCTGAATAGCGCTGGGGCAACAGGCCCTCCATGCCACACAAAGGAGGCTCCACAGCTGTTTGGAGGCAGCGCGCGACGCTCCGCCGGGCTCGGAGGCTCCGCCGGCCCCGGGGGCTCCGCCGGCCCCGGAGGCTCCGCCGGCCCCGGAGGCTCCGCTGAGATCCGCAGGCCACGGACGGCGGCTTGAGCCAGGTTTCGAGTCGTCACGAAAGGGCCAATAAATCAGATCCGTGAATATATGAGTGTGGTGTAAATGCTTGAACTTCTGACTGAGACTGTCACTCACTCTCTACGAATACCTTGACACGGAATTCCTCGAGCCAAAGTGCAAGCACCACATTGACATGTCTGCTTCAGTGAAAGGATATAAGCACTTGCTCTTAAAAGGACTTTAAGTATTAAAAGTAAGAGTACCAAAAAAGTAGCATCACCCTAATTACAGAGTAAAGAAACGTAAAGTAATGCAACTGTATTCGCAGTGTAGAAGAGTAAAAAGTATAGATATTTGCCTTAAAATATAGCGGAGTAAAAGTAAGCACCTAAGTAGGTACAGATACTTGAAAAATTTACTTGAGTACAGTCACAAAGAAGACACCTAATGCTGATAATCAGTGGTCACGATAAATTGCATGTTGTCCATGAAGGAGTAGTAGAAATATTTATGTAGATTCTACTGGGTTGAATATAAATCTTTTGCTTGACGTCCTTTTCCAAGTTCGCAATTTCTCCGATTTCCTTTCTCCGTACGTTTCCTAACAGCTCCCTACACTTAAGCCATCAAGTCCAGTGGTCTGTCATTGCCATGATTTCCTGTGACACGGTTGAACATTATGGTTAAAAGGTGAAAAAGATAACAGTCCCCGCCTCGCGATCGTAGCCGTCAGCGGCTGGAGGAGGTATAAAAAACACTGGCCCCCGCGACCTTTTCCGGAGGACTGCGTCGTCGGGAGTCGGGGGACCACGCTGGGCGGCGTGGAAGTGTCGCCCGCCGTCGGGAGGTTGTGCCGTCAGGGCGCTGCTTACTGACTGTCAACTGCAGCTAAAAATGATTTCAGGATCCGGGGTTAGAAGTTCAGCGCGGTGCTCTCCTCCCCCAGACGGAGGGGAAAGCGCTGTCACCGTAGCTGGGCCCATAATGATTTATTCCCTCCTGTACAAACTCCGCTTGGCTCCCCCATTCCCCTATCTGCTGCTTAGTTTTCCGCTCGGCCCATTAGCCCAGCCAGATGCAGCGCACATGTGGGCTTTGTTTTCGGCGATAGAGCCTTTTCCGAATAACTTAATTGTTGTGTGAGGCGGACGCGGGTACACGTTGGCGTGTTTGTGAAAGTGTCCCAGCGGGTCTGCACCCGTCCCCGTGCGTTTGGTCGTATTTTAAGAGCTAATAATGGATTTCACATATATGCTGAATTAAAGCGGTTACGTTTATCGTAAATAACATCTCAAGGTTTGAGTCTTTCTCTCTCCTGCTTGAGCCGCTTGAAATGTCTTTCAAGGCCCCTGCCGACGCAGGTTTCAACCGGCATTGTCAATTGAACTTGAAAAAAAACAACATGTTTTTGTCGGCAATCCTCTCAATAAAAGTGTCGCTAGGAGGTGTTTTTTTTTAATAAATATAAGATGTCAGGTTTTCTTTGAGCGATGCAACCCTCTCAGACCACTGAAAGGGAATTGCTCAGGCATAAAAAAAAAAGAAGATGCATTCACTTCGAGGGGGCGATTCCATAAAAGAGGTGTTTCTGGATCATCCCTCTCTCCCTCTCTCTCTCTCCATCCACCCAGAGAAAGAGAGAGAGAGACAGAGACAGAGACAGAGACAGACAGAGAGAGAGAGAGAGAGAGAGAGAGAGAGAGAGAGAGAGAGAGCGAGAGAGTGAGAGAGTGAGAGTGAGCGTGCACGGGGCCATCTGCAGACCACAATCCATCCCCGAACGCTGGGGATCACAAAGGTGTTATTTTTCAAAGCCGGCCGTGTCCACCTCCTGCCGAGGGTGCGCGTCTGTGGTTCAGGGGGAAGGTGGGAAACTTCTGAGGACGTGTCTCCCCCTCCCATCCTCCTCCCCCTGTCCCCCTTCCCTCCCCCGCTCCCCTCCCCACCTCCTCCCTCCCTGTCGCCTGCCTCCTCGGGGGCAGCCCTTTGAGGACGTCGTAACTGCGGCCTGTATAACACGGGTTAGCGCCGACAGCGGCCGGTTGCAACCGGTGAAGCCTTTAAAGACGCCGCCGCCTGTCGCGGTTCACTGTTAAGATGGCGGAGAGCCGGTGCAATCGCCCGCCTCTCGGACGGCTCTCGGACGGCTCTCGGACGGCTCTCAGACGGCCGTCAAGGGCTCCAGGGGCGGACCACGCCTGCATTTTGACTCCTTGTGGGTAGAGGGTGCTCCAAGTCAACGTTTGAGACGGGAATATGGTTCAGCACTTTGCAACCCTCCCTCATCTGCCTCCAGAAAAAGAAAAAAAAAAAAATGACCCCCATCCCCAACGTACTACCCACCCCCACCCCCAAACCCCCACTCGCCTTCTCCATTTTAGTTTTGTGCCTCTGTGCTCGTTGAGTTGGCTTTCGGCCGCGGCAACACAAAATGAGTTCTCCATGTTTTGTGTTTCGGGGGGCGGGCTCCAGTTCACAGTGACGAGGAGAAAATCCGTGAAGTCTGTGGCGCACATTGTGCCACGGACAAAGCCGCATGCATAAAATGCAGCTGTTGTGCGGTGCCATCCTTGTTGTCTGTGGTTAGCGGTGTGTCTGCACCTGTGTGTGTGTGTGTGTGTGTGTGTGTGTGTGTGTGTGTGTGTGTGTGTGTGTGTGTGTGTGTGTGTGTGTTGTGTGTGTGTGTGTGTGTGTGTGTGTGTGTGTGTGTGTGTGTGTGTGTGTGTGTGTGTGTGTGTGTGTGTGTGTGTGTGGGTGCATGTGTGTGGGGGGTCAACATGGGACTGCCGGCCATAACGGTGCAGTGGTAATGGCAGGGGAGGGCGTGCAGCACCTGGGACTCACCTCTTCGTCCACACATCCTCTTGGACACGGACTCCCGCCGGTGCACCGTAAAACTTGATTGTGAAAGACATTATCATGCTGAGCCTAATAAAATGAGATAGAGAGGGGAATATATTCATATATATATATAACTTTTTTTTCTCTCCAAGTGGGGATCTCGTAAAATTATTGGAGGATTGTAGAAACATAGGTCTGAAAAATACTAATGGCTGCTTTGATAAAATATGGCAATTACACTTATGTAAATGTATGTTTAAAATGTATTGTTTAATTATAACATTTGGAAGAAAGGCTCTGAATATAAGATACATTAGATAAAACAATGTCCTGCCTGTAAATATCATCATTTTAACTCAAAATTTTGTTGATATTTAATTTTTTTATTTTTATTTTCAAATATATTCTAAATACCAGTTTTTCTTTAGAAAGAATGGAATTTCATTTCAACCTAAATACATATTATTTGTGAAAAGCTCAACATTTTATTTAAAGACTAGTGTCTATGTATTGTGTGTATGTAGGTATGTATTGAATGGATATACTAATAAGAAAATAAGTGAGTATTTTAATCTCTTCACTTTTAGCAGGCATTAGCAGATATTTTGTGAGGCAACTTTCGTCAGCGCAAAAATGATCAATAGTTGCCAAAAATTCGAATAGCTCACGTTTTCAAAACATTTTTTTACTGAAAATACTAGGCCAGAGAATAAATGCAAAATTTAAAATTCAAACATATGAAAAAAAAAAGATGCATCTAACCTGTGATCCGTTTTTATTTCACTATCAATTTCATATGTACACATAATGTGATTTGTTTCCATGTGACTGCGCCCGGGAGCCGCTGTGCACAGGGATCCTTCAGAAAGTAATGAGTGTGAAACCAGAAGAAAACCTTGTGCTTGTGGTAGTGTGTGTGTGTGTCTGTGTGTGTGTACTGGTCAGACATGTCCAGTCTGGCTGCAGCCACAGTGCCCTGTGTGTGTGTGTGTGTGTGTGTGTGTGTGTGTGTGTGTGTGTGTGTGTGTGTGTGTGTGTGTGTCGATGTCAGTGTAAAGTGCCCCGCATCGCCTCAGGGTCACTATGTGCATGAAAATAAGGGGGGGTCGAGGGAGAGTTAGCCCTGTACAATGCTCTCCTTTGTGTTGTACATCTCTCCCTCTCTCTCTCCTTCTCTCTCTCTTACACATAAACACACACACACACACACACACACACACACACACATTCGTATACACATACACAAACACACGGCCCTGCACACACACACACACACACACACACACACACACACACACACACACACACACACACACACACTGAGGAGTCCTCTCTCCACAGTTGGAGAGACAGGGGTCACTGCCTGGATGTTCCCAGCTGAGCACTTCAGTGGAGCTTTCTCTCCAAAAACACACACTCTTACACATAAACATACACACACACACACACACACACACACACACACACACACACACACACACACACAGAAACACACACACACACACACACACACACACAGAACACACACACACACACACACACACACACACACACACACACACACACACACACACACACACACACACACACTGATAATGTCTTTTTCCGTACTGGTGCCCCGTACAAAGCTGAGTTGTCGTCCATATTTCTTGCTGAAACCTCCAGCATTAAGCATTAATGACTGGATGTTGTTCTCATTAAATACCCAGAAAGAATTAACCCCATAAACATTGTTGGCTTGGGCGATGTCAAATTTAAGCACTTTATAATTTCAATTTAATAACGACGACGATATTGTATTTAAGGAGAATTAACTGTCGCGGCCCACTCTTATACACTTTATTATATAAATACTATTTATTATATAAATATTATATTTTAACGCTTCACTCTTGTGTTTTTGTCTCTTTGCAGTGTGCGGAACAAACTGGTGAAACAGAAAACCCTCGCTGGGAAACACGCTGTCGTTTTGATTTGTTCATCAAAACACGGACACGGGATAACTTATTGCAAAACTGCACACAGCTGATATTATTCATAGCAGAGAAAAAAGGAAATATGTTTTTCAGGAAACTATGTCCTCGACTCCACAGAGGCAGATAACTTTATTGCCGTTGTCATTTTGTTGAGGTTTCTAATCACTAAGGTGAGCAACGACAATTGGGAATAAAACGGTGTATTATCCCAATTGTAGTGTAGTGTAAATTTAACGACAGGATCCTTGCTAAACACATGCTATCCCAGATATGAAGTATTTTTTATCTTCCATTGACCTGATACTGGAAGGCTCAAGTATAATTGAATAATTTATTCAAAACTAGATTGGAGTTAATTTTTTTAAATATATTTTCTATTTCTTATTTTTTTTTGCAAAATAATTACAACATTCAAAATGATATATTATTGTTATTTTATTATTTTATAATGTCTATTTTTTGAATTTTGTGATTTTTAAGTTAATCATTTCCCATTCATGTTATGCAACAAATATTATTTCCATTAAAATGTCAAATAACAATCATTGTGCGCAAACCTCAGAACTGAATAAAAGTCCTTGATAATAAACTTTTGACTCTTCCCTGCCAGAGGACCAGTCCATTAATATGGAGAGCAGACGATTCAATTGACATTCTCTCAATGGCCGGGGCTGAATTTATTACCGACACGATGCTGCAGAATCGATCAAAATAACATAAACAATCCAGGAGCTGTTAATCACTGGTGTCAAAATCAGAGAAACACAGAAACGCAACCCGGTCGGCCGTGGGTTGGGGGGTGGGTGGAGGGGTGGAGGGATGGTGGGGTGGAGGGGTGGAGGGTTGGAGGGGTGGCGGAGAGGGGGCTGTGGAATGAAGTGGGAACTGGGAGGTTGATCCCCGCGCCGACTTGACGTCAGGCATTCATCTACCGGTGTTATTCCTTAATCCCATTCAGTCGGGCACTCAGCGGACCGGCGTCGCCTGCTGGAGAAGTTTGGCGCGCGTGATGGATGCCATTGTCAGAAATGCCAAGGTCAATATGCGACACGGCAGCGGGGGTTAAAAAAAAAAGAGGAAAAAAGAAAAGAAAAGAGAAGTTCCTGATTTCCAAAGCACTTCCCATGTATCCTCATCGTGGCGTTCCGACCCGGCTTCCCTCTGTAATAACACACAGCGAGGACCACCGCTGGGCCCGCGCTCACGGGCCGCCGTTGAGCCTTAAGACAGGTCACGGCACCGCGGGAACAAAAAACAAAAAAAGCCAGAGGCCCATGTCACTCCTGACAGGGTGCGGTTGTATTGCTCACACTAAGACATGGTTTAGAAATCGACTTTCGACTATGAGCCGTTTACGTCTTCATTTGAGGACGTCGGCGGAGGGGCAGCCATTAAAAAAGATGTAAGACGTGACTTCTGGGTCTGACGGAGTCCAAATTTTGTCTGTTTTCTAATTATCGAATCCGTATGTCATTTCTGAATGGATTTATTACGTGTGGAAGCAAGTTTTGATGCAAAAATACGATAAATACAACTTGAGCTTGACTTGGCGAACAGCGTGCACCGCCTTCCAGATCCCTAAAGAAACGGATAGTTTATCAGCTTGACGGACGGTGTCAACTCTGGTTATATTTGCTTTACTTTGGACTATTTACTCAGTCCCATCATCGTTAAAACGTCATTTCGGCGTTGGCAGTTATGAGTACCACATGAGCCTGCAGGGCGTTGCGGGATGACGCTCGCGTGAAAGGTGGAAATGTGATATGGATGCCCACAGAAGGCGTGGTGCACGAGTTCATTCATATCCCGGAGAAACAATGCACCTGGGCCGATCAATTCCGGCCAAACAAAGCTATTAAGGCGATCAAAGCGGCTATTAAGACAAATCAGCGGTAATTTTAATCAGCTCTCTACTTACAAACTGGGCAGTGTGTCATTATCTCCGTTTGCTAATCACTGAAATGAGGGCGTTTGATGAGGGGAAAAAAACAACAAAAACCCCGCGGACCACAGTGACTGGAAGGAGAAGCCGCTGACCTGACGCCCTCTGCCCCCCTTCTCCCCCACCCCTGCCCGCCCGCTGCATCCACGTCCCTCCCGATACCGTCCACTCCCACCGAGGAGGGTGACCTCCTCAGCTCGCTCCGGATCACACAATTATATATAGTCTTATCCCGGGAAGGAGCGCGGGGGGGGGGGTAAAAAAAAATAATAATCTTGAAATCTTTTCATTAACATTCTCTGCCGGGCCTTTCGCCCGTCGCCCCGGCCGCCATCTTGGTTTTTTTCCCGAAGGCCGGGGAACAAGAAAATACCACGAGATCTCTGGAAATTACTTCAATTAACCATAATATTAATCACTATCGGTAAGAACCAACGTCAAGCGGTGAAATCCCTTGATGGAAATTGTTATAATTGCCCTAACAACAGGGATGAATATTTCTCCTTGCTTAATTACATGTGACTTAATATTTAAATGTACCATTTACGCTTTATAAAGTATCTTAATCACTGCAATTAATTTTTAATATCTAGCATTTGGAGTGGCAGGGGAGCAGACAAACACCTTTTTACAGTGTGACTGGTTACATATGATAGGTAGCGGCGGCAGAATGTCAGGTATGTATTATGCACGAGGCGCTGCCGTCAGGACCCGGAGGCTGTGCCGTGAACAGGTAATTGTGCTTTCATCGCGGGAGGCGGCGCGCAATCCGCGGCACAGCCGCCAAAAAGAAAAACAAAAAAAAGAACCCGCCGACGTCGCGCCCTGACCGGTCTTTTGTAAGCAATATCACTTTTCCCCCCTTTCATCAGTCAAAGCCGTTTGTATCATTACAATTAAATACACCATGCTATGCGCGGCACACATTGGTTTGCTGCTGCTGCTAATGGGTTTCCAAAAAAATTAAAAATGCCGGAACAACAACAACAACAAAAAAAAAGCCAACCACGTCTGGAACAGAGCGCAGAGCATTAAGAAAACCCTCCTTTGTGCACAGTGGCTGGGAAGGTCAATATCTCGTGAAATGAGTCTGGTCGGGCTCCGCCGCTCCGAATGTTTGCTCCCCGTCTCCCCTCGCTGTGGTCATTAAGGAGCCCGTGGCACAGTTTGCCCAGGTCCAGGGGCGGTAACCCCGGTGTCCTGGCCGGCAGCCAATGGTGGCTATCCCAATCTGGCCACCTAAATCACCGTCTTGTCTAATTGGCCAAATCTCCCGCTGCGGCCGCTCCCCCGCTGCCGCCGCCGCCGCCGCTGCCTCGGCACACGCAAGGGCCTTCTGAGAAAATCTAAAAAATGTTCGCAAACTGTTAATATTGTATTTCGTCCGGCGTGATCAAAAGGATTCAAACACTCTCGGGGCAAAACAAGCTTTTTGATGTTTTGGGGTCGGTGTTGGGGGTTTGCCGAGGTGCTGGAGCCTCTGGCAACCCGGTCCTAAATTACTTTGGAGTTCAACTTCGAGTGCGAAATTTGCCTGTGAAATGAAGTTTACAATTTCAGAGCAATTACTGTAATACACACAAATCAAGCAGACCCTGGGACGCTGCGGATCCACCATGCTGTCACTTATCTACTGGGCCGACAGTAAGCTGAAAAGCTGCGGGGCTAACACACACACACACACACACACACACACACACACGCGCGTGCGCACACACACTCACACGCACACACATGCACACATGCACACATGCGCACACACACTCACATGCATGCACACACACACACACAGGAAAAACTGCCTCACATTCACAGATAAATAGACAGCAACACACACAGAGCGAGGCAGGCCTGTGGGTCACGCAGTGTGAGTGGAAAACAGAGCGATGGAGTGAGTGAGCAGCTGCAGGAGCCGTGGGGAGGGCCTTACGGTGAGCAGCGAGGGGCTCCGAGAGGCTGAGGGGGCCGCGGGGGCCGCGGGGGCTGGGGGGGTGAGGGGGGAGACCTCGAGCCAGGGGCCGCCTGTTTAATTGGTGCTCATTTACGCAGCAGTGGAGCAGGAGACACCTGAAGGGCCTTCTCTGCCTTATCAGCTTAATGGGTCCCGCTATCCGGTCCCCCCTAAAGTCAGAGCCCGTGTGTTTGCTGCTTTGTTTACTTATTGTTTGTCCCGCTTCCCTTTTTTTTTCTTTCCCCCCCCCCCCCTCTCCCACGCTGCTTGGAAGCCATTACCAAGTTATAATCTCTATCTATTTTCCATTAATACTTACAATCCATCGTACATACGATATATATATATATATATATATATATATATATATATATATATATATTTACATGAATTTGATATTCAGGGGTTTCACAATTGTATTGTGTTGTATTTTGTGTATTACTTATTATTCTATGTCTTACCAACTAAAGCTCTACTGTTCCACTCAAGCCAAACAGAGCGCAGTTTAACGGTGATAACAATGAAAATATTCATCAGATCATCTGCTGTACAGCTCTGAGGAGCCAGTTCCGGGACGAGGAGGAGGGTGGAGGCAGTTTGGGAGAGGATGGCGAGGAAGAGGAGGAGGAGGAGGAGGAGGAGGAGAAGGATGAGGAGGAGGAGGAGGAGGAGGAGGAGGAGAAAAAAACAACTTACTGTAATCATAGCCATGTTCAATCAGACACCTGCTATTAAGTTGATAAATACACTTTTCCCAGTGTGAGTCCTGATACACTGAGTACCCCTAAGGCACCGTTCTGCTCTTTAACAGCCCTTTCTCCGCAGCTTCTTCTCCCACCCCCCCCTCCACCTATTATCTCGCATTTCATCCCCACCACCCCACCCCACCCCACCCCCAGCCCCACCCGCTCGGTACAGCACAGTGTTCCACTGACTGAGTGCAGCCCTCAGTGCTGAGACCGGTGGCAGATTTTGTGAGTGATTTCCCTGGCTTTTTGGTGGAGAAAATCAGAGACCGACCTGAAGACATTTCAGTCCATTAGTAGGTACTACTCCCCCCCCCCCCCCCCCCCACACACACACACACTTTTATGCTTCCAGTTATAAGAAAAATGGGGAAGTGTGTGTGTTTTTCGGTAGTTTTTCTTTGAATGTGTGGGTTAATATATATGTTGTGTGTTTGTGAGTGCATGTTTTTGATGTGTGCGTGTGTGTGTGTGTGTGTGTTGCTGGAGGGAGGGGGGTGGGGGGTGCGTAGACGAGGCGTCCTGCCTCTTTAATCTCCAGTCTGGCCTTTCGGCTCCTGCTGGTGCCCACATGCTGCTGATGGGGCCAAAAGGAGCCTCCTGTAGGGGATCGTACTCAGTGCAGTGTCATGGCCGCCGTGGTACCTGATAAATACCGAGTACTGGCAGCCGAAATGAGCGGGGGGGGCAGGGGGAGGGGGGGGGGGGGTCATTTGTTTTTGTCTGTTTATTTATTTGTCTCTCTGCCTGTCCGCCTGGATGGATTAAGTAACACTTCAGCCTGGCTTATGAAACACTGCCGTGCGTAACCAAAATCCAAACGACGATTTCCTAAACGCGACCATGGAGCGTCATTGTACTCGTCCTTCCAGACCGACACAGGAAACGACGTGGTTTTTTGTTTGTTTTTGTAATGTTCCGTCCCAGCCCTCAACTTATGGCATGTAAGGCAAAGCCTCTGTGAACGATGAAGAGATCCGAACGAACTGCACGGAACACACACACTTACGTTCGGAGGCGGCGAATGTAAAATTGAGTTAAGGTGTGTTGGATGTAAGCACGCTTAAAGCAAATGGCGCTGTGTAATTATCTACGCGGGCCCCTTGGAGGGCCCTTTGACGTACGCCGTACCGCGGTGAAGATAAGCGCCGAATGTCGGTGTCAGAGGATCGCAAACAGGTTAGCGTTCGAAGCGGTCGAGTCAATATTATGCTGGCCTGATCTGAGGAACGCCTAAAACAAACTTGTGGAAACAGCGTGTCGTCAAAAGCCAGAGCTTGTGTTATTGAAAACACAAGCTGCTTTGAAACATGAATATCCTGCGCATGTTGTCCCACAAGATATTTTCCCGCGGCTCCCTCGGAGCCTTGAAAGAAAATTCATAACTTGGCAGTCAAAGTTCAGAGCATCCCCCTCGAACGGCCCTCTTGTTCTGTCTTTCTTTCACACACGCGCACGTGTGTGTGTGTGCGCGTGTGTGTGTGTGTGCGTGTGTGCGCGCGCGCGTGCGTTAGGTCACGTATCGCACAACTCCTCTTCTGAAACCGCACATGTCACTGATTGAGTTGCAAACTGGCTGGGACGAGATGCGTCTGAAGGTGTCAGAGGGGGGTCCCCCCCATCCCCCTTCGTCTCTTCTCCTTCTCCTCCTCCACTCTCTCTCTCTCTCTCTCTCTCTCTCTCTCTCTCTCTCTCTCTCTCTCTATCTCTCTCTCTATCTAGCGGCCGAGTGGAATTCATCATCCGTCGCGAGGGCCGCGGCGCATGATAAGCACGCAGCGCGGCGAGGCCGGCCGCCATATCGCTGGAAATGAATGAAACGACCCCACGTTGACCCGACCAGGGAAGGAAAACACATGTTCTGCCGGTGCTGGCCGGCCGGCTACCTGCGGAGAGGGTTGGGAATTCCTCCAGCCGGGAGGGATGGGGGGGCGGAGGGATGGAGGAGGAGAAGGAGGAGGACTAGGAGAGGGAGGAGAGGCAGCGTCCATGTGTCTGCGGGACCTGACATTAAGTTGGAGCGAGACGCCGACATCACTGATAGTCAAGTAGATGACAAGAAGCTCAGGCATAAATACTTCATGCCCGGGAGTAGGGGGACGACTTCGAGTGGGTTTGGGTG
This sequence comes from Zeus faber, assembly GCF_960531495.2. Taxonomy (NCBI): domain Eukaryota; kingdom Metazoa; phylum Chordata; class Actinopteri; order Zeiformes; family Zeidae; genus Zeus; species Zeus faber. The sequence goes on along the minus strand of NC_137206.1, from coordinate 19,755,257 downwards.
GATTTGTCGCGATGAGGCGTGAGGGTGAGGAAGGCGTTTGGCCTGCGCGGCGGCCTGTGGGCGGAGGAACAATGTGGCCGAAGGCGCCCACGAATTCCAGTCGTGGGTCTGGCGAGCGCTGGCGGACCTTTAGACTAATAGAAATTTAATATGATATCATATGGTTGCTTGGCTGCCTCGCCGCCACGCCTGCACACGCTGCAAATCATGTGTTTTCCCGTGTGGTGGGCCCAGCGAGGTCCGGCTCTACCCATTGTTTTTTTATTGCGCGTATAATTTTTGCCACCTTCTAAATCCATGGGGGAATTTGGGTTCCTTTGTCCACCGCTTCCCTCCTTCGACCAGGAAACCAGTTCGAGACTGACCCAGACACTCCGGATTCCGTTACCGAAAGGGTGTTTTGTTCTTTTTCACGTGGTACACGCGTTCGTGTGAATTTGTGAGGGTTAAAAAGTGCATCCATTGGGTTACCATGGCACACGTATCAACGCATTTATGCTCTGTGATTGGACGCTTGCGTATAAATGTTGTCTGTCTCTTAACGTTGCGCTCTTTGACGTTGCATGCGTAAACATTTCTCCATACACGGTATTTTCGTTGCGGAGTTCACTGTCGGGCTGTTAATATGAGTGAGTGTGGTTTTTTTTTTGGGGTGGGGGTCTCTGGACACGGACCTGCAGAATGTGGAGAGCGCGGTATGCGGAGGAGGTGTGGATGTACGGTTGATTGGGCGGCTGTGGGAGGGGCGTGGTCACCGCAAAAACCGAGAGCGGTCGCCGTTGCCGGGCGGTGGGCCGAGGGGGTGGGGCTGGGGGTGGGAGGGTGGGGAGGGGTAGGAGGTCAGAGGGGGCGGTCCACATCAGCCCTTTATTTACTTTGACCCCGGGTCCGCGGGAGGCCCGGTGGGGGCACATGCCTAACTCCCCAGGCGGGCAGAGCTACCCTGCCCTCTGTCTCACCCCCCGTGCCCGCCCCTCTGTCTCCAGTTAGATATATGTCTACTGGGAGGCAGGGGCAGCCGGGGCTCAGATGATACCCTCTCTCTCCCTCTCTCTCTCTCTCTCTCTCTCTCTCTCTCTCTCTCTCCCCCTCTCTCTCTCTCTCTCTCTCTCTCTCTCTCTCCCTCTCTCTCCCTCGCTCTCTCCCTCCCTAGGTCTCCCTGACGCACACATCCAGGTTAAGCTCGGGGATTTTAGTTTTCCGAAAATAGCACCCAGATTCATCTTTGCCCTTTGAGAAAGACAGAAAGTCAAAGTGAAATCATTTGTGGATATTTACTTTTCATAAACGAAGAAACTGCTGCTTTGCTTCGCCGAAAACTCCCTCAAAGCAGCGGCGACCCACACATTTTTTAGGACGGCTTTAACAAGAACTCTGCTCGCCATTAAGGCATTTCCAAATTGCTGGCTGTAAAAACTTTATGTGTGTGAATCTGTGCGGTACACCACCTCGCCGGGGCTTTATTCCGAGTCCTGCAAACGGCAGAACACCAGACTGGACGTTCAGCACCATCACCGCGCGGCGAGAGGAAAGAATTTCTCAAACAATCAAGAGCGGAAAACCAAAGTCAATTAAATTTTTTAACCTAAGACATTGTGCGGCCCTGGCTGAAATTCAAGTACTTGTAAAATACTGTGACATAAAGTTCTGTATGTAATTTGAAGGTATAGTTTTATAAATGAGCAGAGCACTTTGGTCTGTGTCTAATACAAGAAAACTCGTATTAAAAGCAACAATGGTTAATGAAGAAAATAAATCTACCGCTTTAAAAATGTAAATAATTCAGGAGAGCTGAAGTGTACGCCCGGTATCTGTGTCATCACTGTGGTAATTACTACCGTACTAATGCTAATGCTACCGCGAAGCAGAGTGTGATTTATTTAGTTATGGCAATTATGCTGTGTGATTAGTAATGCAAACATAATTTTAAATTTAAATTAATAACTCAATTTTCGTACAGCTTCTTTTCAAATTGTTTCTCTGCACACCGACGACACACACACACACACGCACACACACACACACACACACGTACACATGCACACACACACACGCACGCGCACACACACGCACACACGCAGACACACACACACACACACACACACATGGAATTGACGCTATGAACAATTTCAGCATTTCCTGGTCAAAAAGGTCAGCAAGATTAAGAGCAAGCCAGACTATTTACTATCACAAATAAGTTAAGCTACTTATTGAGTAAATATGTGTTTTTTTGTAGATTTTTATTAATCCATTAAATTATATTATATTATAATAAATTGGATTTAATTTAAATGTATTTATAATCATTTATTTTAACTATTCTTTGTATGAATACAAAGATAAGACATCAACTTCATATACACAAATTAACATATACACACATTTACATATGTCAATTTATGTAGTATTTTATTATGAGTTAAAATATACAGTATATGCATATACTGTATGTTTATTATATATATTTATAGCTTTACTCATATAATAGTACTACATATAGTTGCATATGTTAATGTGTTACTAATGCATATAAATGTTACTCCAAAATTCATTAAAGACAAATTGAGACAATTAACTATTCACTGTGCAGGAACTATGGTCTGTTCTGGTGAACAGACCAACATTTCGGCTAAAGCCTATTGACAGTTGTAATTGCTACTTTTGTGCGAAGTTACATTTCAATTGCCCACGTTAACACGTTACAGGGGTGACAAAGGAGGTTTAACCCTTTGGTAATAAAGTCTCCGGGTTGACCGGGGTTGCGTGGCAAGGGATTTGGAATCGAGGGGGTCTTGTTTGGTGAAAAAGGGTTAATTGATTGTCAAATCGTGTCGGGGTGCCGTGAGCCACGGAGATGACTCCGGGGCAAGTATGTCCCCGTGAAATACGGTGGCCTTTCCGACCGACGAGCTCGGTGGAGTCAGCGGCGTCACAGTGGCGGTGCTGAACATGTCGCCCCGCGATGACAGTCATATTCCATTACAGCCATCGCTCAATACCTCCACGCAGGGCAAATTGCAGCTTTTCAGCAGACCATAAAGTTCCACAAGATATAAACTTCGACATAGATCTCTATTTGTGTGAGCGTGGACCATCTCACACACAAAGCCTCATTTCTTCCTTTATTTAAAGGATAATGACTAATTTGGTTCGTGTCAAAGTTACATTTAGGCCCTGACCAAGTGGAGTAGGAGGGGGAGGAGGGAAGTTCTGAAATTAAGAAAAAAATCCATAGAAAATAGACATGTTTTGTGTGGGGAGTAACACGCTGTGACATATTGAATAACCAATTACTCTACTGTAAACTGCTTTGCCATTGAAAGCTGAAGCCAATGACAAAATCTATCCAATTCCAGTGGTTGTAAGTACCCAGAGTGTTTTGGACTTCTATGGGGATGAGAATGAAGCCGCTGGGCATCCAGTGAATTTCAGCCCCATCTTGTTCCTTGCCGAAAGGCTCTGGCGTTGGCCTGTGGTTGCCAGGCACCTCCTGAGGTGACTCTATCAGAGCCAGTCAAGCCTGAAATCAATCACTCACACCCATCAAAGGCTGCCCTGCACTGCCATTGTGACTGAGCCATCTGGGCCTCAGCGAACTGTCTGCATTTATCTCTATGAACTATATATGGCTCTATGGATGTTGCTGTGCATGTGTGTCTGGCTGCTGCTGTGTGTGTGTGTGTGTGTGTGTGTGTGTGTGTGTGTGTGTGTGTGTGTGTGTGTGTGTGTGTGTGTGTGTGTGTGTGTGTGTGTTTGCATATGCAAATTGCGTGTCTATGCATGTGAGTTTTGTGTGTGTGTCTAAGTATACGGGACTAAGCAAGTGATTGAGTCCTCATTGGACATGTTCATCTCCTCGCGTATTCTATTAAATTGCAGAAAATGAAGGGGAAAAAATATGCAAATTTGGGATCGGATGTAAATCTCGGAGACCTCTGCGTGTCTGTTTCCCGTCCGGACACGACCTATGGCCGTCTGTGCGCGCCGCGAGGAGGCGGCGTAAGGTTGGAGCATCCATTACGGAGGTGCATCATTCTACATCTGTTCACAACCTTTCATTACACGCCTCTCCTGCTTGGCGTCATCTGCTTCCACCGCTTTTCTTTTCCCCCCGCGTTGAGACCTTTCTCCTTTGGCCCCCATTTCAGTCAATCCCCCCCGCTCTTAAATCCAGTCCGCACCGGCCCTCTGTGCTCAGACTGCAGAGCGGCAGCGGCACCTGGGCGCCAGGGCGGCCGCCATTGGAGGGCAGTAGAGCACCAGCACATCCGTCTCCATCAAGGCGCTCCAGTCGCTCCAGAGGCTCCCAGGGAGCAGAGCGGCCACTTAGGGAGGGACGTGAGAGGCGTGAGCAGGTAAGGTCAGCACTGGAGGAGCCCACATGAACCCTGCTGCACGGCCACAGACTACACAACGACAACGCAGACTGGGAAGCACCGCCGCACATAGAGGGAATCATTACTGGGGAAAAAAACAACTTGATACTGGATAGCGGTTTGATGTTTAGAAGCATGATTCTGAAAGAAAATTGAAACATGAATTGGCAAACTCAAACAGTTATGAATATTATATTGTCCATATTGTCGTTTGATAATTTTACCGTATTATGCAAATGATCCTAATTTCCAGACATACAATATTCTATTAATATCTTCATTTCCTTATATTAAGCATAGTTATTCTAGTTGATTTTTTTTTAATTCTATAAAAAATTCTATAGCCATAATTCCAAATACCACACATTCATCATTAAACAAAGATACAAGATAATATAGTATCTTGGACGCCTGCACAGTTCAAAGTCACATACTTTCCAATTTTTTCACTGGGATTTTACATAACATATGACATTTTAGTAACTGAATTACTGTTTGAATAAATAGACCCTTTTCCAGAGTTTTCCAGAACTATTTAACCCAGAAAGATCTACAGTCTTCTCGCACAGCCATTCAAAAGCTTTGAACAAAAACAAAACAAAAAAAAAACATAAATAGTACTGCACTATGGTGATAATCCTATAATATCAATAACAGTGTACCATAAGACTATGGTGCAGATACCCAAGAGTTCATCGTCACATACTGTATATATATGCACACACACACACACGCACACATATACTCACCCACACACACATACACACACATACACACACATACACATACACAAACACACACACATACTCAGTATGCTGTGTGTATGTGTGTGTTTTGTGTTGTGTGTTGTGTGTGTGTAAAATTAGACTTTTTTTTTTTTATCCTACACATACTGCTGCATGTTCATTTTAACAATTTAAGGCTTTTTCAGAGTGAAAAAACTCATAAAAATGGTACTTTGACAGATATATAAATAGTGATTTGGGATATTTCTCCAGCAAAGTGTGAAGGATGTGATAATGTGATTTTAAAGGTGAACATTATCACACTTTTGCAGATATGGATTTCTGTCTCGCCAATCGGAGGATCGGACAACATGCTGGCAGGAAAAATGACTAATTAACCAAAAATCATGTCCGCTACGATTTGGAGAATTAAGAGCTAAATTCATATATACATATTCATATATGAATATATAAATATGAATTATATATATATACACACACACACACACACACACACACACACACACACACACACACACACACAAAAAACATTAAATAAATAAATAAATATTTTGTAATTTGAATCATTTTTAAAGTCTTGCAGCATTCTGGTTATTTAAATACACAGTCTCAAGTTGGATTTTGATCCGCCAACTATTTTATTTATTTTCCATATTACCACAATCATTCTTTATAATTTCACAATTAATAAAAGTTTATTCTTTGGCAAATCTTCAAATTCAACATTTTCCGATTTATATTCAGCACATATCCAAAGAGTGCAATATTTATTAAAAAAATAAAAATAAAAAAACATTATATTGTATTTAATTATATATACACACAAACAAATAGCGGCTTCATTGACCAATCCTCGCGTTCAAATATTTTGTAAAGCGCCTTTGAAACAAACTTTCACCACAGCAGGAAAACGCAACACATCCTCCCTTGTTTTGTATTTATTTTTTTGTTTTTTTATTGCCCCTTTCCTCCTTCTCCTTCTGCTTTCACATTAAAGCCCATGTTCGCTGCACTCCATTTAGACGGGGTACTGGGATGCCCCGGGTCCCGAGTGCCATGTCTGCGTGGCCGGCCTGCTCTTTTGTGTACACACCAACTCCTCGCTGTGAAGGGGTCCCATAGTTAAGAATTCCACTTAGAGGGATCGCTGGACTGCGACGCCGTACGAGGGGAGACTCATGTTCCTGCTCCAGCCGCTGCATGTTCCTCCAATACCCAGTTGGCACGGTTAGAAGTGCTCTGCACAATTCCACTCCGGTCCTAAACTTGTTTCGCTGTTGTCTCCCCTTTCTTTTTTTTTTTTTCCCTGTGCTTGTAGAATTTTGCGCTCGTGACTAAATATTCTCGGGGTAAAATGTGCCTCACGGATAACGGAACGCGTCCTTATGCATGAATTGTTCAACCTTGTGAGATATAGCGGTGTTGACCCAAAATATGAATTATGTATCCACAGAAAAATACAAAAAAAAATGTGTTTGTGTGTTTATATTGGTTGGAATGATGCCTTGTAAATATCAACATTTCAGTATTTCTATTATTGAGCATTGATATAAAGATATTTCTTGAAAACAAAGAGCTTTTAAAATCATGATGTGCTAAATACGATCATGAGGCTGCACCGCAGTCAGCGGCGGCCCACTTTGTGTTTTTATGGCGGCACCTTGTTTGTTTATTTGGTTGGGTTTGCGGTTGTTGACAGCACTGCCGGATACAGCGGGAAGCAGAACTTTACGCGGCAATGGCAGCATTTTCCACAAACACTGTTACCATGTTTACAAGTGCCAGAGGGCGAAAAGGGACCTTTTATTTCCCTCCCGCTAATTGTTTGATTTCCTGTTGCCGCTGGAGAGCGAGCGGCGTTCTGCAGGGGAACGGAGTCGGAACCGGGCCACGGCGCCGCCCGCTCACGCGCTCTCCCACTTCATTTATCTCCGGCGCCGCCATGGCTCGGGGCTACCTCCTCTCTGGAGCCTTTGTAGAAATACCAAACAGTGACATCTGACGTTTGTCTGTCTGCGCTTCCTTTTTTTTTTTTGTCGTCGTCTCCTCCATTCCCTCCCCTCCCTCTCCACGTCCCCGGCGCCTCCAGCTGTGATCGACACCTCTGCGCCGCCTGTCGGGGGTTTGTTTTGCCGCCCGCGCCTCGCTAATAGGGGAAGGGACTTTTCGCGGCGACGCCCGCATAATCTCCGTCGCGGGTTCAAATCGCCGGCATTACCAGGGAATTGCAAAGCCCTCGTTTCTGCAGAGCCCCGCCCTCGGGTTTTTACGCCCGTCCGCCGTTATTGCGCCGATCAGGAGCCTGTCAGCGGCCGGCTTGTTGCAGAGATAGGGCCCCCCTCTCATCTCGCACTGATCTCGGCCCTCGCTCCAGCAGGCGGTAGGCTTTAAAAGTTCTTGTTTGTAAGCTGCAGTGGGAGAGATGACACATTGGGGGTGATCAGCGCCGGCGAAAAACAGTGCGGATACAGACAGGCAGGGGAAGATTCCCTGCTCACGGCGTGCGGTGCAGTGCATTGTGGGCCCCCTTCACAGGGGCCACCGCACCGCATAGCGCGCTGGACTCACCTACCGCTGTTTAATCACCTAGAGCCATTCTCATGTAAATGTATGTTAATCAGGACACAAGGAGATTGTTTTAATCGGATTGCCGGTTTTTGTTTTGTCCTCCCTCGCCTTCAGAACTCGGGAATGCCACGGGAACAAAAAGTGCCGTTGTCAGCCGGCAGTAAGCCAGTAATTCCTCTCGCAGCTTTTTGACGTTAGCACAATCCCACCAACAGACAGACGCTCCGCAGGGACCTCCACGGTGATCGGGCCCTCCGTGCGATTCTGCCCCTGAACCTGGGCGCTGTCTTTTTGAATTAGCTTTAAAGGAGACTGTGTTAAAACCAATCACTGGGCCCAACACGGCTACATTGCAAAGAAAATAAAATAAAAAAGCCGCTTTATTCCGCTTTACGACCGAAACCGCGGACAAACTTGAAAGTCGGTGTGAGCGATTCATAGCGACAAGATATTTTCAATCGGGAACAAAAGCCGCCGTGGGTAAACATTGCATCACATTACACAGGGTGGTTGTGATAAGCGGAGAGGCGACGGCAGGCGGATGACTGACTTGTGCCCATCGCCTTGGGTCCTGCATGACGGATGCCCCTGCCAGTGCCCGTGCGGTTCTGCCTGCCAGCAGGCCTTTAATCCCTCCTAATGGGGGTTGTCATCTCACCGCTAATTTAAATGCTCCAACCACAAGGCTCCCCCACCTGGCTAAGATAATCCCAGCGCGAAGGGCCCCCGGTTCCCCACAGCTAGCCTCCTCGTTTTCGGGGGCCCGGGGGCCTGGGGGCCCGGGGGCCCCGCCGCCCCTCCTACAGAACAACAGCATCTTTCAATCATCTCTCCCTGATTGTATTAATCTTATCTGTGTTTAATTACATTTTTTAAGACTCTTGCAGTATGCCATCTTTGCACACTGTGGGGGCCACAGAGGGTTCCTCATTTCAGATGCATTTTCATTTGGGTACAAATCCCCATCAAAGACTGCCCATCAAAAATTATGAGGGAGCCATTTTCTTTTTTTACACGGCTGAGGGAATCTGTAAACGGTACATCCTGTTTGTGAGCCCGGAGTTATGCAGCCGAGAGTTATTTTCTCCGTAAATTCCAGGTTTTGGTACATTACAACGTGATCAAGATTCCTTTTTTTTTTTTTTTTTGCAGCTTTAAACGTATATATGTCTGAAAAATATATCTAATAAATGTAAGAAAATTATTTTTTTATCTTTAATTTTCATTAAAAAAAAACAAATTTAAACTTTACAAATTCTTTTTTACAACAAGCGACTATTAAGTGACGTATGAGGTTCATATAAGAGAACAGGACACCTCCATGTCAGTGTTTCCAACATACTCTGATATTAAAATGATTTTCACTCAATACCACAACATGAAACACAGCTTGGAAGTTTTCACTTCCTCATTTACTTGCTCTTAACGCCTGGAGTTTTACGGCTCTGTTTACTGGACTGTTTCTTTTTTCGTCGTCTGGCATTTTGGATTTACGAAATATTTGACTGGAGCAAAGCAGTTTGAGCAAAGAGAGGGCGACAGTTAAAAGGGAAGTAAAAGCTATTCCTCCTCTCCGGCTTTGATTTTGTTAACCCAAGGATGAAGGGGCGGGGCGGGGCCGGGGTGGGGCCGGGGGAGGGGGGGGCTGCAGCAGGTGCATTTAATTATCCAGCGGATGATTCTGGAACGACGGAACGACTGCGCACGCCGCTTTACACCGCCGCCATGTACACGGGCGGAGGTCCAGAGTTCCACCAACCACGGCAACTAACACCTGTTAGTTGCCGTGGTTGTGTTTTTTGTTTTTTTTCACGCGTTTACATTCTGATTTACGTCTCAACCTAATGAAGCCGTTCTCGGTTGAGAGAGTGATTGCAATCAGAGATATTTCTTCTCCCCTCTCTCTCTCTCTCTCTCTCTCTCTCTCTCTTCGTTCTTTCTTACGGGGGAAACAATCAGCCATCTGGTCAGAAGAAGAAGAAGGAGAAGAAGAAGAAGAGTCTTTGTTTGATTGCAAACTCTGCGAGCTCTTTCCCTCTGAAAACACCCGACGGCGCGGATTCAGAAACGTAGAGCGTCATGACCGGTACGTGGCCAAGCACGGCGACGCTGAGCGACTGTATTCAGCTGCGCTGGGTCGTCGGCGGCGACGCGTGATGTTCTCAGACCGTCAGCTGAAGCGAAAGCGCAAAAATGCACAGAAATACACGTCAGTGAAGGTAACGCGTTGACATTGTGTACTTCAACACAAAACCTCTTCCAGCACAGTGTATAATACTTTACCTTTTTATCTGCATTTATGCAGTGCTCATGCAGATACTGAAGAGAATCTTAAATAAAGTAGTCCGGGCGGAGTCGCGATTTGATAGATCCAGCCCCTGATTTTGATATAGATATAAATATAAAACCTGATTTAAAAAAAAATGTGGTGGAGTCAAAGTCGTCTCGGAAACGGAATATACATCAGCAAGTACAGATATGTCATGCGGCACATCAACAGTGTGAGTATTGCTTGTAATTCTGTACTTTCCGCCGTTGCTCCTTTCCTGCTGAATAACATGGCCCCCAGTACAAACATTTTGACTGTTTGCGTTGCGTCGGCATGACGCGCCCACACTTACGCAAAAGGTGTCAGACAACGAACTGGCAAAATATTTACAAAGCCACGACATCCATCCTGGCCCTGGCACGCTCATCTATAATGGTGTTAGGGTGTGACGCCGGGCTGGTAGCGAGCAGCAGGGCCTGCGCGCGCCCACAGAGCTTGTTGACGCCATTTCATCGCGCGTATTTTCCGCGAGTGATCTCGAGTCGGAGCATCTGCGTTTCCGTCCTTTGGCTGATTCTTAAAACATTTTGAAAAAGGAGTTATTTGATGTTCAAAGGCGCGCCACCTGAAAAGAGGTAACGCCGCGTGCGAGGGCGCATCACACGGGATTACACGCGCGCGGTATTGTTCGCGCTTCAAGTGGCGCCGCGAAAATAAATGTGACGGCTGAGCTCGGCTCATTTGAATAATTTCTGGAGTGCGAAGACAGATACGGGTTTTTTTTTTTTTTTTCCTTTTTTTAGGGGGCGGGGGGCTGCACTGGGAGAGGGACAAAGGGAGGGAATATGAAAATGATCTTTTTGACTTCAAATGCCGACCCCCCTGATCAGAGAGGGGCAGGGGTGGGCATCGAACGCTCCTCAAATTCATCTGATCTGTGCATAACTAATTTTTTAATTTTAAGTCGCTGAAAATTCGAAACCAATTGAGGCCGACCGACGAAATACAGCAGATCCGTTGGTTGTTAGAAATTATTGTTATTACTGCAGGGTTAGTTTTTCTTACGATGGGTTAAGCTGATAATCGGTGGCAGGAGATCAGACTTTATTTCATTCAAGACGATGATAATATCATTGGGATAATTGGGGTGTCAAGGTCACAATTTTGAAAATGATTTCTAAAATTTTAGAATTCATGGTTGACACAGTCTACAACATTGTTGATCTCACCGGTCCACGGTTCCCCCCGGAGCGTGCTGCATCAGCGAAAAAAACCACAAATCCAAACTGTGCTTTCTCCTTTTCTCCAGCGCGACGCCGACAGGCCCCAAAAAAGACCTCCATTATCACCTCCTTCGGCGCCGGCCCCTGGAAGAGGAGCCCCGATCCACGAGCGGGTGGAAGAGACGCCCGGTAATGACCCCCTTTAACAAAGCTTGACTGATAAAAGGATTAACTAATTAAATTAACAGAGTAAAGTACTTTATAACTGTTAATGATGTGGTTCCCTCGGCCGCTCTGGGCCACCAGCACCCTTTATTTGGAAAGCCGCTTGTCTGTCCTAATTGACCTCTGGGGAGCTTTTGGAGAGTATCTGTGTGTGCGCGTTGTGTGTGTGTGTGTGTGTGTGTGTGTGTGTGTGTGTGTGTGTGTGTGTGTGTGTGTGTACAAAGTGTGTGTTACGTTTGGGTGGGGGTACGGTGGGGCTTCGGGTGGGGGGTTGAGGGGGGCGCGCCTTACACGATCTAACTGCGAGTATAAACAAACCGACAATTCACTTTGGTTAAGAGTGAAACCATGAGACATGAGTCTGAATGACCCTCAATGCGCCACGGGGAGAACAGTTTGCCACGCGGATCGCGCTCCGCGGAGGCTTCAGTCCGGATCCGGGAGGAGCGGATATAATATTTATTCACTTTCGCGCGACAAGAGCGCTCCACTCATGAATTCATGAATGTTTGTCGTTGTCATAGTGAATGTCATCGACTCTCTTGCTGCATATGCGTTTGTATTTGAAGGGCGTGCGTGCACCGTGTTTACCGTGTGCGTGTACACGGACACTTTACCTGCGAGGCCCACGGTGCTATATTACAAAAGCCCGTTGGGCACAACTTTTCTTTCTCGTGTTTTTGTTTGCGCGTCTCTTCCCCTTTGAAGGAGACACTTGAGTTCCAGACAGTGTCCCTTCCAACGCGTGGCCAATCACATTATTAATCGCCACCGCGGCGGCGGTGGCTCAATGGGCTGATAGATGTGACCCGGTCTCCCATCCGTCCCCTTTTGAGCCCGCTCCGTCTTTTCCCAGTCCTTCCTTTTTTTTTTTTTAACACCTTCTCTCGCACCAACGGGCTCTGGCCAACCCAAATCCTAATGACCTCCTTGACAAGTGATCCATCAGTCGGCAATTACAACATCTGTCGCCATGACAAAGCTGCCCACAAAGATGGCTCGGGCGTGCTCTTTTGGGACAGCTCGTCCTCCCCCTCGATTATGTCTGGGGTGTTTGGGGGCGTCGGTGGGGTCGTGTGGGTGAGAGTGTGGGGATGGGGCGGGGTGGTGGGGTGTGGTGGGGGTTTCCCACTTTGTGTGGTTAAAAAAAAAATAATAAAGGGGGCCGCCCCACAACACAGACAGACATGTTGACAGCAAACACAAACATAGCAAAACAAATGGTTCACGCCTACCTCTTTAGATTTCCATTCAAATGCACTCCACAACTCTGTGAAAGTACTCTATCTTCTATAGAGGGAAGAACCTACCAGCTGCCATCGTCTCTCCTCGCCATAAAGAGGACCTTTCACTTGGGAACAATAAGGGGGCTTCTCTTTTCTCCGCAGCCCAGAGTCTCTGCCGCACCACGTTTTGGTTTCAATGGCCGTAGATCAGCGCAGGACAACGCCGCAGAAGTGATGGCTCATCTGAATCGGGCAACAAGACTTTTGTCGGCGTCGGTAAACACGCCGCCGTCTCCGACACAGCGATTCAGCGAGAGCCTCCTCCCGTAATTGTAACGTGTTTACCCCAGCAGGCAGTGCGCCGCCGACACCTACGCGCCGCTCGACGCCCCGGCTAATCCGAGAAGGGTGTGTTTGAGAGAGGAGGGAAAAAAAAAAATCCCATTTCAGGTGGATACATTTACAGATGATGCTTTTCACGCTGTCTTTTCTGTGTCTCAGTGGGAGGAAGGTGTGGGACTTTGCCTTCGTTTTCTCCCGGTCCTTTAAATGGAGCACCGGATAGATGGCATGACATCACGGGCCGAGCCAGCAGCACAATACAAAGGTCATGTGGCCCATTGATCTAGGGGGCCCCTGATAGAAACCCCTTGTATTATGGGTCCGCGCACGCGGGGTCTTACACATACTGAGCCATAGAAATAGACCACAAATGGAGCCTTGTTGTCTCCCCATTCAGGGCCTGCAATCAGCGGATTTACACTTTGATGTGGAGCAGGGGAATAAAGCCCTTTGGAGCGCTGACCTTTATCGACTGACGGATTAAAATCCATAGCTCTCTCGCTCTCGCTCTCTCTCTCTCTCTCTCTCTCTCTCTCGCTCTCTGCAAACTACATATCTAAAAGTTGCCGTCTTGCCAGCTTGCCACTCAAGCTAAACATTTCTAAAGGCGAGCCATTCTGCCTTTATTCTGTCCTCTGGGCTCAACTTTGGTGTGAAACAAGTTTTTCATTCTTCTCATTTCTTGCCAGGAAAACGATTTGATTCCTCAGAATATTGGCCTTGTTTGTCTGTGTGTGTGTGTGTGTGTGTAAGTGTTTCCCCCTCAGAGTACGAGGCATCACGACAGCTGCTCCACTCACTTGTCATTTCTGCCATAATGAACACTCTGCTCGTGCACAGTTTTTCATTATGGGGGTGACATGGAGTAGGTCACTCAGGGAGCAGTCAATACTATTTTTTCAGATAAAAGTCAAGTAGAAGTCAATACTCTTTCTTCAAATAAAACTGTTTATATACTGTATATCAGTGGTGGATGTCAGTGATACACCGTATACGTGTTCCTACTGACTCACTTTTCTCTATTTACACTTTTCATCACCAGTCTAATATCAACTGACATATACAGTATATGACCTACTGTATCTGTCTGTCTGTCTGTCTGTCTGCCTGTCTAAATATAGATAAAAAAATACATACATATATATATATATATATATATATACAGTATATTGAGTATGTTAATTAAAATAATTCAAACAGACATATTTGGTATTAGTGCTGGTAATTGGTTATTAAAACAGATATAGCTGTACTTCTGTTCAGTATTAAAGTGGTTGTTTCTAGATTCCTCACAACACCTGATCTGCGTCTTGACAACAAAAAGCCTCAACGCTCTGTACATAGAAAACCTCCTTCCACAGTCACAGAGGACCAAACCCAATCTTCCATTTTATCCGTTCTAATGCCCAGCCTGCCATTTAGTGTTTTTAAAAGTCTCCCTGATGCCTACTGCAGCATTTCTTCATCTGTTCTGCTCCCGGCGGTGACAGCGCAAACACAGGCCGACGCAAAGCAGAACCGACCCCGTCCCGGTCCGCTCCGGCTGAGACCAAATGGCTTTGACTGCCCCATTCCGCCCCATCAGAAAGCACGCTGTAATCAGCTATAGAGCGCTTAACAGCCGAGTAATGTCACGGTACACCGACGGTCTGTATCCTGTGACGCACGTTAAAAATCCTGCCGCCATATCCACTTAATTCAGCGAGCGCTTTAGGAAGGCCCACCTGAGAATTGCCGGACTGCCTGCGGAGAGTCAACCATCAGCATTAGAGAGCATTACCACCGTGCAAGGGGGGAAAAAAAAAAAAAGGTGCCCCCACTCCATTCTGGTGGGCGATTTCCCTCTAGAAAACGCCGGCAGACGAGCCCCCTTTTCCCTGAGCTCTCCTAAGTGCAAAGACAATTTGAATCTCTATTTACTGCTGACGGTACAGGCCCCGCCACAGCAATTTGACCCCTGGCACACATGCCGTACACAGGCAATTAGCATTCTGTTACTGTGAACCTTTGTCTGTGTCATTAATTTAATGCATTAGCCAAAACAATCATAGTTTATGCGCCCTGAGTGTGGATCTAAAAGGTTCGGGGCTTTTGTACATCATCAGAGCGTCCTTTGTCTCCTTCGGGCGCGGGTAGCGAAACAATTACATCACACCCCAACGAGGCCTTGAGTGTACACAATGACAAAAGAATTGTGCCTCCGGGCGGAAAACACTTAACACGCCGGAGATGTCGAGTGTGGGGATATTTTCTGCTGGATGAGCATAAGGTACATGGTGCCATTCAGACGAAAAGGGCGGGGGGGGGTGGTAAGGGTGCGGACAACAAAGTACACAGAGAGTGGAGGGAGACGGAGCAGGAAAACAGATCTATGAAATATTAATGCAGCATGTTTTCTGACAAGCAACTACTATAAGCACCAACACTCATTGGGGAACGCAGAGAGTCTGGGCTTGACTGACAACCACTGGGTGCAGGGTACAGGCACATGACCCGCACACAAACATGCACGCCTGCACACACCGAACACACACTCACACACGCACACACGCACGGAATGTTAATGTTAGCGCGCACACACGTGGTCCAATGCAATACACACACAACATACACACACACACACACACACGTGCAATGTGTACATGTGTCGAATAGTGAGAGTGACTCAGAGCTCTTGGAATTACATTATATATTTAAGTTATTCCACGTATTTGATTTCATGTGTTGGATCTCTTTACTCAAAACTTAACCCTTGAATTATTTTGTGCTTGTTGGTTTGTTTGCGGTTTGTTTCTTGTTTGTCTTTGTGACTTATTTTTCATACATTCTTGTGTTGTCGAGCAAAGACCGGAGTGCATTGCCTTTGGAAATGAAACTTAAATCTTGACATTTAAACATAAATGCACACAAACACACACACACACACACACACACACACACACACAGCACGCACGCAGCATGCACGCACACAGACACACTTAAACAGGCATGTGCACACGCATGCACGCACACAGACATGCCCACACATACACACACACACACACACACACACACACACACACACAGACACACACACACACAGTGTTGAAATGATGAGTGGACAGGAGTGAGGTTTACCCCTTCCATCCCTCCGGAGGACACTCTGCATTCTGAGAACGCCATAGACATGACAAAAAATGTAAGAACTATGTTGTGTACAAGCAGGCTTTTCCACGCTGCGCTTTGAGCTATTGCTGTTTGCATCATTTTTTGCACAACAATCGATCATTTCTTTGCAAAATTACACACTACAGAAAAGTCTGCAAGATGTCTTTCTGTCTTTCTCTCTTTTTGATAAAAACACAAAAGCAAACCATTCCACACACACAGAGACGCACACACACGCACACGCACACACACACACACACACCCCTCCGTCCACCTCCATTAACCCTCGTCTGGCTGTACATTTTTCACTCCTTGTCTGCGAATCTGAATTTCCCAACTTCGCCGATCTAATTTCTGTGGCACATTTCTCTGCCACAGGAGGTGGTTATGACAAATTACAAGTCTACAAATGTTCTGATGGTGTTCAGGCTCCAGCTGTCACTGGGGAGATGGTGATCGGGTTTCCAAGCTGCATGGTCTCTTGGCGCCACAAAGTGTTCCATATGGTCATCCAAATGCTGCACCTCGAATCTGCCCCCAGTCTGCACCCCAGAGCCTCGGAGTACTTCCCCCAAATTAGTTGCAAGGATTCTCAACGCATGCAATGCGGCGGAGAAATGGATGGAAAGTGTGATTTTTGTGATTAGAAATTCGATTTTAAATGACAATAATAGTGTTTCCAACTCAGTGTGATTAACCATTTTGTGGTGTTACACTACATGGTTGAAATAAAATATATTTTCATCATGCTTCTACGCAACTATTTTTTTTAGTGGTGAAGGATCTTGGTTCTTATGTTTAGTTAAGTATCTTTTACGGAATATAAGTTTCTTCACTACCATTATTATTATTATTATTATTATTATTATTATTATTACGACAACTATCACTATTTCACTACTATACTGCTAGTTCAGCAGACTGTAGGTATATGTACATATTTTCTATATGTACATATACTATACATATTTTCTAAACCAGCATATTTATCAATTTAATCATTGCATGGAATTGCTGTGCACTGTTGCTATGTCATATATGTATTTTACTTTAGCGTACTCCCGGTGAACTTCTCTTTAAATGTGTACATATATGTTATTACATTTTTATTTTTATCTCATCTTATCTTATCATTTTCTTCTCTTCTCTTTTCTTCTCTAACAGTACCGTTTTGAGCGGTGGAACGGGGGCGGATGGTAAGTCTCATTTCAGTCATGCCTCACTACCAGTATGTGGGATAATAACAGATGATGTGGTGTAATTATGATTCCCATCGTATAAGGATCCGCTCTGCAATGCACGTACATGCACTTAAATATCACACACACGCGCACGCGCACACACACACACACACACACACACACACACACACACAGATAAAAACATGTACCCACGCATAGGCACATGGACCTTCATCTATATGCTTACAAACATTCTTTGTGGGTGTAGAACAAGAATCTACCTGGAGAGAAACGCTGACAGAGATATTGTACAAAATCCCAATCAGTGCCCAGCGAGCACAGGCCCTTTCAGCTTTTCAGAAGTCTGAAGACTTTTCAGCAACAAGTGTTTAAAATTACAAGAGCAAAGACAGTGTACTTTTAAAGAAACTGGGGGAGGGGGGGGGGGGGGTAAATTAAAATGAAAAAAAATATACATTTTTACTTTAAGCTATAATTTTTGATCAACAGTTAATTGTTAAAATTCCAGGTTTTCCGGAGTTCATTGTCATCGAGGAGAGCACAGACCTCAGCGGCACAGAATCTTGTCGGTGCCAACACTTTCATCATGGCTATGATGTTTAAACAACAAAGATCACAGATCATGAACAGAAGCGGCGGCATATATGAAGTACTCTGCAGAAACGGCCTATAATTCTCCTATTGGTTAAAATCTTCGAAAACACTGAAAACTGGTCCGATCATTGATTTTTTGTTATTTTCCCCGCAGTTTTCACATTCTCATTCCGCGAACCAGTCAACCTACTTTAACAACAAACACCGGTCTCGCGTTTCTCGCGGTTGAGCGGAGGATTTGGTGATCTATAATTAACCGTCGGGCTGGTGTTGATGTCATTGACGCAGCATGGAGGTGCGGGGCGGCCGTGCCAAGGCACCTGTTGTTGTGGAGCGTGGCATCTGATATCATTACCCACCCAGCCGGAGAGCCCGCGTGCCCGCTGGGTCGCGAACTGTCCAAGTCACCAGCCTCGCCCCGCCGCTCGCAAATAACACGCACTCCAAACACACACACACACACACACCACGGTCATCACGTCCTCCTTTACATAACTGACTCTGATGGCCCGGACACCCAGGGGGGCATGGATCCACAGACAGACACTTCCAATTATTGTTGACGGTATTTCGATGATAGCCTGTTCAATTATGTAATGCTACAAGTAAACACGGTGACATCATTCTTTTCAGAGGGAAAATATGCAATGTTTAAATCAGCCTTGAAGGGGAAACACTCCTAAATGACATTATGGTCCTTAACTTGATGAAGGGATCTGTCGGCCGACGCACTATTTAATATACATTTTTGTTATTTTATTATCGTCTATTATATAGTATTTTCAAATATGTTGGCCGCCTATGTAAAGGGTTATTTTTGGAAGAAGAAGAAGAATCCACAAAACGGAAACTTTTCATTTTTGCTCTTCTTTTCAAAAATCGTCCCCTCTCCAGAACAACTGTGGCCGCGTTGTGGAACTTAAGAGACGATATACACGATATACCCCGTTTTTTTGGGGGGCGGTGCGTTCTACTGGAAAACCAAGAATGATTGCGAAATGGGAGACTTGGAGAAAGGGGATTAAGGAAAACAAAGAGGATCAAAAATCCACTGAATATCATCTACCGAGACGGTGCGTCTCATTTCACCGCCAAAGCTGTCAACACGCACGCACACACACACACGCACGCACGCACGCACACATGCGCACGCACACATACACACACACACACACACACAAACACACTGCAATTCTGATGTTGTTGTGGCGGTGAAGTGTCCAAGGAAAACCGGACTTCCTGCGTTTGTTTGGAAAGTATTGCTGCCATTATAGTATTGTTGGATATAAAGTGTTGATTAGATATTCGAACATCAAAGGTCTGAGTGTGATTACTGCTGTGATTGTTTCCTTGTTGGCAAATGAGAATCGCTTTGTTTTCAATTTCCCGTTGCTATTCTTCAACAAATTATCATTTTATAGGCACCAATAAATAAACTTCAACGGTTACGAAAGGCTGCTTTGTTCGACATATATCTCTAAATTTCAATCATATAAACCCCGAGGCAAACAAAATCCTATCATGTAATGCGATATCTTTTTATGAATGTTTACGAGTGTCTCTCCCCCCGTGAGATGTGCAATAAAAGCGTAGCATTTGGCTGCATTATTGATCTAGTTTCATCACAATCTGGGGTTTTATTCACTCGGATTGTTGGGAAAAGAGTCAACCCCACCTCTTAAAAACATGATTACACCAGTTAGCAAAGTTGGACGTTTTCCATCTTGCGCTAATAAGACCCGCGGGATCCGATTTATAACAAGTGTTGAACTGCCTCTTCTTTATTGGCTTTACTGCTCATTTGGAATCGGTCAGAATGCAGCGATTCCGATCGTGTCTATCTGGCTCGGATCTATCCCGCACGCGCGCGCACACACACACACGCGCGCTCACGCACGCACGCGCACACACACACACACACACACACACACACACGCCTGCACACACCCATGCATACCAGTACACACACACACACACCACACATCACAAACTTTCCCTTCTTTTTTTTTCCCAGGGTCAGCCCACTGTGTTGAATCATTAATGCTATTTTCCCTCGCTGTGACATAAACTACTGGAAGCACATTGGCTTTCTGTCAGAAATCGGTATTTCTATACGCACAACATCGCGAGTATTTGTCAACCACTTGAATATATTGACATGATTGTCTGCCCCAGATCAAAGGTTCTGCTGATAACTAGAACAGCGGGAACATGGAATATTCCTTCTCGGGGAAAAATAAAATCATTGCTCCAAACTTTTGCAAACTCTCCAACTTTGCCTGAGAGACGTAAGATTGCTTTTCCGTTCCCTTCTGGCCGTCATTCCGATGCAGCTCGAGAAGCGCTTTTGGGATACAGTTGTTTGTTCTCAAGGCCTCCGTAGTAAAGCACGTAGTCCTGCGGGAATGCCGAGGGCATGCCATCGCCCGATGAGGTCCAGGAATTTAAGTTTTTTTTTTGTTTTTTTTTCTACCATAATGGAAATATCCATTGTCCCCCGGGGGGGCCCCGAGACAAACGGACAGGAGGCGGGGAAAATGTCATAATCTGCTCTCCGCTATCGCCTTGACCCTTTGGAGAGAGAATTGCTGAAGTCGAGTGCCCAGAGGATAAGATGGAGGTTCCCACAATACAAACACGCTCACACGCACACACCCAGAATGCAGTACATCTGGATTGGGTTGCAGTGACCGCGGGCTCCTGGGTGTGCGGCCCCAGTGGCGGTGCGTGGGTGAGAGCCCGGGTCCAGTGCACCATGGTGAGGGCTCTCCATCACTCCGCCTCCCAGCCTGACAGGCCTTGGCTCTGGGGCCTGTCAGGTTCTTGCTGAGCGTGCTCCAACTGTGAACTGCTGAGGAAGGGATTCTGTATCAGTCTAATGGATTACTCACCCTCATCACCTGTCTGAGTGGATTCTCCTGACCGACAGACACACACACAGCACACGCACGCACACACACACACACACACACACACACACACACACACACACACACACAGGACACTCCGAGGAAACAGAAGTTATTTTTTAGCCCTTGAAATATCTTTCTGTCCAATCAAGCTCCTTATTTTGCAAAAAACGAAAGCGCGTTGATTGCATTCCCTTCCGTTGCGCTTTGTTGAAAATGTAATTTTTGCACAGAGAATAAATTACGTCCTTAACTTTGGACTATGAACGGGAAGCGAACATCGAACTCAGCAGGCCCAAAAAGAGTCAGCCACTCGTGTGGCTGGATGGCTTGTAAAGTCATTTTCTGTTCCGTCTATAAAGGTCACACGTACGCCTCCATCATTTACTCTTAATTCGGACAGAGAGAGAGAGTGAGAGAGAGAGAGGCCCGGTGTCACGCTGGTGGGACACCCGCCGACCGCGGTCAGGGCCCTGGTCCTAATCAGCATCATACATATGTGTCACATCCAATGACCCATTGGCTCTGTTCATAATAAAGGTCACTCTGTGAGAGATACTCTGTCCCCCCAGGTCTCCCTTAATGGGGCCTTCCAAAACCCAGCGCACACTGCAAACGGGGATATTCTGGTATGCAAGTCAACCTATTCTCCGGTTGAGACCATTATATGGCCGTATGGGTGTATTATACACTTCTATTTGATGACCTTTAATGAAACTGGGATTTTTTGATGTATTTTGACAATTTGTTGTGAAGGTCTGTAACGTCTTGATTATCAAAGAGGTCTGACCTGTTTTGTTTTTTTTTCACTTTGTTAACTGTAATCCTCGGTTTGGCGCTCTGTTATTGTCCCTCTCTATACTGAATTACCCCAACACTAATTGGTTGTTGTACCTTAAAATTAAAATGTACTTTATTTAACTGTTTCTTTATGTGTGTAACTCAGCCTGAATAACATGAATCAATACATGTCTTAAACGTTCATCTCAAAGTCATTACCGGCTCCTTTTCCACCCTTCAGACTCGTCTATTTCAATTGAGTTTTCAAAAACCCTCTTATCAGGTCCCATTACACCTATTTTCCCCCTCAAACAGACAGATATTGTTGTTCATTTTCATGAAGAAGTGAAAAGCCGGTGGCTGTAAATAATGACCAGAGGAGTCGGCCATTGATCCAGTGCTGAGGAGCACCTTGGGGGCATGTTTACAAGGGTGATTGTCGCTTGTCAATGATCCCTTCATGGCTGTGGACTTGAAAGGGCCGCGGCCATAAATCAAGTTTATATACGAGTCCCCTTAATAGCGAATCGATAGGAATCAATAGATATTATCATGTGATTATAATGTAGTCGAGTGAGTCATCAATCAGAACTTAAATAGTCCCTGTAAGGATTCACAGTTGGCTTTGTGTTGATGCCGAATCAGCACCAATAACTCCGGCCGGCTTCCGCAAAAGGTCCCGAGGAGGCTTGCTGAGATCCGAAGGGAAATTGTACACAAGTTATATTGAGATAACCTTTCCCGCAACCAGATATTTCACCCGCGTTAAGATCACCTCGCGAGTAA
>NC_137206.1:19717864-19727864 GCF_960531495.2 Zeus faber | reverse complement strand
CATTTGACCACCTGGGTGCACATCATTTTCTCCTGCAGCTTCTCAAGCATGGCAATCGCCAAATCTCTGCTTTAATGTTGTTACGCGGGCAACTTATCCCCAAACCCCCAAGTCCCGCGTGTTCCCCTCCGCTCGTCTCCGCGCCTTCGTCGCCGCCGCTATCGGGGGACCCTCTTCCCCGCAAAGGAATCGCCCGCGCACCGCGGCGTGACCTCCGAGCCGCGGAACGCCGCGGCTTCATCTTCCCGGTCACTACAACTGCCGGACTTCCCCTGAGCGCCTGGGGGCCGCGGGTGGGGGTCACGGGTTCACCACTTGATGACTTCTTGAGGAACAGAGAGTCTTGGACCGTCGTTTCCCCACAACAGCACAGTACAGGCCCAGACCTGAGTATACTATTACATAGAAAATAAATTATACACGTTCAATATTTGGTATTTTTGGCATTTCGGAAAATTTGCTTCCCATATATTTCCCAGTCAATCATGTCTGTGAAGGTGAAATGGAACCCAGAGCCCAAGAATGAGCTTCTTGTCAGTTTCAATCTCAGGCTGGCCGACTCCTGCCCCCACCGCGTTGATTCCATTCCAATCCTTCTCTCGATTATTTTCCACTGTTGTTTTTGTTTTGAGTGGAAGTTTCACCCCCGCGTCTTTCTGCGTGGGAGGAAATTTCCCTCCACAATCTGTCAGGCGAAAAACACTCATCTATACACACACACATGTTAGGTGGCGCTTCACGCATAAATTAAAGACACGGTTCAGTCTTTTTTACTCTCCATTTGAATGTTTTCCAGCCAAATCCAACGACATCGCCCTGCATCTCCAGTCTGGTTTTCGGGTTCGGTTTGTTTGATGTTTGCCTGTGTTAAGCATGTACCTGACATCCCTCTCCCTCCGCACGCGCACACAGAGACACACACACACACACACACACCCACACACACACACACCCACACACACACACACACACCCACACACACACACACACACACACACACACACACACACACACACACACACACACACACACACACACACACACACACACACATTTTATCAATGAAATTGTTCCCAACAGTGGAGAGTTTTTAATTGAAATTTTGATAAATATCCGCTGTGAAAAATCAATATAAAAAAAATCATAAATTTTTGGGGGGTAGAGTGGAAATGCAAATCAGCAATATCATTAATATTAATACTAATGTTAAGTCAAGTTTATTAAATTCATTAATAGTTAAATTCTCGGCGGGTCGAAGAGGCCCCAAATGAAGAGTCCCCAAATTACAAGGACCAGAATACAATAGTCGAGCGTACAGACTCATTTAGTACAAGAAAAAGAAGATGACTCATGTAAGAGTAGATCATTTGTTAAATACAAAACAATTCAAGTTATAATTTATTACACCTCACCCTGCATCTTTTGGGCAACGGCTAAAACTGGGCTACAGGTCTTTGTATATATACAGTATATATTCGGTATAATAACATGCAGTAGTGTCCTCCACGTAATTTTTGTGAAAATAATAATGGCAATTGCACTATTAAGTAACTGCAACTATAGCATGGGCATATTTCACTTTAACTTTTAACTTTAAAATGAATTTCATTGCACTACAATTTCAATCTTTTCAATTACTTCCACTATTTTGTCTAATTTGTTTGGCGTATATAGAAATTTATTTTTTACTATGTAACAGTTGTGAAAAAAATGAAATAGCTTTGTTAGACACAAACTCAAGTAAAAGTATGGAATTGAAGTGAACATACACAAAACATGGACCGATCCAATTTATCCATATAAAGAATTCCAAATTCCATCATCTGACTTTAACATCACAGTCTAAATGAACACTGGCTCAAAAAGTTTCTCAAAACAGCTCTATGAAAGCGAAATATCTTACTTAACCAGGTCTGTGTTGTAAAAGTTACTATAAACAAAAACATGACTTCTATGGCTGAACACCTACTTAACTTTAACGATTATTTCTAAACGCAATCAACGTTTATTTTCCATCATGCCGCTGCTACAGCCCCAGCAGTCCCCTGTCGCCCCCCACCCTAGGGGCCCATATTGAAACCCTCCTCATGCGGACTACCTGAAAGCTGGGCGGAGCAGAGTGACCGTGGCGTCCTGCTGCCTCTCTGGACAGCAGCAGCCCTGCTTCTGCAGCCGGCCTGGCGTGCCACCAGGACTCTTTTGATACCGCATATTTGTGAGTGGCGGGCCATCTTTCTCCTGCCTCCAGCCCCTGAAACAGCCATCACTCCAAAAAGGATGTTTTCAATCCTCAGCACCGTATCTCTGCTCGCTCGGAGAGGGGGTCAAGTTTAGACCATCAATCAATGACCAGAGGGCGGGGAGTCAGCAGCGGGCGGCCATCAACGGCTGTTAAGATGTTCAGTAGTGCCCTGTTTTTGGAACTGTATGTCGTAGGTTATGTTCAACACACTTAAATTACCATGGCCTTTTTTTTTTTAAGTTTGTATAAAAGGGAAACTTTGAGAGTTTATCGTTTTACTTTCCCCTAAAGTCCACATCTCTCCCGGCGGGAGAAGGGAGACTAAAAGTCACTGGATAAGTTTTAATCTATGTACCATGCAGGGCTGGGGGTAGCGTATTGCTTTTATTAAATAGAAAAAAGCTGTAACAGCAATATAGTAAAATCGCACAAATGTCATCATTGAGCGTAATTTATTATTGTTACGATTATTATTATCATCAATAATAATAATAATAATAATATCAACACTGCTACTACCACTGTACTAATAATAAATAATATAAAAAATATATATATTCCACCTTCTTCCATGTAAAAGTAGTCTTCTAACGGTTGCAAAGCAAAAACTGTGATAAGAACTCGTGTGTGTTTAACCCATCATAATTGTTCTAGGGAATAGTTAATGCAACAACTTACAGATGATATTTTATGAAGTCCTGTGGAAGAAAAAAGAAGACATTTTTGATGCTTTGCACACACAGCCCATCGGCGTGCACTCCAGAACGTTCAGCTACATGTCACACGAGTTCAAAGGAGGAAACTTATGAAGCGGCCGTTTGTGTGTTGATGTTTTTTGTGCGTGTCAGCTTGGGTCAGAAAGCACCTACGTATATGCCCTGATTTCAGCGCTCATATTTTCACACACACACACACACACACACACACACACACACACACTGAAACACACACACACACACACACAAACACACACACACACACACACACACTGAAACACACACAGGCTCTTGTCTGTTGTTTTAGCAGGGGGAGCACTGCAATGGTCTGGAACAGGCCTGTTTTTTAGTGCGGGTCAAACTTGGGCCAGGCCTGAGGCGGCCATTCGACGCCTGGCCGGCCTCCCGAGGAGATCAGGTCTGGGGCCTGTTTGAACCTCCACCTGCTGCGAGGACTTCACTTAGATACATCGCCCAGGACTCTGTGAACGCTGCGGAGGGGAGGCCGGGACGGCGCGTTAAAGTCAACACCACATGGTCAGCCCCGTTCTTTGTACTGGGGCTCGGAGGGTGACCTCCGTCCCTGGACCGTGAACAGCACAGACCAGAGCGCCGCGGCCCATGTGGTGGAGCGTATGGAGCGAGTAAAGAGCGGGCGGAGGTTTCCGGCGTTTCAAATGGGGCCGAGGCCCGAGTCGCAATCAATCAAGATCTAGAGGAACTATGGACGTCTTCATGGTTTCAAAGTTTTTTGTTTGGCCATCGATTCACTCGGTTGACGTTTGGTTGCATATAGGGCTTTGGCGATGTCGACAAAATCAAATATTGCGATATGTTGTGACTAACACCTTGATATTGATCATCTGATAATATTTGAGGAATGACTATTGGTGCTTTCATACGGTATCAACACACAATAAATATTTGAGAAGCAGTCCTTAGTTTTAACTACATCACAATATTATGATCTTCAAAATCCAAGATGATATCTAGTCTCACATGACAATATATTATATTCTCAGTCCTAGTTGTATATTTTGTTTCTCTTCTTCACAAATAATTATGATATCAGCTTTTGTCGCACAGCACACTGTATATACAGTGATGAAAAGAAAACATCCAAGACGGGGTTGAACCCACGGAGGAATGTTATTAAATATATGAAGTCCAACGCTTACCCTCCGCACCAAAGCCTAAATGACACTGGATATCTACGTGAGACTGGACGACGCTCCGACAGAAGAACAGCAGAACATTAAACAGGAGGTGAAGGAGAGACACTCGGGGTGCGTTGTTTTCTGCCCGTGCATCCAACTCAATGAAAGAGGCGAGTTGAGGGATCATCCATCTCCAGCTAACAGCCACCAGTCCAACCCCACGCTGGAGCCCCGGAGAGAGGAAGCGATCGCTCACAGCACAGAGCACATTCCCCTCTCACACGGGGGGACAAGGCCATTTAACCCACCAAGTTCCAGACTATATATATATATATATATATGGCTTGTGAGTGCATTTGTGTGGTATATGGTTACGTATATGGTTTGAATTGTATGGTTTATATGGGGGACGCATATGTGTATAATTGTATATATTTCTGTCCATTTATGCAAAAATATGCACTTGCGCACACACAGGAGTATGGAGTGCCATGGTCCATTCCGTCCCGTCACTTTTAGGCTCTTCGCTATAGTGTGTCTGCTGCTAAGCGGTTAGACAGTGACCCTGCGGCAAGGTCAGCGTAGCGCCACACATCTTTCACACTGTCTTCGTGCGTACCTTGTTCCTTCAACACCTCCTCCTTCTGCAATATCCCCTCAATCCCTCCGTCTACCTCCAAGACTGCCACCCTCCCCCCCACCCCCACCCCCACACACACACATGCACGCACGCATACACACCCACACACACACACACACACACACACACACACACACACACACAAACACATACATTGTCTTTCCTAGTGGCCTGTCGGTGGCATCCCCAGACACTCGGGGGCTTGCAGCATAACCAACTGGAGAATCTGACACTTCCACACACTTTTTTTTTTTTTTTTATGGGATTGTGAGGCCCCCCGCGTCTGCTGGGAGGGAAGGTGTTTAGCGCCTCACTGTTTCTACTTTGACAGAGGAGGGACACAGGCCCTCCCTGGGCTACAGTACATAGACCATGACCAGCTAGACTGTTCCAGAATGTCATTTACACCGCTGGCACCCTTCCTCCCGTTGAATCACAGCTAGTGATGTGATTGGTGGTGGGGCAGGGGTATCAAAGATGAGGCCTGTGGGTCCAAAAAAGAATGACAATGAAATTGTTATAAATGATTCCAAAAAACTCCTCAATTCTTGTTTTATATATATTCATACACAATTTGTACTGCATTGCACGTTGAACATCTTAGGGCAATATAAGGACAATCGACCCTAGCTATCAGTAAACATAGTTGATTTACTAGCACCAGAGAGCTTCTGAAAAGGCTGCTCGTGGCTGGTCACTATCATACCTCCACCCATGGCTACAAGAAGTAACCCAAACAACATTAAGTGAGTTTAAGCCCAATCCAAACTACAATGCAACCGAAAACGAGTTGACACAGACACTACTGTGTTGGAGCTTCGCAATCCATCCTAGAAATCGAGGAAAGAGGTCTACCTTAAGGTAGAAACCCTGAATACTGCGATCCACAGTGACCAGATTCACACCAGGGTGAATCAGTATATGGACAAATACCCTGCACATAAAATATGGTCGGGAGGGAGATAATGGTTAACCACGGACCATGACAGGAATAGAGCCGTCTGTGGAGAGTCGAGACAGCGATGGGGGAGGAAGGGAAAATGAGAAAGGGCCTTGCGAGGTGAATACACATGCACTGCTGCCGTTGAGTGATGTGGTGAAAACGAGAAAGGGAGAAAGGAACTGAACGGGTAGTTAGGTCAAGAAATGAAAGAAAATGGAGTCAATCAAGGTTAGGCAGAATGACTCTTAAACAATAAAATTGACGGCTCCTGCCTGCAATGGTAAAATGTGGACCTTGTGAGCCATGACCAAAGGGCTATTGTTGACTAACGTCAACCATGTGCTTTATCTGTGACCCCTGCGGCTGCAAATGGAAAAAGAGAGAGCAAAGAGAGAAACAAAGTATGAATTACAGAAGGAGATATGGTGTGACGATGGAAGGGAAAACGAGATGAATCTTTACTCATTCAAAGTCAATTCTCAATGTGATAGCACAGTAAGTGTGCTCAGGCAATGTATTTGTATTCATAATGAAAGTGCAGAAACAAAATTTGTATTTTCCCTTAATGAACCGCACTCCCCATGAAAGAACTGCATTCTGGGAGCAGGCAGACCGCAAAAGGTCATAATTGTTTGCGGTCATGCTGCTCCTCAGATACCAGATGGACACAACCTGAGTCACATTTTTCAATTAAAAAAGACAACCAAAACAAACCAAGGGGAAGATAACACGTGTGTGCATGCATAACACACACGCAAACACACACACACACTCACACACACACACACACACACACACACACACACACACACACACACACACACACACACACACACACACACACACACACACACACATAAACGCATCCAAACACAGACACTCGAGCAGGAAAACTGGGGAAATGACCTTGAAGGCCCGATACCTCATTAAAAGTGATGCTCCAACCCTGCAAACAGCTTTAATTAGACAAATCCCACTAACACCGAGAAGCGGAGTGGTGCACGTGGTGGGGGGCGGAAGAGCTCTCATCATGTTTGTGTGTTGGGCAAGTGTGGTGAGAAAGCTTGTCTCACAAAGATCCCCCCGCCAACATCGATATCTGCTGTCAATTAGGTGTTGAGGGCTAATGACTGAACGTCTAAAGGAACAGGAAGGAAATGTGGATGTATTGTTTAATATAAGTCATTTGTTACAAAGGTACAAGCAGAATAGAAAAAAAAATCATACAAAATGAGTGACGACCTTTAGCAATTAGAAATCACTCCATGAGGAAAGGTTCTACCAGGGCCCGACCACAACGGTTGCCCAGTTGCCGCGGGCAACCGGATTTTGGCGATTGTCAACCAACTCATGCGGTCTGGTTGCCGCTTCGCACATGTGAAATTTAAATGAAATATGTGTATTATACACGAGCGCTGTATGTTTACAAGCTTCTGCCAACAATCCTTATCACTCAATTATAAAATAAAGTGATTCGATACGATTCGGCAACCATTTTGTCAGTCTTGGCAACCAACAGTTGATGCACGGTTCCCAATTTGGCAACCACTTCTAATAGTTGGTGTCAGCCTGTCTACGAGCCAACCCTTCTCTTTCGGTTTCATCACAGGAACACATTTTGACGTACGGAGCCGGGAGTCGACCCAGCGCTTGTTAACGATGACAGAATATTAAAAATAAGAGCGGACACGAGACACAACTTTAAAACAGAACACCGGCGAATAAGCGGCGGCAACGTGGCGATGGCGAGGACGTCCGCGTGATTGACAGCGACATTCAGGCAAAACCCCGTCTCAAGCTGACAGCCGCCGGAGAACGAAGCCGGAGTATGACAGCCGTCACAGAGCCACGTCCAAACATGAAAACGGCCGAGTGCTGTGAGACCCCACTACGGAGACAGAAGAGGAGTCAGTGAGAGAGAGAGAAAGAGAGTGACAGAGAGAGAGAGAGAGAGAGCGAGAGATGAAAAGAGAGAGTAAAAATGTGTGTGTGTGTGTGCGTATGTGTAGATATATGAGCTTGTGTGTGCTTGTGTATTACAGTACATGGGCAAGTGATGGAGTGATTATGTCTGCCTGTGTGTGTGTGTGTGTGTGTGTGTGTGTGTGTGTATGTGTGTGTGTGTGTGTGTGTGTGTATGTGTGTGTGTGTGCGGGAATGTATGCGTGCGTGCCTGCGCGTGCGTGTGTCTCCTCCCTTTATCGGGAGGAGGAGTGCTGATTTAGACATAACCGAGGCAAACACAGATGCCCTCGCCCTCTCTTCCTGCGGGTAACAGAAGGAGACACAATGTGCTGGAGAGGCCGGAGCTGACAAAGGGATTAATCCGAAGACGAAAAACGCTGCGATCTCCGGCGTGAGCCGTGGCGGGAAACAACGCACATCGTACGGCGGCGGAGACAAAGACACACAGGAAAAAAATACATTTGAAAAATGGTTGAGAAATGTATTCATCATGAAAAAAACAAAACAAGTTCCTAAATCAGCTTTATCATATTGACTTCCCGTAACACAGAGCGTCTTGGCAGAAGACCGCGCCTTCAGTGCGAACTAAAACCTCGGGGTTGAGCTGCGGTAATAACTCTGTGGCAGTGAGTCACTTTTCTTGTCATCTTTTATTGACGTGTCCCACTGGAGGGCTGTCTGTCTCTTTATTATCCCTTGCTCTCTGGTCCTCGATGGCTCTCTCTCTCTCTCTCTCTCCCCCTCTCTCTCTCTGTATCTCTCTCTCTCTCTCTCTCTCTCTCTCTCTATCTTTTGCTCTCTCTCTCCCTCTCTCTCTCTGTCTATTTACGATATCTTTTCTCTCGCCGCCATGTCTCCCACTATTTCTGTCCGTCCATTTCACTCTCTCTCTCTCTCTCTCTCTCTCTCTCTCTCTCTCTCTCTCTCTCTCTTCTCTCTCTCCCTCTCTATCTCTCTCCCGTCTGAGTGTTGACTTGGTGCTGATATGGACCTGTGAACACCTGCCCGTGATACAGTATAGGGTGTGGGGGGTGATGGGGTGGATGGTTGGGATGATGGGGTGGATGGGGGGGTTGATGGGGTGGATGGTGTGGATGGGGGGGGGTGATGGGGTGAGATGAGAGATGATGTTGAGTTCATGTGAACCACCCACGGAGCTGGACTGTTACAGACATCAGTAAATCTAGCAGCTTACCACTATCAAAGACTCACTTACTGTGTGTGTGTGTGTGTGTGTGTGTAGGTGTGTGTGTGTGTGTGTGTGTGTGTGTGTGTACGCGTGCGCGTGCGCACGCTATCTAGCATCTAGTACGTTCCGAGCCACGTTTGGCCGCACATGTACCTGTGTGCGCTCATCTGTCCGTCTCCGCTCACTCCTCCCCAAATAACATAATCCCATAAGAGAGAGAGAGACATTTTTTTTCTTTTTCCTGCGGAAAGCGGGAGGAAGGGAGGAAAAAATGATGGCAGCGAGGGAGTGAAAGGGGCGAGGGAGGCTGAGGGGGGTGGTAGTCGAGCAGGAGAAAAGCATTAGTAGTTCCAGCCAGCTGCCAAATGATGCCCTTGATTGCCTCTCTTCGTGCACAGAAACAGAAGGTGTGAGGGGTGATTAGGCCTGGGCCCGATCCCTGATGAACAGATGTTAATAACAAAGCCCGTGTTCATTGTGGTTAATAGCCAAGCACGCCAGGGCTGGCTGCTGAGGCTAGGGGAAAAAAAAAAATCTGCCTCCATAGCTCTTCTCCTCTCCTCTGCCTTCATGGGAGAGAGATAGGCTCGCTCTGCTAATGTTTTGGCTGTACGCTGAACGTAATGAGCGCGGTATTTGCAAGAAAAGGTAATGATAATCAGTCACGGGGGCGGAGGGAAGCCGGCGAACGATGGCGTGTCGTGTTCCAGGAGATAGAGGAGCTCAGGGTTTGCTGCTGTTAACTTTTACTTGATGATCGCCTTTTGATGATATCGGAGGAACGGCAAAGTTAATAAAGCAGAGCCGTCGCCTCGTCTTTGATCCTATTAGGCCGCCGCCTTGCCGCGGCGGCAGCGGCGGCGGTGGCGACTGCGCCGCGGACGCCGTAGGCGCGGGGTTTATTTAATCAGCGGGCTCAAATCCTCCCGGTTCTGCGCGATTTCAAAACAATGGCCGCGACGCGACGCCAGGCCCGCACGATTCCGTATGATAAAAGGCGTCTCGGGCGTTGCTCGTCAAAAAAAAAACCAACCCTTTCCCACAATGCAAAGACGCCGTCGAAATGGCCCCACGACGCGGAACGGTTAACGGCGTGGAAGGAGCGCCTCGCCATCGTCGCCATTGTTGTTGTTCAGGAAAGAGGAAAG
>NC_137206.1:19685364-19712864 GCF_960531495.2 Zeus faber | reverse complement strand
TAAGATATTTACACACCAGAAATCCAGTATTTGAGAAACTCAGAGAAAAAATGATTAGTAATAAGGATATCATGACCAAGGAGGCATTGAGCTCAGAAAATTGCATCAATTTACTGGAATGCAGCCTTAAAGACAGAATTTAACTACATCGCAATATTACGACAACGGAAATCCCAGACGATCTAATCTCATACAAAATCATTAATATTATATTGATATACCGCCCAGCCCTTCTTCCTGCCTTCCTTACCCACATGATGTCTTTAATTTGGATGGAGTTGTAGTTCTAGACCAGCTTGTGGGTTAAATCAAAATGACTGTGGGTTGTTGATTCCTCTGTGTAAAGCTGCTGTCTCACCTACAGAAACCTAATTGGATGCAGTGTTGACATGGCGTTTGTAGGAAGACTCAATTACCCCAGTGTTGTCACATGATGACATGCACTATGTTATACATATATGTATTTTTTCCTTTATATATATATATATATCTTACTTTTGCAAATTGCGAATAAGGTCACATAACACGTTATTAATCTTGGAGTGAAAATTCTGGTGTTTCAGTAGCAAACAACAGTGCAATTCGAGAAAATATATACATAATATAATATAATATAATATAATATAATATAATATAATATAATATAATATAATATAATATAGATATACATTATAAATTTGATGTAAAAAAACTGCCAAATTGTCTTGCACTCTTAAATATTTTTGTCAACATTTGTTATTTAAATGATCTGCGTAGATCTCGAGGAAAAATAACTCCATTGGGGATCGCTTCCTCAAACCAAAACACCGACGGCGGTCTTTAATATGCAGGGCGGCATCTCATTGTCATGCAGCACCTTAACGGGAGATAAAAAATCCTGCATCATGCCCTCCTAAGCAAAATCCAACAGGGCCACACCTGCTATAGAGGAGACCAGCAGCACCTTTCTGCCTAATGACAGAGCAGAGCCTTGTTCGACACCGCCGCAAACCCCCCCATCTCAGTCCGTCAGCTGCCTTACCCGCCCCCACTTTGATATACATGTGTCAAGGCAAAGTGACAAATAGCACATATTAATTAGGCTCTAGGCCCGAGCAGGATTGCTGTTATTAACAGTGGAAAAGGGTAAGGTTGGATTTAATTGCCTGTGACATCAAAGTCAAGTGACTGGTATTTCAAGCATCATTTAAAATGTTTGATATTGAGGCCATTCTCACATAAAGAGTGTCTAAAAATATAAGGGAGACTGATGGGGAGGAAAATACTCGCGTTTGCCAGAGCTATCTGGAAGCTAATATCATCCCTCTGTTGATAAATTGACTAGATCCTGATGGAAAGTATATTGTGGTCACCCCTGACTGACTATCACTACCCCTCTCCAATTTTGTCATCAACTCTCACGTTTCCTCGTTCGGTTTTCATCTCACTTGTTTCACTGGGGGAGAGAAAAAAAAAATACATCAACATCCAACGTGGACGTGGAGAGAGTAAATTTTCTTGCTTGGTTTGGAAAGCAAATGTAATGGTGTTTTTATTATAGTGCGTCGGGTAAAAATAAATGAGAAAAGACAATGGATAAAGCTATCTTCCTAGCACTGCGACTGTGTGTGAATGCTAAATAATAGGAGGGTTTTTTTCCTCCAAGATCTGAACATGAAAGCCCGGCTCAGGCTTGAATAAAGACTGACATAGATGGATGCCATGGCGTAAACATGGAATAAGAAAAATGCATAAACAGTGACACCGTATCCCATTTCAGCGAGAAACAAATATTAACCCATAATCAAAATTTTCCAGCGTTAATGGAAGCAATGCACTTGGCTGTGAGTCATGATGGCTAATTATCAGGGCACTATAAGACTGTGGACAGTGCTTTTTTTTTTCCCTGTTAACTGTTGCCATGGCAACACTATTCTCCCGCCGCGTGCTCTGCAAACCCTGAAATTAGTGCCGAGATGTGGCACCACCCCAAACTGCGCTCTCCACTCCTATGTGGAGATCACGCCGATTGGCTGTCCCCGGCAAACCCCGAAACCTGTTGAAAAGATAAGCCCCTGACAGACCCGCGCGAGCGCTGTGCGGCTCGGGCACTCCGGGGCAAAGCGTTTCGAAAAAGTGATGAAGTGCAAAGATACTTCGGAAATCGTAACCGTAACCGTCGCCTGCCCCAAGTCCTTTTTTTTTTTTTTTTTTCCCCCCCGCCAGTCTTGAGAGTCGTCCTGGGTCCGGGACAATTCTAGATCCCTAAAACATCTGCCTGTCGCGGCCATTTCACTCTATCATCGGACACCGGCTGTCTGGAACGGGCCCCGATGGGGTTCCTACAGTAGTCCATTCAGACCATCGCTGTCACGCTCCCGCCCGCATTAAGCTGAGGCCCCCGTGTTACGGAGGGCTTATAAAAAGCTGAAAGCTGCTCATTACAAGACATGGTGGCCATGTTGAAAGCTTTGCCTCCCCCTCCCCTCCCCCCCCCCCCCTCCACCCTTCCTCGCCCTCCTTTCTCCGCTCCCTCGTTTAGCGAGGCCCGGCGACTCTCCGCGGCGGTGACTTCATTCCTCTTGATTTTTTTTTCTCCCCCTCGACGCCCCGTTAATGCCAACATCATCAGTTGCCCCTGCACCCGGGGCCCCCGCGAGATGGAGAGCGCCGCTTCCCGGCGCTTGTGCGCGCGGTAAGACGCGCCAGGTGCACTCCGTTTCAAATTAGTTGATCAACAGGGAGGCGAGAGTTGGCATCCCGATGATCACGCGCACCAGCGTGGCACATCATTTAGAAAATGGGCTATTATTTTTGAGAGCATTAAAAATAATTTGCTGTCTATAAAGTCTTTGATTTCCCCTCCCCTGTATAAAATTACAAAACGCAGGAAAAAAGCCCAACAAAGGGTTTGTCAGTGCTGCACCGTGCAAACAGCCACCGTGGAACCGGGGAAAGGTCCTCATGGCTTTCTAGCTTGTGCCGTGTCTAGGATTGAGCTCCGTACAGGACACGTACGACCACAAACACGTGCTCAGGCATTTCTGTATGTAACGGTTAATATCCAAGTTGTGCTTTGTCTCTCACTGGGCGTCATCTGAAAGCCTCCATCGCCGTCCCTTTCCACGCACGTCGCTCGCGTGGACAAATGGCGCGGGCGGAGGACGTTCCGCCCCGACGTCCCCAGAAGATACGTCCCGCCGTTCGCGACCCCGCCGCCGCGGAACGTCACGGTTTTGGTAGCGCGGGTGTGGGTGCGACGTAGAATAAAACCGAAACAGGAGACAGAGGACCACGTCAGCACCCCTTTCGCGGGCTCCCGACGTACGCCGCCTCGCGCCCGACCTTTGACACGAGATAGGCGAGGAAGAGAGAGGACGACATGGAGGAAGAGACGGGAAGAGAGAGAGGGGGAAACAAAGTGAAAGAGAGGGAGAGGGAGAGAGAGAGAGAGAGAGAGAGAGAGGCGTAAACAGGAGTGCGTTGGGTGGCCACTTGGAGGGGGTGCAGAAGAGGAAATACATATTGATAAGGTGTGTTTTCGGGCCCCTGTAGTCCCCTTCCCCTGACGGGCCACAGACTGGAAATATAATGAGTGGGATTAACACCCCCCTCCCACCACCACCACCACCACCACCACCTCTTCTGTTTCTAACTCCTCCACCCCCACGTCTTATCAGGGACGCGCACACACACAAGCATGCACACACACACACACACACACACACACACACAGTTGTTCCCCACATGCACTACGGCGGTGGGTTCTGCTCTGCACGCAGGACAGGAAGCCAAGTGCCAGCGAGGAACATACTGACATTAATTAACAACATCTGACACAGATGCCACGCTTGTACTCGCTCGAGAGGTGGTCCGGCACATTATTTCATTTTTGCTTATTTCCTTTCGCTTTCTCCCCCTCCCCTTTTTCTCGCTCCTGACTTGATCCACTTCTTTTTAATCTCCTTTGACACGCTGTCCTCTCCTCGCGTCGGCGATGCTCGGTTTGAACCCCGGCTCCGAGCGCAATTAATTTTGCGCTCGCGAGACACTTTTTGTCGAATTTCTAACAGACCCTTCACTCATAAATAAAAAAAATAAAAATAAAAAATCCGCCACCGGGATAATCCATTTGCGTTCGCACCTCGCGCCGCTCTGATCGGTTTGCTCCCTCTCCGATACCCCAAATATTGTGACACGGGACGCGACGGCGAGGCCCCCGTATCGCAGCCCTTTGACACGCGCCGCCCAGCCTTCACAAAGAAGCGCCGTTTCAAAAACACCAGCGAGGAGGCACAAGTCGACGCTGTTCGCCCGGAGGCGATGAAACAAAAGGCCCGTCAGATGGCTGGCAATCAGGCGTGTCTCCCGCGCCCGGGTTCGAGGACGCCGACACGAGGGGAAGCGCGAGCGACACAGGCGCGCTCAGTCCCGTGGCCCCCGGCGCCAATCAGCCGACCCCTCCAACCGAAGATAGAAGTGTGACTCTGCCATGTCGTCTGCAGACGTGTTGATAGGCGCCACATATGTCAAAATCGCTATTTGCGACGCAAACGCAGACTGGGAGAGCGACGGGCGAGCTCCACGCCGTGAGAGGACAAAGAGCGGCGGTGGAGGACGGCGACATCGGGGTCTGATCTTTCGCCCTCTCGCCGGACGGCGCCGCTCCGCGGATCCTCCGAGAGGGCCCCGAGGAGACGGGCGGGGTGTTTTTTTTTCTTTTCTCGCCTCTTCCGCTGTCTCCGTCCGGCGGGCCGGAGCGACCCCCCGACTCCCCCCCCCCCCCCTGACCCGCCTTTCGGTAATGACCGTCGTACATCATGTCTTAAGTGCCGCGGCGCCGCCCTCCCCCCCCCCCCCACTCCCCCTCCGCCCGTCCGCCGAGGTCGCCGGCCCGTCCGGCGCTCGTTTCCATCCGACCCGCGGAGAGCTGGAGCGGGGCCACGCCGTGGAAATTAAAAATGCGCCGCGCCGATTCATCTTGTGAACGTCGGGCGCCGCGTCAGGACCCCCCGGCCGCCGGAGGCGAGAGAGGTCTCCGCGGAGGACTCGGCGGCGATCTTGAAGACGGGCGCCGCCTCTCTAGGTCTTCCCTTGCACGGTGATGGAAGCCAGGCAGGAAAATAAGCGTTTGAACCGACGCCGATTTAGGCGCGCGCAATTTTTATTCTTTTTTTTCCCCTCAACTGTAAGACAATCTCCCAGAGAGTAAGTAGAGTAAATATTATCAAAAAAAAAACAAAAAAAAAACCCCATCTCGTTGAACTAGTTTAAAATGTCTCGGCGCGAGAAACGCTTTGAAAGGCGGTCACCGGTGATCAATAGCACATTTGTTGACATGTTGACAAATTTAATTTCTCTTAAGCTTTGGGATAAAACAGCCATCAATGTTTCCGGCGAGACCCCGAGCCAGAGGCTGAAAGGGTGGGGCTGCTGGAGCGTTATGCTGCCGCCACCTGCTGGTAAGCAGCTTTTGAAGCCTCCCCCCACACACCCCACCCTCCACCCCGCTCTGCCATTCAAACTCACCCCCCACCCCCCATTTCAACCAGCAGTAAAATCTCTGGGGCCCGAGCTCGGCTCCAAAGCCTTTCATAAATCCCAAAACTGAATATATATTCTTTTAAGCCTTCTTCTTTCGCATTTTAAAAGCGGTTGTGACTCCATGATTTAAACAGAAAAATGGGCCTGTTTATTCAATAGACCTAGTAAGGCATGGGCGGTCTATTGACATAATAACAATATTGTGATATGGGACTAAATATCGTCCGGGCTTTTGCTTGTCATAATATTGTAATATAGTTCAATTTTATCTTCAAGGCTGCATTACAGTAAAGTAATACCATTTTTGGGGATTTCGCGGGCTGTTCGACGCCTCTACTCTACCTGCTTGGCCGTGACGTCCACACGGCCTGGTTGTCGCTCAGATACTTCTTGTGTGTACGCACCCTATGAAATCCCCGAAAACATCGTCAACCTGTCAATGTGGAGGTCGCTATCTGCCGGGGTGCTGCGACAACTCACGGGGTCAGCCCCGGCCCCGGCCCCCCCCCCCCCCGAGAGCGAGCGACGCCCGAGAGAAAAAGGCGTGGCCGTTTTTCTTTTAAAACGACAGGGCGCGGAAGGTGGACGTGTATCTGCTTTCAAATGAAGGGGCCGGCCGTTACTTACTGAAGGCCCACGCTGGTCAGACTCTTCCCATCACGGGGAAAAGGCCGCGGGTCTCCCCTCCACTTCCCGGAGGGGTTTTTTTTCCCCGCCATTGCATTTTACGTCGGCCTAACGCCGCCTTCCCAACAGTCGCTCGTGTTTGTACCTTTAAATCAGTAAAATTGAATAAGTCCGGATGGCTTCGCCCCCCCCCCGGACAAAGAGCCCCCGCTTTTTGAGGCGACCGCACCCTGGCACCGGGGTCCCAGCACATTACCGCGCCAAACACCGTCTTCCCAATCGAATGAAACAAATCCGCGGATCCACGGGAGGTGAAGTCTTAACCCAATCACTATGCCCCCCCCCCCAAAAAAAGGGGGGTGGGGGGGTGGGGGTGGGAGTGCTCTCGCGAGGCCCGTCGCTGGCCCTCGCTTCCGCGACACGAGACAATGGCGGGCGCGGGCGGCGGGAGCGCGCGCGCAACCGTCCCCCCCCCCCCCCCCCCCCCCCAAGTCCCGGTTTAAAGACGTTATGCCGCGCGCCAGCAGGTGGGAGCGGATGAAATCAGGTAAAAATGCAGAACACAGAGCGCACGTCTCCGCCGCTCGGCTGATTGGCTGTGGCACGACGCCCCCGAGCACCGCGCACACACACACACACACACACACACACACACACACACACACACACAAAAAAAGAGAGTTTCTTGAAGAGAAAAGCGCTATAGTCTCCATCATGTGCGGCGGACAGGCGGGCCGCGGCCTGCTGTGACGTCTTATTCACCGCTTTAACGTCATTAAACATATTTCCGCCCGGCATTGTTTTCCCCGGGCGGACCTTCAACTTTGGAATAAATATAGGCCATGTGGCAGCTGCGATTTCTCGCATTTTTTGAACAATATCAACAAAGGGCTGCGTGCTCTGAATAATAATAATAATAATAATAATAATAATAATAATAATAATAATAATAATAATATAAAATGCCACATGGCAGCTTTTCACTTCAAGAATACCAACAAAAAGTTGCATGGTCTGAATAATAATAATAATCATAAGCATAATATGAATATGAATATTTATAACAACAATAATAATAATAATAATAATGATGACCATAACAACAACAACAATAATAATAATAATAATAATAATAATAATAATAATGATGATCATTATAACAATAATGTTTATAATGATAATAATGTTATTATTAACAATAATATCAATAATAACAATAATAATAATAACAATAATGTTAAAATATATCCTACGAATAACGACAACAACAATACTACTACTACTACTACTCATAATAATAATAATAATAATAATAATAATAATAATAATAATAATAATAATAACAATAATAATGTGAAAAAGGGCATAAATAGATGAGACAGAGCTCATCTCTGGATAAAAGGTGCGCTCTCCCGACATTTTCCTCAGCTACGAGGCCCACAGGCGTCATGCCAGGGTGCATTTATTCAGACCACGAGTCTATGAATGTTAATTGCACCATTTCCGAATCATAAATACGAACATAAATCACCAGACGATATAACAATATTATGCTGTACTTTTTTATGTCCCCTGCGTGGTCCGCAGTAGTACCTCGCCACCACGATAAATCATTCCTCTGGAGCTTCAGTATCACCCGTGGAATGCAGCCAGCCTTAAAAGGAGCCATTTATGGAATTAATTTTAATGTATATAAAAGATGGACTGGAAAGATAATTTCCAAGTTTAACACCCATGCTTGTGATAAATCGTGATACACCTAAGCCTCATAACTTTAATTTATTAGAATTCCTGTGATAACCACGACTTCTAGACATATTAATCGTGTATTATCATTATTATTATGATTACAATTATTATTATTAATTATTATTATTATTATTATTACTATTATTATTATTATTATTATTATTATAAAACTTAAACTAAAATAACAACATCTAAAACTAATTATTATATAACCTCAAACAAAACAAGTACAAAAATCTAGGTCTCACTTAATTTTTGGACTCAAAGTAATAATGCTAAATAGTTTTTATTTCATTTAAGCCGAATTCTTTCCCCAATAACGGTAATAACAGATAATAGCGTTGACATAACAACGGACCTAAAGGTGCCGCCACTTCACAATCTTTTGCCGCTCGCATAAAACTATTGTTTATTTCTTGCAGAGATTTTGCCGCACGTTTAAAGTGATAACACGTGAACGTGTGGAGATTTATTCCCAGTAAATGGGAAATTGTCCTGTACTCAAACCTCCCCGACAAACGGAGTAAACTCCGGTGGTTGTCGCAAAATTCAAATTTAAGTCGTTATGAATAGTTTTCTCATTTCGATTTAAAAGTCTTTAAAGTCCTATCCACTTTTTAATAAAATAATGAATTCATCAATCCGGACCGTCTCTGGTTAAAACACAAGAGTTTATTACAAATTTTCGTTTGCTCTATGAAATCATATTTTCAATATATAATTAATTTATTTTAGCTAAATTAGCAATTCAGCCAAATATATTTTCGCATCAGTCATTGATTTACATAATATCACTGCCTTATTATTTGTCATTAAATATTATTATAATTATTCTAATAATAATAATAATTCTTCTTCTTATTCTTCTTCTTATTATTATTATTATTATTATTATTATTGTTATTATTATCATTATTATTATTATTATTATTATTATTATTATTATTATTATTACGTTTTAATATTATCATTATATACCGTGTATTAGTATATGAGTTACAGATAGTTATAGTAATTAATTAATTAATTAAATTTGTTGCAAATAAAATAACTTTTTGGTTCTTGGTTGAAGTTCCTGTTTGCTTTATTCAGTTCATTCCTTCTTTTCAAGTATTCCTTCTTATTCAGTGTACTGTGCTTCAGCAGCAGTAGATTATTATAAGATTCAGATCAGAGCTCCCCAGCCTGACAGTCAAAGTGTGTGTGTGTGTGTGTGTGTGTGTGTGTGTGTGTGTGTGTGTGTGTGTGTGTGTGTGTGTGTGTGTGTGTGTGTGTGTGTGTGTGTGTGTGTGTGTGTGAGTGTGTCTGTGTGTGTGTGCATGCGTGTGTGTGTGTGTGTGTGTGTCTGTCTGTCTGTCTGTCTGTCTGTCTGCGTCTTCTCCAGGGTTTCATGGTTCCCTCTTCCCTCGTCTGTCCCAGCATGGAAGCCTTAATGTGCACATCTTCATACCAACGCTCTCAGGCTAAATGGCCACATTTGCATGTGTCTTGTGCAGCCCGGGCGCCTTCCCCTTGCTCTGTTAATGTCAGTTAATTCCTCCTCCCAGATAGTGCTCCGGCAAATCATTCGTACAAAGTGCTTCATCATTTATTGTGAGGACTTTGGTGAACTTCTTTGAAAAATTAAAGCTTTTAATTCTGGTTGATGCATGGCAACATCAGCGTGGCTCTGTAAATTGCACTTTAATGAGATATTGCTACAGGGGATAATCTGCAACTGGCAGAGAGGAAAAAAAAACATCTTGAAAACATCTGTGGACTTATGATT
Source organism: Zeus faber (assembly GCF_960531495.2). NCBI lineage: Eukaryota > Metazoa > Chordata > Actinopteri > Zeiformes > Zeidae > Zeus > Zeus faber. The sequence continues at coordinate 19,703,197 of NC_137206.1, read as the reverse complement.
TCACTGTGATGATTTCACCCCCCGTCACCCTGCAAGCGCGGAGATGAAGAGAAAAATGGTCACTGGATAAGTGCCACTCCGTGATGGAAATGTTTGAGAGTTCACCTGAAAGACACAAACCTGTAACATATGTCATACGGTTTGGGGTTTGGTTTGCATATGAGGGTGCGTGCTCCTCAACAAGTGGGCTGCCACAAAGGATATAAAGCTGATAAGTAACCTTTAGGAAGTCACATTTCCATTTCAGGAATACAGTTGTTTTTCATTTTGCCCTATCACGCCGCTGGACACATTTAGAGAACAAGAGAATCAAACAACACATTTTGCCTGATTTTTTTTTGTCACACGTCCACGTCCATAAAACAAGGAGACTCGAACTGTAGGAACTTTCAAACTATTGTGTCGGGACAATGAATGGGGCTTCCACCAGTTTAAATCGGACACGCTCCGCACAGAAATTTATGATCTGACCATAAAATGCTGCTGGACCTTCACCCCTCTCGGCCGACTCAGACGGAGCTCCACTAAAGCGCTGCGGTGTGGATTGCCTTGCTCGGGGGAGACCGGATGAGGTCCCGCGGCCTAGTAACTCTTCCGAGGAGCGGGTGGACTTGGACGTCGTCCAGCAGAAATGCAGGGCGTATCATTTGCAGCGTAAAGCCAGTGCCGCCGCAGCCCCCCAAATTAAGGCTGACACCTTGAATCTCATCGGCACGGGATTTTAAAAGGGGTGGTGGGGGTGGGGGCTGCTCTCGTTCCATCTCCTGAAGCCTTATGAGGCCGACGCAACGTCCTCCTCGTATCTTTTTTGTCCTTCGCGTCTCTCTTTAAGTCAGTGTTATAACCCCAACACCCCCCACCGCCACCTCCCCCCACCACCTCGCCCATTTTGTGAGCAGATATGAAAGGAGATAGTACTGAGAAAATGTACCGTGAACTGCAAATGTCTCATTACTGTTTTACAGATGTGTTCAAAAAATTCCACCTGGTACACATTCACATTTTTCTCATTTCTCTTTTTGTTTCATGTCTATATTCTGTCTCCCCCACTCCCCCCCCCTTTCTCTCTCTTTCTCTCTCTCTCCCCATGCTGGCTCTGCCATGGAAACAATGGCTTGTCTGGGCTAATTACAGACCAGACAGTGGCCTTGCCAGGTGGGGACGGGGCGATGGAACAGTTGCCCCCCATAATGAATGCAACACTGCATTGGAGGTAAGTGATGGAGCCCTGGCATATTATTTAATTTGGTCCTGCTTTTGAAATTCCTCACATTTATTGTCCCATCCTTATTCACTCCAAAGAAGGGCCTAATAGTTTCCATGTTCAACCTCACAACCCCGCAGCAAAGGAAGACATGTCTCCAAATGTTTTATAGCTGGAGATTGTCTGCTCTGAAACCCATTCCCTCACTTGGTCTCCCCATTTCTCTAAAAAACGGAAAAAAAACAAGTTATCCAGTAGTCTGAGGAAAGATCTTTATTGGTTCTTCTAATCTGCACGGTTCGGCATGTCAGCCCGAGCACATGGAGCGGCGGAAACTCCATTTTTCACACCAATTCCGGTTTCCGGGACGTTTTTTCCGCCAAGAATGGCCCAATCAAATCATCATCGCCAACTCCGGGCATTGGTGCCGTGGCCAGTGTCAAGTTACAATGACACTCTCAGCACGGCACCGTCACCTATGACACCAGCTGACCCGCCCTGTCCGCCTCTGGTTTAGCGGGGTTGTCGGACCGCTCCAGAACCTCGACCAGGGGTCCCGGGCCAGAGACCGCGCGGCCGCCACCCTTGCTGCATTCGTTTCGCCGCAACACATGCAAACAGGAAGATGAAGCGCGGAGGAAAGTGTCAAGCGTGTGTGTGTGTGTGTGTGCTTGTGTGTGTGTGTGTGTGTGTGTGTGCGGGGGGGTGGGGGGTGGGGGGTGAAGAGAGAGAGTAGTACAGTATCCAGGCTGCACTACTCTCCCTCACTTCCCCTCCATCTCTCGCATGACTCCCCTGACTCGGGCTCCCCAGGGATTAGCCATCTCGGTCATCAGTTCGCCTCTCGGGTCAATTGAAGCAGCAGTGGTCGACCAAACAATGCGGAAAAAAAGCCCCATTGCCGCCGTGCTCCCGCATATCACGCCCGCACGCTTGACGGGATGACACCGACAAAGCCCGCCATAAAACCGGCGTTGCATTATATGGTAGATTTGCCGAAGCACTTCAAATGGCTAAAGGAGACATAAAAACGGGCCAAAGGAAAAATTTGCAACCGATGTATTTGCATGGCGCATTCCTCCGGGTCCCTCTGACTGACTCAGACAGGGTTTTTCTTTTTTTTTTTTTTTTTTTTTCTGCCAGAGCTCCAGTGGAGAGAGAAAAATCCTGCCGGAGCAAATTAACTGGAGAGGCTGCGCACACAGGCCTGCTAGACTAATGAAGAGGCCCAGAGGATATTTGCAGGGTCACACTAAGGATGTGGTATTGATATTGAATGAAAATTAGGCATTAAGCAGCGTGCCCTGGGTAACTCAACATACTTCAGGGCCTTCCTTCCAGGGAACCATCACTGAGAAAGCACTGCGTTGTTTCGCCCGCCCCCCCCCACCCAAAGAAATGACATGATTATTCAAATATGTGCATTTTTAGAGGGGATGTCATCACATTTCCTACCCTGCAGACCCACGGAATAAAAAGACTAAACAAACATTTGGATAATGCCAATGAACTAGGATGGCCTCCAAAGGGATGGGGCCAAGGGTAAGCAAACCCAAAGGAAACTCGCATTTCTAAGTGTGAGGGGTCTTGATTGGAATAAAAGCTCTGAAGCTTACAAACATGTTAAAAAAAACAAACCCTCCATCCCTCCGCTACACAGAGCCTGTAGAGCGTCGCAGTGAACCGCGTTTTCACGAAAGCATCTATTGATATTTTACAGCACCGTCCGTCTTAAAGGGGATCCAGCCGCTCCACCAACATGGGGTCGCCTGGAATTAATAACGGGGACCAAACATTTGGTGGAAATCCCCGCAATCAATTGCACCTCGGAGTCCCGTCGTGTAATATTAACTGATCAGAAATGATTGGTGACCAACTGGAAATACTTTTTAAAATTCCAATTCTGGGTTCCTCTTTAATATATACTCTGTCCGCCACACCTAATAATAATAATAAAAAAAAAGGAGTGTGATTAAGAGTCCCATTTCTTTGAATTCGGAGTATAATTAACGTTTCTCATATGAACATGCTGCACGCTTGTTTCCGAGGGGCGATATTATTCAGCTTTCCATTGATACTTGGACCTCTGTGTCTTTGTATTGTACAACCGAGAAAATTCTTATAATTAAAAGACGCAACTATATATTCACTTGACAAATTCCTCTTCCACCATGTTGTTAGATGAATAACAAAATGTGCCAGCTCCTTGGACGGCGCGCAGTAATTAAAGTGAAAAATACTGACAGAATGTAAATCCTTAATTGGACTCCAAGAGGGATATTGAGGATTTGTCTTTGATAATAGGTGATGACTGGGGACAGAAAAACAAAGTGCGTTGAAATGTGGACCTGGAAGTTCAATTAATCACAATGCAGGAAACACCCAATTTAGTACGGCCCATTCAGGGAACCGCTTAGGCCCAGGTAATGTACTTTTAATCATCTCACTTCAGCATCTCAGCACAAATGTGAAATAAAAACCAACTCTCACACTCTGGGAGGATAATGTTTCTCTGGGTGTTGCAAAATGTTCCATTATAATAGGACACAATTAATAGCTTGTCCGTGAGAGGTCTGCCATTCTCATGCAATACTACTCTTGCGACATTTGTGTAATTAGCTACGTAAGTAAAGAGACTATCTGGTGGGATGGCTAACTAATGATCGGTAATATCTTTATTAAGAGGAACGTCAGTGACTTCATCAATCCTGCCTTTAAGCATTTGGGGCGAGATGGGATTTTGAAACAACCGCTCTGACGGGATAACTCAACGTGAAGTCCCCGTCGGGGTAAACGTTGCATTGACAAGTCGGACGCGTGCGCTCGGCGGAAAAAAAAAACCCGGCGCCCCATCAAAGATAAAAGTTTCCTAATGTTTACCATTCTCTCATTAACAACACTGCCAGCCATCTGTGAAGCGCCGCACACACACCTGCTTCACCCCGGGCTTGTAATGGCTTTTCTCGATGTGCACGGGGGTTTTCTAGCAGCGCCAAGGAGCGAAGGCTGTTACGGACCTGTCATACCAGGATCATCAGCCAGACGCACAGCACCTTGTACTCCGTTCGTGTAATTATGGATATTGTAAAGCGCTCAAAATGATCAATTTTGCGCAGTCTGTCACCGGAGGAGTTATTAAGTCACTTTGTGTTGATTTCAATGCTCGCGATGCCATATGTTAAGGCAAAACCCGGCCGTGTGTGTGTGTGTGTGTGTGTGTGTGTTTGAAGCTGTTGAGAGACGAAGCCTAGAATCACCGAACTGGGGTAAAACTTAAGTCTTGCGAGGATCGTGAGGCGTGGCCGTGGTTGACCTCAGAGTGACCAAAGATACCAAGACCAAGACGAGGGAAAGATGGTGAAAAAAAATCATTCCACGTTGTCCCATTTTCCCAAATTTTACACTTTAAAAATATGAACCAGAGGAGAAAAAAAAACTAATACAAAACAATCATCTAACACTTATTTTAACCTTTACGTTTGAGGTGATTAATGAAGATAGGGCGGGAGATTGTGGAGGTCTCCTGATTGAGGAATAAAAAGGTCCATGTAGTTTTCAGGGATCAGAGCTCCGGTCGGCAGGAGGAATGAACCGCTGGTGAGGTGAACTTTCACGAGACCCCTCCGGACCCTTTGAACTTGCGAGAGTCTGTTTTTGGTCTGCGAGGTGGTCAGTCTGTGGAATGGTCAACAGGCCTCGGCCCTTCCTTCCTTTTCCTTCCCGCCAATGCATCCCCCCCAAACGGGACCGGCACAGGCCTCAGCCGCACCCTGCTGGGGTCTTCTGAAACCAGAGACCCTTGAAGTGGACGTCTGCCTGCGTCCAGTCTGCTCCCAGAAACCCTCCCCGCTCCGAGGGCTCCAAATGTGGCCGGCTGCATGAGGACATTTTGGACACAGGCTGGCCGGTCGGACATCTCCCTGCCCCCCACCGGCCCTCTACACACACACACACACACACACACACACACACACACACACACACACACTAGCACTACTAGCTGTGCTAGCCCCTAGCAGGCCAGGGAGCAGACCACCCTGGGCTGGTCAGCAACCCCTGCTTACACCTGCCATAAAACTTAAAAGCTACAGTCTCATCCCCCAGCTTTGAAGTGTTCAAAGCATAGTTGAGTGACCTTTGATGGGACTCGGGCCGCAACACATGTTTTGTGCCCGTGTATAAACTCAGAGTCTCTCTGTAGACAAGATTGGATTGTTTACCTACATGTGCGAGGAGTAAGGGCCCGTGCGTGGCGGCCATGCACGGAACCATTCCGGCTCAAGTGAAGTTCCCCGCGCTGGGAAGCAGCCCCCCGGCAGAATTGGACGCTCCGCTTATGAACCGGCATCTCCTCCTGGCCCGCCATGTGCTTTTAATGCTCAAGAAGCATTTTACTGAACTGCTTCTATTACACGCAAATCAATACAAGGTTTGATTATGTGCAGGAAATAGTTAGTTCCAGTTAAGATATTTCCCATGTTTTTTCCCATGGGTTCATCCCAGTATCACCAGGCTGGAAAAGCATGCACATTTATGTAACAAATACTGCACGTTGTGCCATGATCTAGGACCGGCGCTTTGTTCTATTTAAAACGACCTATGTGTGAAGGGTCCAAACTAATGTGCACTTTAAGCCTTCTCCTACCTGTTGACAGCGAGGCGCGGAGCTATGTTTGCCACCCACATGTTTTATTTTTTTTTGTTTAAATATAATGCTTAGGATTATATTCTCCCCTATGGCTCCCTCCTTCTGCTGCAGATAGCACTGCACTATTTTATGTACATTATAAATAGCTGGCTGTTTTACAGGGCATTAAATGTACGACAGAACAGTAAGCTCATAATTACACAAGACCATGGCACTGTATAAATGTCAAACAAAGTGGGCTGATATACGGCCGGCCGAGGCGTTTACATACTTCACATACGACTGTCTGAATGACAGGGCCGTGGATGATGTAATTATAACACAAGTGGCTTTTATACGAGCGCGCAGAGCCACAGTGTGCACGGCGAGTTAAAATAGGGTCTGCGCCCGGCAAGACAGGACCAAAATAGTTGCGTACCGCCGACTATTATTAGTGTTTGCATATGTTCCGGGTGTCGAGGTCCGCTCTTATTTTGCCTCTAGAATACGTGCAGCCCAACAGTAGCAGTTGCATCGAGAAACATTGGAATTGTATGATGTTCTATTTCTATATTATTTTAATAATTATTTCCTCGTCTCTTATTTCCGATGTATTTCTATTAGTTGGCTATTGGCAAATTTTGCATTGTAACCCGACATCCATTTGATTGACACTATACACAAATGCAGCATTTAGGTTCGGTCTGGACATTACGTATATTTCTAAAGGGAGTGCCGCTGCAACCTTTTCGGATCAGTCCTTTTGTTTACCCGCCTGAGTTCTCTGGAGGTACTGGCACGGCGACGTCAAGCCTGTCCTTACTTAGTGCGTGTGCGCCAATTAGTTTGGAGGAGCCGGAGGACCTGGCCTTTGCTAACTATAGTTTGAGAAATCCCAGGCGCATTTCTTGTGGCCTCAGGGCGACCGTGTGGCCACACAAATGTTGATGAGGATGAAACAGCCTGACTGCATGGTGTCTGCACTGTGACCTATGGAATGTGCCTTCAAAGAGAATTCTTGAGGTGGGTGAATTTCTCAAAGGATTTGGCTCCCATAGCGCCGCGCTAAATGAACCGTTCTGGCCGATTCAATCAAATCTATGCCGCCCTGATATTTTTTCGGAGTAAACTCCGAGGGCACCAATACAGATGTTGCACCTGTGTTATTGCTTCTTATTTGACATCCCGCTCAATGCAGAGCCCATTTTGCGCGTTTTCTAAAAGTATGTGCGCGCACACACACACTGACACAGTTTGCAACACTGCTTCCTCTTTGTTCTTCATTTACGGTCAGATTTTAAAGACCTCTGCTCCGAAACACGTCGTCCCCGTGGGATTGCGCCGCGACAGGGCAGCCGCGGGAATCAGCGCGGCGGCATCGGCCGCGTTCGACATCGGCCTTTTTAGCGTGGATGTTGTGAATACAGCACAATGGACGACGATGTCATAACACCAACACTGGCACGGTGTTGGAGCCGTGTGGGCGAGAAGCTGTCAAATGTGGCTGTCAACACCTCCATGTCAGCTGGCGTGACAAGCCCTTTAAACCTCGATGGATATAAATCAGGAGGCCATTTTGAAACAACAGGGTCATATTCAACCCCTGTTGAATGTGTGTGTCCACATATACCCTGCCAGCATGGGACTCCCCCAGGGCACGCTGGCCTCACTCCCATTTTAGTGAAGCAACAGATTAAATATCCAGTTCCTCCATTTGCGTTGCAGCACGTTCAGTTTGCAGTTGTTTTGTGGGTTTATTGGTCCTATTTCATTGGAAAAAAAAAAAAATCCTATTTTCACCATTGATGTGATTGCTTCAAAAACCAAAATTATGGAGCCGAACTTTTGAAATAAAAAGACCCCAAATATTTCTTTCATCGACAAAATGGAACGGCAGCCGGTGTAAAACACAAGAAGTGTGTTCCTAATTATCTTTGGAAAGCGTCCGTGCAGTTCACTGGGAAGGTAAGGGCCACATCAAGCACACATCAACAACAAAACTTCCGCTCCTGTGCTAAATCTTCGCAGCCAGACACATTCTTTTGGTATTCTCAGCCCCCTCATTCCATTCACTCCATGGGACTATGGGAAGCCTTTGTCCCGGGCAGATCTCGCTGTGTCCACTACTCCCACTCCTTTCAATGGAGAGTAAGAAGACGGGTAAGGGCTGGAACGACAGTGTTACCCATGCAAGCAGAACATCCCTCTCTTTTTGTGCAGTGGGGTGGCGAGGGGGCAGCGGGGAGGATGCGGTCAGTCTGCTCCAGTATAATAGAGGGCTGGGCAGCTGCCTGCAGCACAACAAAAGGAGCACTATTCTGTTAGCCCTGTTTACTTAGTGTTGTTTCTATGCAGCCTTCAAGTTACCTGAATGGGAGTAGGCCTATAAAAATATACACAAAGGCCTCATAATTGAGATATTTCGCCCTTCAGGTTCGGGGTGCGTTAAGAGAATTAAAAGATTGACATTTTTTTTTTTTTTTTTTTGTCGGAAACTGTCTTATTCGCTTTACCTGACTAAATTGATATACCAGCCTGTGCTTTGGGAACCACGGGAGCCTCAACTAGGGCGTCCAGGCAAGCTCTGCAAGATGGGAAAGATGCTTGGACCTTAAAAATATGTTCAGCGGTCGGTCTTGATAAGCCGGCCTAGAGGTGAAATGTGATTTCAGATATTGTTCTGTTTTTTTTTGTTGTTGTTTTTCACGTTGGGCTACAAACCTGAAACTGGGCCTAGAGCTGGCGGATCCACGGGCTCCATAATTTATCAACGCAACAATCGCTGATCCCGCCATGATCCCTGAACGCTGCACTTCAACGCTAAATGTTTCTACAGGCACTTTCATCCAGGGAGTCTGGAGAAAGCGGGTCCACAAAGTAGCCCAGGAACCCACTTAAAAGTCAACATCATCTATCTTTTCTACACATAGCAAAACGCCCAGAGAGCCGGGGCTTTGATCCTTTTCATTTTTTTCCCCCTTTTTCCCGACGCCAGATCTGTTCGGCACTAAAATTCCTTCCTTTTCCATAGAAACGTGCCCTTTTCCGTGGGGATATTGATGTTTTCTTCCTCCCGGGGGTTATGATATGGTGAATCAGAACGTAAAAGCCAGGGACAATGCTCACATTCATGCTTGTTTTTTCCCCTTTGTTTGCCTTTGTCTTGTTGTTCAAATCCTCATTTCTCAAATGAATACAAATATTTATTCTGGGGATGTCTGCCCTTCAGTCACTCGGGCGGCTTTTCAGCCATTAAACTCTTTGTTGGAGCAGCAGGTCGCGCTGCCAAGACGCTCTACTGTAGAGCGGAGGAAAGACAAGGAGAGCACTTCTATGGGAGCTCTATCCCCCCCTCCCCCCTCTCCCTCCCCCCATCTCTCCCCATCTCTCTGTCTCCCGCTCTCTCTCCCCCCCTCTGTTTCCCTCTCTCTCCCCCTCTCTCTCTTTCTCTCCCACTCTCCCTCCTCTGTTTGTCTGTCTCTCTCTCTCTCTCTCCTCTGTCTCCATCTCGCTCCCTCTGTTTCCCTCTTTCTCCCTCTCTTTGCTTTTTCTCTCCCTCTGCCTCCCTCGGACACTATCTCTCCCTCGGCCTCTGTTCCCTCTCTCCCTGTTTCCCCCCTCTCTCCCTCTGTTTTTCTCTGTCTCTTTCTCTATCTATCTATCTATCTATCTATCCTCTCTCTCTCTCACAGAAATAATGCACCTGTTAGGACTCCTCTCATTTTCACTGGGACGATCCAAAGTGTTTCCCTCCGCAGACAATCTGTCTCTAACACGCAGAACGGGCGGAGCGCAGGCGAGAATCAGCTCGGCCGCAGATAAAACCCTGAACAATCCCTCCAACGGAGGCATTAAATCTACACCGAGGCCTTTCTCAGCCCTCCTTTAGCGCCCTGACACGTCTGATGGACCACGCTTTCCCCCCGCATTGTCATCCTGTCACCCCAACAATGTACAACCTCGGGACACCAATTCCAGAGCGCTTTGATCTGCCGAGCGAGAGGAACAAAATTATGGAAAGGAGGAGAGACCATTGAAGAGGAGGTTTTTTTTCCTCCCCCCCTTTCTTAAAATCTATGATTAAAATTCAGAAATGTGGAAAAAAAAACAACAAAAAAAAAACAAAAAACAGAGATGTGTAAATGGAGGCAAGAATTAACAACGCCATGTTCTATGCCTCCAAAGGTCCAGCGCCTGCAGCATACAGTATAAACAGTGGTTCCAGCGGCAGAACGCAGCAGGCTACAAGCTCCAGAAAAGAAACCCTCATGGGAAAGAGTTTGACTCAGTTGTATTGAGCAGTGATATGAAATTCCATTCATTCCTCCGCCCTGCCCAGTATCTCAGACGGGAGACACAGGGCACTCTCATATATTGTATTCTGAGCCAAAAATATTAGGAGGCCATTCTGCTCGGGCGGGTGGGCTTTAAATAGTGGAATAGCAGCGCGGCCTTTACTTCACTTTCCTTCTTATCTCAACTTCTCTGCAATTACAGAAACATATCAATACTTTCCTGCACGGACTGGGCCCCCACGCGGATCTAAAAGTGAAGGTCCGTGCTCTTAACGCGTACCCATTTGGGGATGGTAAGCCAACATCATTTGGTGCATCGTCGCCTATCAGATTAAATATTTGAGTTGGTGCAAATGTAAAGTGTTAATCATCCATCACCTTTCATTCACATCAATACGCTTCCATTTTTGTGGTGTTCTGCATTTTGAGTTGCTTTAGTTTAACCTGCGTTGTTTATCATCCAAGTGTTGGAAACCTCATTGTGAAAAACACATCTTCAGTTTACTTTAAAGTGTATATTGTTATTATATATTTTTTTGCTTCTACTTGTAGCTGCATGACACGTCCAAATTTCACAACGGGGCCTTCGTGCGATGCACTTCTGAATGGAAAGATTAATATCCCATCCTGTTCAGACGTCGACAGTGACTGTTATAATGTTTATGCGCGATATATAAAGATAAGTGCCTCGCAGCTTTTCCTTTCACGGAATCACCTCAGTTAAAATGTCTCCTTCCAGTTTCCTGCTGCCCAATAGGCTGCAAGTGGCGCCCGTACCTTTTCCCTCTGCCATAAAAAGCCGCCGCTGCTGAATTTCTGCTGTAAAAGCCACCAGCTCCGAGTGGATGCAAGTATTAAAACATGTGATTCCTCAGATTAATAGGAGCCTGTGGTGTTTAGGTGTCGAAAACATGTTTTAATTTAAAAGTTATACCGTCTCAGTGTGGTAGTTGATGTAAGTGACATAAGGTTAACGTTTTGGCCGTGGCACGTGTCTGGATTTAAATACATTAAATAGAATGATTTCAAAGTTACATTAGCAGGATGTGAGGTTTACAATTTATGATGAATGATTGCAATATTCCCATTGATATGGGGACAATCGAAAACTCAAATGCATACAGAATCCTCTATTTTTTTTGTATTATAGAATGCATTTCATGGGAAAGAAGTGGGAAAAATGTGCTTATAACCTATATTGTGTAGGATAGAAAAGTAAATAATAAAAAAAAAAGGAATAACAGCCACTAATAACACAGTCATTAAAAACAGTCTGAGCCCCAGTGTATAGAGATATTTATGGACTTGCTGAGAGAAATGCATTGAAAGGAATGTTTTCATTTTCTTCTCTTGGTGATTTTTATTCCAGGCCACGGCAATGAAAGTTGTTTTTTTTTTCTTCATCTTCATTCTTTTCCTTTTTTTGGTAAACATCTCCAAACACCTTTGGGGGCTGCTCTTCAGTCTCAGCGCGAACATCCATCCACTCAACAGGACGCGTCACGCCAGCGCACGTCGCGCACAAAGGACGATTGTAATTTAGACAAACATTGGGAAAACATAAAGGCAAAGGTCAAGTCCTCTTTCAGTTCAAGTGTGCTGTGATTCACCTACAAGGCAGCAGGGCGTTGCACGGCGCCAATGCCCTGAGTCTGTTCTGAAGCATTCCGATTTGGATCTCCACACTGTTCTGGAAGAATTGAGTCGTTGCGTCAACTTAAGACATTGCTTGAATTTGATCAAATCGACATTTCTTGGGTGTTTCTACACTTTACGTTGCGAAATTAAAAATGCACATTTTAAATTGAGAAACAAAACAAACAAACAAACAAAAAAAAAATAATAATAATAATAACAACAACAAGTGGTTTAACAAATTGGAGAACTTTTTTTTAATCGATACTATGACTCCATTCCATTTGTTGTGTGAATGAACGACGATGGATGAGCATCGATGAATTATGTTCGACACAGAATATATTACTCAGGTTGTTTCCGTGTACAGCCGCGCGCACGCACACACACACGCACACGCACACACACACACACACACACACACACACGCGCGGACAGAAATAACAGAATAAAAATAAAAGAATGAAGCGAGGGAGAAAGAGAGAAATAAAAACAATAAAATCAAAAATAACAGAATAAAACGAGAGAGAGAGAGAGAGAGGGAGAGAGAGAGGGAGAGAGACAGAGAGGGGGGAGAGAGAGAGAGAAATAATACAATAAAAAACAAAATAATAAAAGTGAGTCAAGGAGAGAGAGGAAAAAAAAACATTTAATAAAATAATAAAAGTGAGTCAAAGAGGGAAAATATATTTAGAAAAAATAAAATAAAATAATAAAAGCGAGTCAAAGAGGGAAAATATATTAAAAAAAACAACCCAAATAAAATAATAAAAGCAAGTCAAAGAGAGAGAGATAGAGAGAGCAGAGAGAGAAATAGTAAAATAAAGAATAACAGCGAGTCAAAGAGAGAGGGGGGAATAGTGAAATAAAAAATAAAATAATAAAAGCGAGTCAAAGAGAGAGAGGGGGAGAGAGAGAGAGAGAATACAAAAATAAAAGAATACAAGTGAGTCAAAGAGAGAGTGAGAAGATAAATAATAAAAAAAAAAAAAGGAAATAAGAATTAAAGAATACAAGTGAGTCAGAGAGAGAAATAAGAATTAAAAAAGAGAGAGAGAGAGAGAGAGAGAGAGAGAGAGAGAGAGAGAAAGAAAAAAAAATTCAAGAATAAAAATTAGTCCAAGATAAACGGGGGGGGGGGGGGGGGGGAGCTAAGTAAGAAATAAGTCCTATTATAGTCTCAGAGTCAAGCTGCTATAATGATTCCTGACGCGGTCACAATCAGGTGATAAAATACAATGAATCACTCCAGACGCTGAACCTGAAAACTGGTTTGCATTTCCCCCAATCCGGGCATAAAGAAATAAGAAGGACCGTGTATTATTATATATATATATATATATAAATATATTTTATATAAATAATAAATCTTTATTCCCGCAAGTTCAATGGTTTGCAGAGGGGCTGGGGGGGCAGGGCATGAGTAGTGTTAATTGCGCGGCAGGTAGAAGGAGCGCCTCTAATCCTTCTTCCTGACGTTTTGTGTCTTAATGAGGCAGGTACCGCGCACTTCCTGTTTCTCACGCGCCGCGGCAAATGGGGCCGCGCCGCGTGCGGCCCCGGAACCCGGCTGCGCGAGGCGACGCCTGGCGCGGGGAAGCGGGTTCGCGACGGACGCAGACGGGACGCGCGCCCCCGGGGCCCGCGGGTGAGGACGCCGCGCACCGCCGCGACTCCAGCCTGTCGCCCGGCTGCATTAGTATGATTATTATTATTATTATTATTATTATTATTATTATTATCATTATTGTTATTACTGTTATTATTACAATTATTCCTCAACGTGTTTAAAAAAAAACAAAAAAAAACCCCAACTTGCTGTTAACCGAAGTGAACGGGAATGAGGCGCTGGCTGGAGTGGTGCGTCGTGGGTTCGTTTGTTGTAGGGGAAAAAAAAAAAACCCCCAAAAAACCCAAAAAAACCTTCGATACACACGTTGGATTAATTTTTACAATGTGAATAAGTATAAGAACGAGTGTTTTTTGGGGTTTGTTTGTTTTTTTACAGGGGGAATAAGATGGACTGCCACTCAATTGCTATTTGTTATTTGTTATCGCTAGATACGTGACAGCGGGGAATACATCTTGTGGTGATTCTATAATAATAACAATAACAACAGCAACAATAGTAGCAATAATAATAATGAGAACAACTAAGATAACAATAATACAAATAATAATAATAATAATAATAATAAATACATAATACTTATACCCAAGTTTGCGTGTTTCATTTCCGTAATTTCTCAAATGAATCAACAAAATTCCAACGAAATTCCCCACTTGGCAAATAAAGACCCCTGACTGGATCGAAGAATAACGGCTCAGGCATTGTACTGGGATGGCCTGCCATTGATTGTTTAATTATTATTATTTTTAATACTTTAATACTTTTTAATACTACATAATGCTTATACCCAAGTTTGCGTGTTTCATTTCCGTCATTTCTCAAGTGAATCAACAAAATTCCAACGAAAATTCAGTTGTTGTTTTGTTTGTTTCTCCCCCCCCCCCCCCCACTTGGCAAATAAAGACCCCTGACTGGATCGAAGAATAATGGCTCAGGCATTGTACTGGGATGGCCTGCCATTGATTTTTTAATTTATTTTTTATTATTTTTATGATTCCATCGCCAGTCTTTGTTTGAAGCCTGTCGCGTCCGCATGATTGACAAAGTAATAAACGCGCCATGCTGCTGCGTCTGATTAGGGATCAGCATTTGCATTTGGACACCGAGAGGAACGCGACAGCCCCGGCGCGCCGCGGGGGGTGGGGTTGAGGGGGGTTATCTCCGTCGAATAAACGCGTCTCCAAGGATCCATTGTTGCGAGGACAATAACTTTCCACCTGCATTAAAAATTCCAAATTGTTATTAGAAAAGAACGTACTTGATCACTTTGATTCGAGGTGTTTATTTTCCTCGGTGTTATGTGAGACGCGAACGCTAATGAGGTCAGAGGAAGATCTCCTGCAGATCAGCGTGTCAGTCATTCCGTGTCAGTGACTTTTTTTTTTTTTTTTTTTTTTTCAGGTCGACGTTGTTATTTATTTTACGTTTTGGGATTAATTTGATGTCACTCGTGCTGTTTTCGTTATTGTCCTGAACGAGGCCCTAAACTAACTAACTAAAATAAACACGTTTTACAAAATGACCATTATGTTTAGCATTAATAGTTCAGGCAGCTGGTATTACAGAGAGGGAGACCTTTGTTTATTCGAAAAAATGTTTTTTTGTATTTATTTCCATTGTGCTGCCACGCTTTAACAGGTGATCTGTTTTTGGTGACGTCACACCCCACCAATATTATGATGCTTAATCGTGCGTGATGGGGAGGATGGTGTCGTACACGTCACAAACGAATAAAAAAATCCGATGTCTTCATTATCTCCATCTCCAAGGACCAGCGAGCATTTCATTAATCCGTAAATTATGAATGTTTGACAAATATTAAAGATGCATAATGTCTTTCCTGCGGGAGGTGGCCAAATGACCCGCAGTCTGGATACTGGCACAGTGATCACATGCATTATGTCTCTGCTCAAACTGTGCATTTTGGGACATATTTCCTCCTCCGACGTGTGAAATAGTGCAGATAAACCAATGATTCATAATGTCGCCATAGCATTTGCATCTGCTGGTATTCTGTTATTTTGATGCATGATGACAGACGGTCTCTATAAACTCACTTGCACCATTATCGTCTGGGCTGAACCAGTAGGAGGCTTTTCGACTTAAAACGCTTCATTTCACTGTTCCTGCACCACTTCCACAGCAAATCCCCATGCAGTACCATTTTCTTGTACGCCAAGTGTCATATACAGTAGGAGTGTGTTTTAGTCTGTTAACTTTATATATTTATACAACTTTATAAAACTTCTTTTTTTTTTTTTCTACAGTTAAAGGGCCAAACTCACCACTGGATAATTCCATGTGCTGACTCTTGAGGCGCTTGACCTTCTACGTTGAGAATTATTAACTTATCACTATGTCTTATCACACCTGTTGGCCATTTGGAACCAAATTTTACTTTTAATTTTAATTTAAAAAAAAAAATTAATAAAATTACTAAAAAACAAAATTTAATAAAATTTTAATTTCCCTTTTTTTTGTTTGGGACAGTCACCAAACATGTTGTTACAATAGAAATGTCCCCTATGTGCATGGCCATAAGGGTCCAATGTCTTAGGTTCAGCTCAGATAAAATAAGGATTCTTCCACAGGTCCCAAGTAATTGCATCCAAATGCTGCATAGCCCTCAATCTGAGCACATGATGATGATTTAATATTCCCTTTGTTGTTTACAAAGAAACCATGTTTTTATTTTTGTATTAATGGCTATGACTGGAGTGATCTTGGTTTGATATCAAGAAATTTGATAATTATTGATTGTTATAAATGGTTAAAACTCATAATTAACTAATACATGTATAAATAATATTGTAATTTTTATTACATTTTTATGGAAACTGAACACAATTCACGGTGTCGTCATTTAACATTATGTGTAAAGACTTAATCCATGTACAGGCCTCATGACTTTAATGTCTGCACACACACGCACACACACACACACACACACACACACACACACACACACACACACACACACACACACACTATGATAGAATACAATATAAAATGTACACGTCTCATCAACAACAGGTTCCTCCACACTCCACGCGCACGTGCACCTCATAAAAAAAGTGTGTGAGATCAAACAGGGACCAGACGTGCACGCGCTTTCACATTGAAAGCGTCTCCATTGAAGGAGCAGGTGCCGAGTGTGTGCAGCTTGTTAGAGATCCTTGTTCATTCACCCGTGGAAGGAAAATAAACTTGGTTTCCAAAATCTGTGAAATCAGCCTGATTCAAAAAGACCTGCGGGTGTCAAACCTCTGAGTTCACATGGATGATAAATAGATGGACAGATGATGGATAGATGATATATAGATGGATAGATGATGGATAGATGGATGGATGGTATATAGATGGATAGATAATATATAGATGGATAGATGGATAGATGCTATATGGATTGAAAGATGATGAAGAGATGGATAGATGATATATAGATGGATCGATAGATAGATGATATATAGATGGATCGATAGATAGATGATATATAGATGGATAGATGATATATAGACGGACGGATGATGGATAGATGAATAGAAGATATATAGATGGATAGATGATAGACACATGGATAGATGGATAGATGGTATATAGATGGATAGCTGATGGATAGATGGATAGATGATATATAGATGGATAGATGATGGACAGATGGATAGATGATATATAGATGACAGATGATAGATAGATGGATAGAAAATATATAGATGGTAGATGATGGATAGTTGGATAAATGAAATATAGATGGATAGATGATGGATAGTTGATATATAGATAGATAAGTGAAGGCTTGATGGATAGATGATGGAAAGATGATGGATAGATGATAGATAATGACTAGATCATGGATGGATGATGGAAAGATGTGGATATATGTGGACAGATGGATAGATGATGGATAGATGGACAGATGACATATAGATGGATAGATGATGGATAGATTATATATAGGTGGATAGATGATGGATAGATGATGGTAGATGACAGATAGATGGATAGAGGATATATAGGTGGATAGATGATATATAGGTGGATAGATGATGGATAGATGGACGTATGATATATAGATAAAAAGATGATGGATAGATTATGATAGATGGATAGATGAGGGATAGATGATGGATAGATGATGAATAGATGATGAATAGATGATGGATAGATAGATGATGGATAAATGGATAGATGATGGATAGATGATGGATAGATGGATAGATGATGGATAGATGATGGATAGGTGGATAGATGATGAATAGATGATGATAGATAGAAAGATGAGGGATAGATGATGGATAGATGATGGATAGATGATGGATAGATGATAAATAGATGATGGATAAATGATAGATGACGGATAGATGATGGATAGATGATAGATGATAAATAGAGGATGGATAGATGATGGATAGATGATGGATAGATGATAGATGATAAATAGA
>NC_137206.1:19585364-19675364 GCF_960531495.2 Zeus faber | reverse complement strand
GTTACGGGAAGTATAAAACAACGTGTTTATCACCAGTTGCAGATAATTCGGTTTTGTAATTTTAGAAAACGAAGCAGGCAACACTATCCGACATCATATGGATTTGTGGAGTTTAGGCTTCATGCGTTTTGGGGTCTAAGTGCAGGCCTGACGTTTCCATGCATTCATCACTCAGCAAAAAAAAAAAAAAAAAAAAAAAAAAATCCCAAATGCACAACCTCCAGTTGTACTGTTTTATTATTGCGTCCATTTGGTCTCACACCATGTTCAAAATAAGACCGAAACACTTTGCATTTTCGGCTGTCCGGATTGACCTGTCAAAAGGTTTGGTGACAGCGTCCATGTCCTGCACGTTAGAAATGAAGTAGTAAATATAGTATAAACATGACGGATCCCGAGGATGTGTATTGGGTGTTTTTTTACTTTGGGCGCTCGCAGCTGCACTCTGCGCAGGAATCCCAGGAACACGCAGTGTAATGCAAGACTTTGAAACGCTATTTCTGAACACGAGAAGGGAGCAGCGTAGAGTTTCACACACGTTCAACAGTAGGCCTGCAGAAGGTGCACGTTAACACGCGATTTGGCACTTAGGGTTGTGTTCTAAGTGGAATTGTGAATTGTAAATTTGATGCAGCGAAAACGTGGTTGAAAACTTTCCTTTGAGGAACGAATAGGGAGAGGGGGGAAAAAAAACAACAGTATTTTAAATTAATACACAGGGTATTGACACACACGTGTAAATGTCACACAAATTAAAATTCATAATGTAATACAACTTTCGATGCCATCCTTACCGTTTTGCACCTGTTGAAATTATCCTCCAAATACCTTATCGCACGAAAGAGACTAGAAGTTGAATTTAGTTGCAGGCCCTTTGGCGCCTATGAGGAGAAAACAAACTCCCTCCGCCCGTCCCATTAGCCATGTACGACTGAGTTTCAGAACGCTGGGCTGGAACTAGTAGCCAGCAAGATATTTTAATGGTTTGCATGGCGCGTCTGTGCTTTTGGCTTTGAACTCCATCAGCCGGAGGTTCCTGCAGAGAGCGCCGCAAACCCCTCTCCCTGACTTCGACAACCCACCACGTTTCACACACAGGCCTGATGATGCATCACCCGCCTGCAAAACATCAGCAACCTGTGCAGCAACACTGCGTGATGGTGAAACGCCACCTAGTAGATCCCATGGAAACCAAACCGTAAATACCAGGATAGCAAATGCTTTCACATAACCCATAGGACCTGAAACAATTTGCATTAAAAAAAAAAAAAAAATAATAATAATAACAAGTGTCAATAAATGCATATTGCGGGTTCCCCAAAAACAATGCACAGTGCGCGTCCCCCACAAATGCACTTTCAAATGCAACTATGCACCTTGAAAACGTTTGAAACAGAAGTTCAAGGAACAAATGACGCCGACCAACTCTAAATTTGGTCAAACCATCGCTTTGTGAAGACGCATTTGCAAATATTGTGAGTGGTGGAGAATAAAGGAGTGAGCGATGGCAATTGGTGCGAACCCCCTTTATCAAATGATCAACGTGGCTCTCTTGGCTGATATGGCTGCTTACAGTAAACACAGCGAATTCCCTTTCCCGTGCCCGCGCCCATCACGTCCTCCTCCTGACGCTTAAATCACGTCAAAAACAGTCCACGTATTTTCCAAACGTAAACAGTTTCCAGATGGATAAATAGACGCGAGCACCCACGCAACTTGTGTTGCGTCTCTCGCGTCGACCGAATATTCGGCCAAAATGAAACGCAGAGTGTGGAATAGATGCTAAACGCCTGATGAAACCCTATTCACTGTTCATTGGTCCGTTGCTGTGACACGGGGGAACTACTTCAACACCGCACCGAACAGGGTGCGCTTCGGAATGCTATAGGTCGGAAATGCACATTTTGGGATGAGTCGTCGGTGTGAGACGGGGCTGCGGACGCGGTTCGATTCTCCACCGAGGGCCATTGTCGCTCCTCGACTCTGTTGTGCTGTTATTCAGCTTTTTTTTTTTTTGCTTTTTTTTTTTTTTAACCAAATCCACGGCCAGCAGCCCCACAATACCTGGGATTGATGATGCCGGCGGACCAATGGACGTGGAGGCCCGGCGCAGCGGATCGTTATTCGGTGTGTGGATGCTACCGGGAGGGGCGGGGGGGGGACACCCTCCGCCAACCGGCGGCCGCCTAACGGGTCACATGACGCGCATCCCCCCTCTTCCCCTCCCATTCATCAGGGCTGGACCGTGTTGTCTTTTCAATTCATTTATCTGCAGGAATGATTGCGACTATCAGTCTGGAGCTCACCGCCTGACTGAGGAGGTGAAAGTTTCGCCACGGGGAGATAAACCGCAAAAAAATACAATATAGTTTACGTGATTTGCGCATACATCGGATGAGGGGAAGGGGGATTCCTCGCGCCTTGAAAGTAAAACAGTGAATCGGGAGGATTTGGGAGTTCGCTCGGTCGAGTGAGAGATCCGAGGAGTTTTTCCCTCCTTCGGAGATTGTTGTGGGGGGGAGGAGAGGAAAAGAATATCCGCGCGTGATTTTTTGATTCGTGCGCTCAGTCGCCTCAGCGAGTCCAGACCGAAGATGCTCCTGGACGCGGGACCCCAGTACCCCACGATAGGAGTCACTACTTTCGGCTCCTCGCGGCACCACTCCGCGGGGGAAGTGACGGAGAGAGAGGTCGCCGCGCTGGGGATAAACCCGTTCGCGGACGGAATGGGCGCCTTCAAGATCAACCACGGCTCGATCAACCACGACCTGGGCTCCGGGCAGGCGGCGTTCTCCTCCCAGGCGCCCGGCTACGCGGCGGCGGCGCTGGGACACCACCACCACCACCACCACCCCACGCACGTCAGCTCCTACTCCACGGCCGCCTTCAACTCCACGCGGGACTTTCTGTTCAGGAACCGGGGCTTCGGCGACGCCGCCGCCGGCGCGCAGCACAGCCTGTTCGCGTCCGCGGCGGGGGGCTTCGCGGGGCCGCACGGACACTCGGACGCGGCGGGACACCTGCTCTTCCCCGGGCTGCACGAGCAGGCCGCGGGCCACGCGTCCTCCAACGTGGTCAACGGCCAGATGCGGCTGGGCTTCTCCGGGGACGTGTACGGCCGCGCCGACCAATACGGGCATGTCACCAGCCCCAGGTCGGAGCACTACGCCTCCAGCCAGCTCCACGGCTACGGCCCCGTCAACATGAACATGGCCGCGCACCACGGAGCGGGGGCCTTCTTCAGGTACATGCGGCAGCCCATCAAGCAGGAGCTGATCTGCAAGTGGATCGAGCCGGAGCAGCTGAGCAACCCCAAAAAGTCGTGCAACAAAACTTTCAGCACCATGCACGAGCTGGTCACGCACCTGACGGTGGAGCACGTGGGGGGGCCCGAGCAGTCCAACCACATCTGCTTCTGGGAAGACTGCTCCCGGGAAGGGAAGCCCTTCAAGGCCAAATACAAACTGGTGAACCACATCAGGGTGCACACCGGAGAGAAGCCCTTCCCCTGCCCGTTCCCCGGCTGCGGCAAAGTGTTCGCCCGCTCGGAAAACCTAAAAATCCACAAAAGGACTCACACCGGTAAGATCTTAAGCCATGCCTCGTTCTCCGCAATTGCATGCGTTTAATAATTGTTTGTTAAGCATTAAGTTGGTTGTTAACGAGAGAGATGTTTACACAAACTTTTATCCTTAACCGTTTTATTGTATTTTATTGATTTGTGTTATGCATTTAAAAATGCACGCAGGCTTACTAGAAAAAAAAAGTATTTATTATGTGTATTATTTTTAAATATCTGATAAGACTGACTTATATTTTAATGACATTGGTTAAGTCATTATGTTATGGGCATGTTTCATATCCAAAATATGTCCTAAAATGAAATCATTAACCACAATTAGAGATACGGAACATTTAAAATGTGCAGTTTCACACAGTGTCTCGTATGGAAAAAAATGTATACACAATTATATATAAAAAATCTACTTAAAAATATATATTTCTCAGTGTTAAATATTGTTCTTTTACTTTTGTACTTCTAGGTGAGAAGCCGTTTAAATGTGAGTTTGAGGGCTGCGACAGGCGGTTTGCAAACAGCAGTGACCGCAAGAAACACATGCACGTCCACACGTCGGACAAGCCCTATCTCTGCAAAATGTGTGACAAGTCGTACACACACCCGAGCTCCCTGCGGAAACACATGAAGGTAACATATATTTTAAAAGAATGTATTAATTGTATTTTCACACGCAGGGTCCTATTCTCACAAGGATGGGCCGATATATATTATTATAGAACAATATTCTGTGATTTATAATGAGCTATAATGGTGCAGTTGTGACAGGGTTGTAATGCTGAAATATTCACGGCAGGGTATTTTGAATGCCAGGGTATGGAATGTGCAGGTGAGATTGAAATAAATGACAATATCCCAATTTTGTATATTTTGCATAGCAAATGCAACGGGGTTTTGTTTGTTTATATAATATTATATTATATTAGATTAGATTAGATTAGATTAGATTAGATTAGATTAGATTTTATTATATTATATTATATTAGATTATATTATGTTTTTCTGTGCCAACCGTGGAACTTAATTATTCATATATCTATCAATCTTTGATCAAGATTTTTTCTTTAGTTTATTATTTTTTCCAAATAAGTTAAATAATTTCCATAATGTCCGTAATATTTAAATACTTAAATGCTCCTAGGCTACAGCTCAGGGGGTTGTCGATAGGGTTTAATGCGTCCAGATTTTATTTTTATTTCATGTATTTCTCTTTTAATTTTCACATTGCGGCAGGTCCACGAATCCGGCAACCAGGGACCCCAGCCTTCGCCGGCAGCAAGTTCGGGGTACGAGTCGTCAACACCCCCGACCATCGTGTCGCCCAGCACAGAGAACCAGAGCAGCAGCTCCATATCCCCGGCCTCCACAGCAGTGCACCACACCACAAGCCACAGCACCCTGTCGTCAAATTTCAATGAATGGTACGTGTGAATATTTTTGCAAAAGACTGCAGAAAAAAACAACAACAAAAAAAAAAAAACATCAACAAAAAAAAAAAACAAAAAAATAAACCCTGCTTGGAATCAGAGACTTACGCCATGCAGCCCGTAGCGCATGGACCGAGAAATCACGGAGGGAAGAGAGCGAAATGCATGGACAAAAAGGGGGGCGAGGGACATGGACATGGCAACCCAGTAACCCAATATTTCTTCTCTTTATTTTTTATCGAAAAGACTGCACACAAAAAAAGAGATCTCGAAAAAAGCATGCCATCTGCGGGTAGTGGCCTGATTTTTGTACATAAAAAAAAAAAAAAATCACCAAGTTGGAAAAATGTAATATTTTATTTTGTAAATAGTTATATCACAGTTAAAGGGAATTTGTGAAAATGTGCTCCCTAGATATATGGAAAAATGAGATGGTTTTAAGAGTATTTGCGATGGATAGACTTGATTGAAAAGAATGTTATAGTTGTGTACCAAATGTGAATTATTCAGTATTACTGCAGTCTCAACGTCGACCTAACCGACTCTTAGTATTAATGTGCTTTTTGTATTCAGTGCAACACTTCGTCCGAGGTCCAGTTTGAGTAGCACAGTATCATTGTTGTTATTTAATGTCATGTCGATAAATCGTGTAGTGAAAGCCTGAAATTCCGTGTCAATCTGTTTATGTACGTGATAAATATAAAAAAAAATCCCTGTCAATTGCCTTGTCTGCAAGGAAGTATTACATGTAAGTAAAGCTCAATTTTTCCATATTTATCCGCATGTAAAGGACCCGGTAACATGTTAGAAATGGTCGGTATTTATGGAGAAATGCGCTCGTATGTAAAATTTAGTTTACAACAAAATGTTTGGTTACATTTCGTACTATATTAAAGAATTAAAAAAATACATTAATCAAATGACTGCAATATCTCTGGTTTGATTACGAAATGTATGCTGTGTAAAACCCATGGATAGATTTAAAGGTTACATATATGATATCATTATTATTATTATTATAATCATTATTATTATTATTATCATCAATAATACATTATGATATTATATTAATTATGTTCATTATTAAAACGCTAATTAATATTACTATTAGCATTATTATCATATCATTTTTAGAATTATGTTAATAAGTGAAATTTAGCAGATCAGTTTCAAATATCAAGTTATATTGTTTATATAATTTAAAAATAAGCTGTCGTGCTTTTCTTCCCACATCCATTTCGCTCTTTGTGTGGGTGTGTGTGTGTGTGTGTGTGTGTGTGTGCGTGTGTGTGTGGGTGGGTGTGTGCGTTCGCGCGCGCGCGAGATAAGTAATTCACCATTGCGGGTTATTAAGTTACATGCGAGTGCACGTTACACGGTTACAACACCTTATCTGACAGTGAATGACAAGTAATTGCATCCTCCTCTCTGTTTTCTGTTTATCCCAAAAATTAGCACCCGACGTCGGCCTGTTTGCCCCGGAGTGACGCGCAAATTAAAAACAATTAATCACGGAGGAGGTCGTTCCTCGGTGTACACCCGGATAGTTCGCGTTACTTAATTGTTCTCCGATCTAATTTTCGGATCTCATTTATTTGAGCCGCATGTCGGATTTCCTTCTATAGATTTTGGGGAGGATGACGCCGGCCCATTGTTCGGCGGCAGCTTGCTTGACCGCCCCATTAGGCAGAGATCATGAGCCCCGCGCAGCCAGGCCTCGAAATACAACACGCAAAACAACAACGACAACAACAACAACAACAACAACAACAACAACTACTACTGAATATATATAACAATTCCTAAATAGCAGCACGCGTGGACTACGGGGCATCGCTCGCGTGCTCGTGTTTGTGAAAACGAGTTTGCACGCATCTGAGTATATAAAGCGTGTGTGAGTAGGTGTGTGTGTGTGTGTGTGTGTGCGTGTGTGTGTGTGTGCGTGCGTGCGTGCGCGGGCGCGGGCGCGCGCGCGTCTCTCCAACACGCCAGCGAATTCCATATAACTTCAACCGTCCAAGGTGATCTGTTAAGTGCATCGAAATGTACTCGTGTTTTCTCTCCACGGACTATTACTTTCCCAGATAAATGAAGGATGGTAAATAAAATGACTTTTTTCGACTCTATTTAACACTCATCTGTGGAGGTTTCGCTGCCGCCGCTCCACTGGTGCGCTGCCACCGCCAGGAAACTGACCCTCCATTAATAATAAAAAAAAAAAAAATAATAAATTAACATTTATATTAGAATTAAACTCTGAAGAAAAACTGGTAAATATACCAAAGAGTTTGTAACAAGTGATTTTATAATATATACGAGGCTATTAGTGATACAAACCCCAAATAATTTCAGTGGAATTCCCCCCTCCTGTGATTAATAAAGTATTATCTTATCTTGAATCTGTATTTAGGTACATTGCATGTGCTGCATAACCACACATTGTGTTTCTTTACGATTAAATGCCAGTCCAAAAATAAAGGGGCTCCTGAGTCCTATCTAAACACGGGCTCCTGCGTGGAATGTCACTGTGCAGACCGAACGGTGTTATAAATTAAAGCAGATCTCAGAAAGGTTTGTTTAAACCCACTCACACTACAGGGAACCTACAGCGCAGGCGCCCCTCGTATGAATATTTATCGCCAGTAAACCGAGACGGACGTGTGTCGGTGGCCCCGCGACTTTATTTATGCTTCCCAACAGCAGAGAAAAAGGCCAGTCATAAGTTAAGTTGATCGAAAAAAATACAATTAATAAACGTTATCATTATTTTGGGGTGTCGCTATTTTGCGTATATCTCCGTTTTCCCCACTAATGCAAAATGCATTGCAATATATTTATTGTCTACTATATGCGACTGTTTGGGACTCACTTTAATAAGCTTAGTGGCATTTCTTTCCCCGAGAAAGGATACGTTCGGGAGGCCGGCAAGGATAATACTGAATCCCAGCTCCTCCGCTTGATGAATGGGACATGTTTTTCCGGAGCCCTGTGAGACCTTTATAAACTGAAAAGCTAAGCGAAGAATTTCAGCCGCGTATGCTTTTCGATTTTTTTTTTTTTTTTTTTTTTGCAAAAATATGTTTGCAAACTCAGAGGAAATTCTCTGTATAATAGAACAGAAAACATAACTAATACATATAAAATTTGATCAATACAATCTTTTTAAAAGGGGTTTAGATTGCCTGTCTTACTAGTCTATATATATATGTCTATGCAGTTATTTAAAGGGAAACATACACACTAAAGGCCTTTATCTTTTTCAAACTAATGAACACAGATCAAATAAAAGCCAGCACCAGTTGCACCTGGCTCCAACACTGTCTCCATGGAGACTGACTATTTGCATCAATTAGAAGCTTTCATGTCCAAGATGGAGATATCACGTAAACAACAAGCTGTATTTTGCATACGTTGACGTCCAGACAAGACTGTAGATGGGATTGAAATTATTTTCTCCCTCCCGAAAATTGAAGGAACTCTTGGTCTTGGAGCCGCTTTAGGGATGTCACACCTTTTTTCACGGTTTGAAAACACATTGTTATACCTCAACAAAGGCATAATAGGTAGACGTTATTAAATTTGCCGAGTCAAATCCCAAATCCTCTCTCGCGGGCCAGATGTTCGCAACTTATCTTCCCAACATGACAGCGGCGAGGTATTTTCACGACTTTACCAAATTCAAATGAGAGGATTTATCGCACTCCAATCCGCTGCACTATCTCACAGGCATACTCACCGGTTAAAGCCTCCAAATTAAATCCAAAAGCCAGGTATCTGAAAGGTCTATAGGCCCATTATTGCAACACCTGACGTTTACCTATTGCCATTATTGGCAGAGAGACTAGACAAATCGACGCAACCGCGCCGTGGATGTAATCGTAAAATTAATGGCCGCTCCTCCTTCCCGCCCTTGTGTGCAGTAAAGGAATGACGGTTATTGCCAAGCGCAGGTTTGCAGTGACCCCGCATGTCTCTCATATGCCATTAAAGTTGGACCTGGAGATCTGCGGAGGCGCTGACGGTGCTGTCCCCTTGACGGCCTGCTAAATGAGGCCATCCCAATTAGCTCCGTGACAAAGTTGGACTCCATGCTGGGATGTTCACACCTCCGCTGTCTTGCTTGGACAATAAAGTCCCCGACCAATAAAGCCCGTACACCCCCGAACCCCAAGTAAATATCCAACACCAGTTTATTTAGAATGGCTGAGCCAAATATTGCTTCCACCGCATTTGCCGAGCGCTCTAATTAATTAGGCGACGGAATATGAGTCTTTCATCCCAGTACTTAAACGACCTTTGACCTTCATCATTTTGAGTCATCCGTTTGGCGTAGTTGGATAAGCCTTCTCTTTGGTGATGCCTCCATTCAAACACTCCGGGGAATGAAGAGCTACCCACATCGCAACGCCGTGCCGCGTTTCATTACCAACGACCCTCAGTCATATTGAATTACAGTGGCAAAATCATTATTGATCCGCAGTTGAACACAAATCGTCAGCCTCAAATATTTATAAATAGGCATATTTCAACGAATCCTCAATGATGTGTAGGTAACCCGGCAGAACATGTTTTTTTTTTTTTTTTTTCTTTTTAATAAGTCAAATTGTTACTTTTCAAAACCCTAAAATCTCCACTTTGGCCAGCATGGAGTCCGTGCCTGAGAGTCAGTGCTTTGGGCGACGCCAGCGAACCTTTTCAAAGGACATCTGTGAAGCGCTGATGTGATAACGCGACGCCTCCGGCCTCGCTTCAGGCTTATTGATGGGGTGCAGGGCGGAGCGCGTCGGTGAATTAGCGTGGCTCAGACATAATGGTGATTTTGGAATTATTTTCATAACGCACCTCTCGAGTTGAAGTCTTTGCAAAGTTTACCCCCCGCCCCCCTTCTCCCACAACCGTTCACCTGGATGCATCTGCATCACACCTCAAGGGCACCGTGGCGCATCACGTGCCAAGTCATTCTTTCTGGCTAGATTAGGGTACCCCTGCACAAATCAAGAGACGTAGCAAGGGCCTGATTATATATATATAAAATAATATATCATTTAATAATAAAATATCATATCATATATCAGCATATCAAAATATATTTATTTTCTTTCGAAGGATGTTTTAAATGGCAGTGTATATAAAATAAACTACAGATACAATAGCACTTATAAATAGAAACAATATCCCATTTACATATAACCTTTAAATTATATAATATAAAAACCTTAAATACATAATGTAGGCTACATTTTATATGATAACATAATTCCCAGTGTTTCATTAAATTCAAAACCAGCGGCTTGGCTTGTCCGATTGTGATTTTCTGTGTTTTCTTTTTTGAGCTGCTGCTTCAATCGTTATTTCGTCCACAGAGACGGGGGCAATTACACAAGTTGTTTTGTTCACTTGAGGTTTGGCCACGTCCAGATCATTTCCAAAATAAACATTATTGAATGATTTATTTGGTCTAAACACAGATAAAGCATGCCACGTCGATGAAATGCACACAATTAAAGTCGGTTGAAATGCCAATCCCTTCTCGACAACAGGCCCATGGAAATATTTGTACTTCTGGGTGATTCTCTTGCAGATGTCTTTATATTTTTTTCTATGATAATCAAATGAGTTATCTCGTGTGTGTTAGTGTGTCTGTGTGTGTGTGTGTGTGTGTGTGTGTGTGTGTGTGTGTGCCTGTATGTGTGTGTGTGTGTGTGTGTATGTGTGTGCTTGCGTGCGTGTGTGCGCATCATAGTAGATTTTAGCCACTCTGAACTTAGTCAAAAGCTTCGGATCGCATCAAGTCAAGCCCTGGTGAGAGAAGGGCTTTCTGAAATGAAATGTGGTGACTAAGCGAGCGTATGTAGAGACACACACAGGTACTAGCAACGGCGCACGTCTTTACCATCCTGTCACTTTTACAACTCTGGTATTTCAACAACACGAGAGCGGAAGGAAAACAGGCAGAAACATTTAACGGGGTGGTTCCCAAAAAACTCTTAAGTGTTCAATTTCTTTTGGGTGCTCTGCATAATTTAACCAAGGATTCCGTCATACCTGGCAAGCCTCACTCTTTTCACTTTACCTTTTTCTTTTACTTCTATTCGTTTAAATTGACTGGCAAAATAGAAACGGGGGAAATTAAAAGTGAATTTGGAAAACAAGATCTGGTCGACTTGGGGAGGTAATGTGTTATGGTTCCCTCGCATTTGGCAGTGCTGTCCCCACCAGCTGCATCAGCAGGGTACAGGTGGATGGGCATCTTGGATGATGGCGGGAGCCAGGAAAAAACTGGAAGCGCAGACTTGTGTATTCATTTCAAGGTGCACAACCACAAAGATGCAACGTCTGTTCAGACAGCTATATACATGCATGTCTGTGTTTTTTTGGGGGGAGATGGTCCAGTTCGCCTATGTGTGTTTAGACTTATTTGTATAAATGTCTGTAAGGTGTACGAGTCAGTAGCAGCTCTATCGGTTGAATATGAACTACTTTATGTTGGTGAGGGCTAAATCAAAGATATTTATTCAAAGATCAAGAGTGAACCGTCTATCTGAACGCTGTCATTTTCAGTGACAATACAACCAAGAACCTTTTTGATTAAATCCTGAGAGAATGTGACATATGACATGACAATACGGCATGATTTATGTTTAAAAGGTGAAATATGAACGTCCATCCTGATCCTTGTGTTACTTCATACCACGAAGGATCAGTCATGATGATAGTACATTTGCAGTAGTTCTGAAATAAACTAAACCTATGGTATTATTTAAATATATCCTTCTTGAAGGCCACCAAACACCTAGCATGCGAGAAGTACTTTAAGCCTTTGTTTGTATAAGTAGAAGTATAAATACTCTATGAAAACCATCCAATACCCTTCTCACGCCAAATGATTGAAGTTGTTGATTACAAATGTACTCAAACTTCAAAAGTAAAAGTACTTGTTCAACATCATGAGCCCGTATGTTGGTGCACATTTGACAAACTCTTGTACATTGATATTGGTTCAGTTTTGGTTGCTCTCAATGTTTCCATTCAAGCAGGCTCAAAGGTCAACGTCAACGTTTTTTTTTTTTTAATTGATTGGATCACTTACACGCGGAACTCATTCATTAAAACATTTTTTTTTGTTTGTTTGGCGACGTTGAAACGGCCGATTTCAACATGGCAACGTTCACCGAGTTTGAACTCGACGCAAAACTTTGTAAAGACTTAACTTGCATTGATCATTGATGGCTACAATGAAATGAATTCTGCGCTATTCGTGTGAATTCTATGCAAAAATGTTGCCGCTGATCCGGGGCTACCAACGTATGTAGCCAGGTTTTCACCCAAAGTACCCGGAATCTTTTAGTCCCGGAAATTATTTTCAAAGAACCAAAAAGGTTCCATCAGCCCATTGTTGTCTGCGTTTCCTCCGTGAAGATTAGGACGAAATAGCGACGGTTGTTTGGATAATCTTTTAAAGACCAGAAATTTTAAAGACCAATAAAGGGAACACGGAGCCACCACAAACAAGGTCCACCGCTGAAAAAAACGCTGTAAGCTCGGTTCCGCAAACCTCGTGGAACGGAGCCTCCACTTTAGATGGAAATGCAGCCGACCGATGTTGATGCGTTCGAAGCAAATGAACAAAAAAAAACAAAAACAAATGTACGTACAGTGTACAGTCGGTTTGTGGCTGCCGATTTAAAAAAGCAACGGTGGCTGAAATAAAATGCTGCGAGTACTCAACCCAACCAACCAATCAGAAATGTTCATCGCTGCAAGCCCCGCCCCCCGAAGTTCCTGTACTTTTTTGGAAAAGTACCGTCCCCCGAGCAGGGACTTTTTGTTCCAAGGAACTCCATTTAGACCCCGGTCCCTGCGGTGGAAAACGCACCAAGCTCCTCCAAAGGTTCCTCGTCCCGGGGGAAAGTTCCTGCGGTGGAAACGCCGCCCATGCTGTAGCAAAGAGGCGCATACAGTACTTAAGATTGCTAGTCCTTGGTTTATAATGGTGGCCAGCAGCTGGCCATTTATCAACGTCTCCACTTGTCTATACCGGCGTTCGCTTCAACTTGTTTGTCCAATCTCGTTCAAAACAAAAATCCCAAACCCTGCCCCCTTTTGTTGGTCCATTGCTTGCGGGCACAGCTCCTCGCCGCATTTCCCCAATATTCAATTCCCGTACCCATTCTTGTTACAGACTTTCATTTGGACATGCTTTGAGAACCCCACTTTCGTCTTTTTTGTCGTGTGTTAGCTCGTTTGCTAGGTGGCTCAGTCATGGTGCAATATTTGGAGTCAGATGGGAATGCTCTGGTCGCATGGAGGGCTCTCTCTCTCTCTCTCTCTCCCTATTTTTGGCGTATTTTGTTTTACGGTGGCGCGTCACTGGCGGGCCTACCACATGACGTCACTGGCGGGCCTACCACATGACGTCACTGAGCCTTACGCCTGTTGTAGATTTCCATAAATCACGTCTCTACAAACGTGTATAAAACATGGGTAAACTCATAGCAGAAGGAAAACAAGCAGAACTCTCCCCAAGCAGCAAAGGGGATAGGCACTTAGACATGCAAGCACAATAAAGGCAAGAACAAATGCCGGGACGCGTTTGAGCTCTGCCCAAAATATGGAGGACGCATCAGTGGGTGATTTGGCAAACTGGATTGACCCAGATATCCCAGCATTCCTTTGAACGTGACGCTATGATGGAGGGAAAGCCAACTCAGCTCATTGTTCTTAAAGTGGTGATCTTGTAGAACTGCACGTGTTGGGTGGATTCGGCTCCAAAAGGGGAACTGGCTGAGCAAAGTAGAAATACCTCAAAATGTAATTTAAGTACAGTATTTGGGTAAGGGTACTCGAGCAACTTTGGGTTCTTTCCACCCATTCTGGCCAAGCGACATGGCGGCCCTTCCAAGCCTCTGTAAGTATTCTATCCGCTCTATTATTCCATCGATCATTTTTGGATTGATAATAATGTCCTTTGTCGCCACAGGGGAAAAAAACTCTGTGACACGGTGACTACACTTGATATTGGAATGGGAAATTTCCAGACGTCCAATCTCTGCAAAGATGACAAAAGCTGTGGAACAGCCACTCAAGTCTCGTTCCCAAGCTGGAAACTCGGTACGAAAAGACCCGGCCCCGGAGCGGTGTTCCAAAAGTCTCAAAGCGAGAGCGAGCGCTAATTCCCTGCCTCACTAAGACACAAGATACCAAGTTATGGAAGGGGCAGCCAATTCAACATTTTTTCGGTTTGAATCAATGCGACTACTGTATATACAACTATAAGTCAGTGGGCCTCCCCTCGAGGCCACTTCTCGTTGCTAATGGCGCTGCGGAGAGTAATGCAGTTCCCCGGGCAGAGGCTTGGAGAATCCAGAGGCTCGCCAACCGTCAAGTGCTTGGAGGTTTTTCCATGTTTTCTTTACCAAATGCACTGGAACCCATTCCTGTTGGGAAGTGGTGACGCCCAACTCTGAATAGCCGGCTTGCAAATTCCAGCAGAACGGTAAATACGCCAGAATATGTAAAACCGCCTCATTAAGCGATCCAGATTCGATGAACAAATCCTCTATGCTTTTGTTTTGCTAACACACCCGAAACAAAACATAAGTGAACGATAAATAAGATAATACAGATGAGTTCATTATTGTACTATAAATATTTGGAACTGAATGGTGAATACATTTTATTTTGGATTTCCATTTATAGTAAATGTCATATTTATTCAATAAAGATCGTACATTGTCAGGATTTACTGTCTTTATTTTAAAGTTTTGCACCAAAAACTGAAACCTTGCAAATATTTATATTAAAATTGCAAATTCATTATTTTCATCCAATTCATCGTTAACAGATTGTGTTATTTTATGCGAATGTGTAGTATTCTAAACGGTTCCTTTTTTTTTTATGACTTGAATACTCTTATACTAATAACGAGTAAAAAATACATTGTAAATTGAACGAGGGATAGATATTAATGGAGTTCCAGTTGTCTACAGCAAACCTTATTTTGATTGATAATGATTTGCCAGAATTTGCCCGGCCCAGGTGCCATTTCTTTTTTCACCCTCTTCAATTAATCACTAATTTGCGTTTCCACCTGCAGTGGAAATTAGAACACAACTGTGGCCAAAACCTAAGAATGCCGCTCATAAGTATGGGTTGGAAAACAATATCTCCCAAAAAAATGTTCGGATTTTTAAAGTTGAGATGAAGTCAGTCACACTTCAGTAAAACGGGATAAAGAGATGTGACTTGTCCATTTTCCTTCTTGTCCATAAATCAGAAGGGCAACTGTCTCTTTATTATTTGGATTAAACAAAGGCTTTCATTGCACGTCATTAAGAGTGATGCACATAAGGTGCTATCATGACCGCATAAGGATGGTCATCTGGTTCAATTTAAATTATTAAATTAGTTATATAAAATAGAGAATAAGAAGAAAGAAGGAACAATATATATATATATATATATATATATATAATAACGCCAAATTATTTATTAGGGTTCTTATTATGTGCATGTGGTTGTTCTCAAAGTCATTCCTTTTGGTGATCTAACCAGCTTTTTCTTAGATTGTGCAAAGGAGGAATAAATCTTTTTGTTCAATTAAAATGGGAGTTCTGCCCCTGGCAGATGCAGCCAGGGGCAGTGTTAGTAATGTAGTAACTTAGGGCCCAAACCAGATTTGTTAAGAAGGCCCAACGTTTTATTTCTCATAAAAGAAAAAATGTTGTCTGAGGTACTTGGCCAATATTGATCACCCCTGGGGCCCTTGCACTGTGACCCATCAGGGCCGAGTTTATTTGAAGAGTGTTGTGTGACACAACAAGCGGGTTTGAAACAGGATTACCGTCGGTAGACACGCATATTTAAAATAGTGTTGACACTAACAGTTAAATATAACCAAAGATAGTGCGCAGGATTTGAGTTTTGATCCCTTGCCTTTGTAAATAGAGCCAGGACGTAATGTTTGAACGGTTTATCCCACTGGGTTATAGGTCGATGCTCCCGACATGAACGCCAAGTCTTTTGTACTATAAGCCTTTGAGAATAGACAGAGATCTATTCTCTACGCAGTAGACGGAAAAATTTATACCACGGTGTAAAGTTCTGAGCCATCGCGGACGCGTACAAACAACGAAGGCAACAAAACACTTGTTTGGTCGAATTGAGACAATCTAGATATCATTATCAGGGAATCGGATGTGGGAATGTGGTCAAATACAAGAATTATGGGTATGCCGAGCCCTGCCGGACTCGAGGGCACCAGCATATTTAAATCGCTGACTGATGATATGTCATTAAGTCTGAAGTAACGTCAAAAGTTGAATCACGATGCATGATGCTTCCTAAAGTGCAAACTGGACAGCGCGAAGGCCATGAGGACCATCGCTCTCACATCTTCCACGACACCTTTGATTCTTATATTTGAGGAAATCCGAAGAGTCTTTTTTGCAAAGGCTGCTCCCGCCGCATATTCACGCAGATTTGCCGCATTTTGAACGTTACCTGTAAGGTGTTTAAAACCGCCTTAAAAGTCGCTTTTTATAAATCGTCAATTAAGTTCAGAGTTGAGGAATTTAGGCATGCGCAAATGGCTAGTTGAAGCGTTCATCTCAGTCAGCGGAGAAATAATGTACACACTCCGTACTGTGACGCTTCTCGAGCAGGAAAAGCAAAAAGCAAAAGTGTGCAGTGTGCAGCAGCATGTGCAGGAGAGGGGCGGTCCCGAAAATGAAATCAAGACGTTGTGGTGACACTACGTCATCCAGCACCCCGGAGATTATTCAGTCAAAATGACATTATAAATATAATTTGATTTTAACTCCCAAATTACACTCTTTGCATGTGAATACAGAACGGTTCATTGTTGCTCAGGTGTACTCTACCTTTATTTTAATTGGGAAATACAATCTCACCTCCCTCCAATATGAAAGGTTATTCCTTAATTTATAATAATCACCATCAGGTTTAAAAAATCATCCATAGGCATTTTTACATCAAAAATGCTCTTCCTATAAGACAAAGGTTTGTTTCCAAAGAAAAAAATATAAATAAAAATTATAATAATAAAGTCAGTCTCATAAGAAAAAAAAACAACCCAAAATGAATCAGGTCATTTTGGTTTTATTCCGTGGTGGGCTGCAAACCACACAAACGTTGACTGTTTCGATCATAAATAATCGAGAGATCACGTTTCATCAATACTCTGACCAGGCCTTGCGTTCCTTCAACCTCCTGTACTCCGTCACAGGAATGCAGAATACGCTTTTTTTACTCATATCATTAAATTCTTGGCCACTGGTTCTGATAGCGGTGCTTCATGCACCGAACAGTATTAACACAGATTCCAAAGCCGTTAAATCTTTGGCTGCACTTTCTGATTTAACGTCTCTTGCCTCTCTTGACTTGGATTCAACCTCAGATTGTTGACATCACACATATAAAATTCCTGGGCACAGACAGTGAAAACAGATGGAAAGTGTTCGGATTGCATAGAGACATTGGACGGAGCATGATAGGACTGTGTGCCCTTCATATTTCTCTCCGAATACTGGCCTAAGTCAATTTTACTCACAGCTTGATTCGTTCTCCGGACCAAGTTTTGAGTAAATTCAATCAGCTGTCTTAGGAATTGAAATGTAGTGGATCGCTGGTGACAGATTTTGCTGTGCAGCAAAAAGCACATTCTAGCACTTGGCGTTTGAAGTGGTTTTCAAAGCAATATTATTTTTTTCGAGAAATAATTATCCTGCCCGTACAATTAATACAATTCCGTAAGCTGGCCTTATGCCCTACCCGCATTATTTTTTCTTCTCATCTCATTCACTTATCCAGACACGATGACATCATGCACCAAGCTCAGCCGGGCCAATGGCAGACGGGAAGAATTTGATCCCTTCTTTCGCTTCTTCCCCCCCTGGCCTCCTTCCAGGGCCACCGTTTTCTCCATACGTAGCTTCGCCACATGAAACCCGCCATCCAATTCAAACATTTTAAATAAAAGCTTGACCCTCGGGGCGTGACAGACCGTTAATAGCAGATATTCGGCGTGATCAGTCTTGTAAAAAGCGTCATTATTTATGTGGCCTGTGTTATATTTTATGTGGGACCACCGAAGCGGTAAGCCCTGAGTTTAGAATGGCATAGTCAGTTACAGGACTTGGCACAGCAGCATTGTATGAAATCCCTCGGCCTGCCAGGTGCGAGCTCCCAAATCATACCTCCCCCCAAATGTGCCTCCGTGGACCGTGGGTAGAGAAATATCCTACAGTCAACAATAACGCTGATCCAAGTCGACAGAGTTGACATTCAGCCCGGGCACCTCAAGTTTATTTTCCAATTTTTGGCAGCTTCCGATCTCTTACCTCTCCGCTCTTTTTTTTTTAATTCTCCGCCTTCTCATTTTTTTTTTGTGATTGGCTCGATTCCACGCTCATTAGCATCTCCCATTATCTGCCACAATATTCAGGGGGAATCTTTCCAGTTGCTGCCATTTCAATTATTATAATAGACAACATGGTTCATGACTTTCAAGTTTCTGGAAGTGCTTCAGCTTTGAGTCAAGGTCCCGCAGTCGCACGTGGGGGCCGCAGGACTTTTCAAGGGCATCTGCTCAAAGCCGGCCCAGAAGAGAAACAGGGAGGCGAAGGGGGGAGAGCAAGCTGGAATGATCCACCTCGAATTTGTCGAATCAAATCCTTGCACCTGGACATAATTGTCCGACTGCTGTGCTGGGACTTGCTGCTACCAACGGAGAGACCAAATTAGTGTTCCTGAAAATGGCGACCGGTCAAGACACACGGCCTCACCTGGAATCATATTTCACCAATAAAAAGAGAACTTTGCTGGCTTCCTTTGTTCATGATTAGGATGTTTGCGTGGTTGGATAATTATTCTGTTTCAAATGACCGAGGTGATGCTGGTAAACTTTTAACTTCAAAATATGCAACAAATAGCTCATCTGTTGCAGGTTTCCAGTTATTATATATTTACATTGTGTGTTCTGCAGAATCGTAATACGTTTTCTTATTTTCGTTACAGTATCATCCAGCACTTTAGTTAATTAAATAAATATAATTGAATCAGAAAATGGACTACAATTAAGGAAAAATGCAAATAAGCTTCTTCAGCAGACCACCATAGCAGCAGATATTGAACCAGGATTTATAAAAAAAAATAATACAAAAATTAAATTACAACATCAGGCATATAAATGCACACGCAGGGAAAAACAACAGAAATGATAGAAATGACGTTCCAGATTCCAATCTCCTTCTGTGTTTGATCAAGGAAGACGTTTCATCATTAATTCATTAATCTATTAGTTAAACATGCTAAGCTATCGTATGTGCGGAATTACTTTGATAGAGTATCCGGTTGCTTTCAATTAGCCCAGTGTTCCCATTGATTGTGTGAGGGGAATAGAATTACTCCTTCCCAGCTAAATAACACAGTTTACCAAGATGACGAGGATGAAGAATTGGAGCTGTGGGGCGGGGCTCTTCTTGTCTATTTTTATTCTTTATATTTCACAGGAGGCCCACGCTATTAACTTCCACGTCATGAAAAAACGTAGTGTTTGATTTGTCTTTTAATTTATGGATGTTGTTAACTAAAGACTGAAACACCCTTATTAATTATAACTTACTCCTCAATTTGGAAAGCATTTTTGTTTAAAATAGAGTAAGTCCCATTTGGAAA
Source organism: Zeus faber (assembly GCF_960531495.2). Taxonomy (NCBI): domain Eukaryota; kingdom Metazoa; phylum Chordata; class Actinopteri; order Zeiformes; family Zeidae; genus Zeus; species Zeus faber. The sequence goes on along the minus strand of NC_137206.1, from coordinate 19,655,663 downwards.
TAATTTAAGAATCCTTTGACACGAATCCGTGACAACATTGATATTATCTCATTTAGTTGAATGCACTCATCACGCATTTCTTAAAACTTTTTAAAAACACCACACAGATTTTGCACGATGCAGAGCTGCATGACATGTTGGACGCCTTGGTCACTACACGCCACTGCATGTCATTTGGGGCTTGGATCTGGCCGGGTGCTAAAGACACGTGGTCGGAGGATGGTTTAAATGTACGGTGGTTTGTGGGTAGAACTACGTCTGTAGCTGCACTGTACGGGATCCGGTTGTTTTCCATGCAAGTGCGGAGCTTATTTTAGGATGGGAGAAGCCAGGAAGTAAGACCAGGACACATTTTTTGCAATAACCCAAAATATATATTTACGATATGGTTCTCAGAGATCTTTTATCTTGTTTGCTTCAAACTGTTCTTAGTGATAAAAAAAAAGGTATGTTGAATAAGTAAGTTGAATTTAAATGATCCCATTTCGAAATTGGTGAATCTAATAATAACTGCGGATTTTGATACGCAAATTATACACACCATGCAGTTCCACTGACTCGACTGAATTATTTCGGTCATGACGCCGATCATGACAGTAATTGGTGGAGAGGACCTTTTCCCTCAGATAAATAGTTTCAAAAGAGTCTCATTGCACAGGAATACAAAACTGATTTTCACGCTTTTTATTTCTTTCGTCAAAGGGGAAGGGCGTGTCTCTAACATGGCTGGGTTTGTAACTATAGCTACAAGCCACAGAGAACCATACACTACATAAGCTCTGATGCCATTCCTTCTCAACACCGAGTTCTCTGTTGACATGAACCTCACAGGAGTGGCTACAGCTTGAATGGACCGCAGAGAGCAAAATAAATCAAATAAATCTCCGGTATTTTTTCATTTGAACCTAAAGCGCATTTTTTTTAGATCACTGGGTGTCAACCGGAGTGATTGGCGGTAGTGAGAGAATAGCTTCAGCCGACCGCCGCGCAAACGAGCCGCAACACGCCGTACAATGGGGCCGAACGCGTTCTGTAGCGTCCTCCATTTCCCCATTGTGTACTACCGTGCTGCAGCTTGGTGCACAGCGGTCAACTTCTCAATCCTGGATTTGGATGCCAATCACTCAGGGTTGACTCCCGCTGATGAAAATGTGGCAACAAAAATACCGGTTAAACCATATTAAATGTCCAAATCATTAGGCGGCAAGATATCCTTTAATAGATACTGCAGTATTCTGGGAACCATTCGTAGCAATGGGTAAACGCAAATGGACCCGTTGTCTTAGTCAGAGACAATAAAAAGGTGATTTTGTCAGTCGCTGTTGCAAAGTCTGGGGAGATGCATCAGGGTTTAAGTGTCTCTGCACCTGTTTGCTGGTATCCATAGGGGATCGGGGGAGAGAAGCAGTCTATTCCGCCAGCCTATTCCGACGGTCAAATCGGCTGGCAGGTGTGTCCCAGAAGCCGCCGCCCCGCCCGTGCGCTGCACTGCCCATAAATGGTCTAACTGTGCTGCTTTATTATCTGGACCGGGAGACACACCTGAACCCCTTTGAACGGGGTGCTTAATGACCCTGTCTTCTTTTGAACAGGAATCTGCGAGTTCAGCCTCCTCTCATCTCTTGCTATACTTCACAGATTTGTGGGCACTTTCATCACAGCGGAAATAGACGATGGGGGACCGGGTCTAAGGTTTTTTCACGTGAAATAACAAGGTATTGGCGCAACTTTCAACCAACACAAAGGGTTGATATCGATAAATAGCTTTGTCTATAGATGCGTCCATTCCATTAAAAGCAATGTAACAAAGAAATCACATAACTTCAAAAACTAGACAGTGGCTCAAAGATTATCTTTTTATCGAGCAAAACACTGAGTTCACTCAACAGTCTTAGAAGGCAAGGTGTGGCACATTCATTTCTATAGCGCATTTCATGCACAAGGGCAATTCCAAGTGCTTTAAGGAAATATGATGTATGCTCGACAGATAACAATAGAATCTCAATAAACCTAATATTTTTACAGCGAAAAATTGACATTCCTTCCTTTTTATTTATTACATTTATGTGATTTAATGTGAATATGCTTCCAAGTTAATTGCACAATCCCAGCTTGCAACTTGCAATTAAAAGTAATGTCCTGCCATTACGTTTTTTTTGTGTGTGTGTTTTATGTAATAATATACTCACTGTTACCTTAAGGTGGTTTTTGGTGTATTTGAATCTGCCTATTTTCAAAAAATCATTATAGAACAATTTAAAGGGATTTATTAAGGTTGGTTGTCAATACAATGTACTTGCATTCATGATATAATTTTTAACATCGACCTGCAAAATTATATATATAAAAAAAAACATGCCTCAACTGCAAATACCTATTTGAAATATGATTTAATATAACTGACAATAAATATTGCGTGCTCTTAAAAAATAATAGTCTGGCAAATTACCTCCTCATAAACTTTCCATCTTCAAAACAGTTTTACATGTTGGTTATAAACACCTGGTCTGGCTCCTCTGACTCTTTGGAACGCCGCACTATTAAAATGTATTGCAAAGTATTCACTTACAGTCAGCCACGGTATGCGGTTGTACAAAATTAAAAGTTTACCTTGCCAGCACTACTAGTTATAAAACATTTTTAGTATAGGCTGAATTCCTCCACTTACCCTCAACAGAGAGCTCCCAAGCCGGTTGGGACCCCCCTAGTGACCTTTTAGCTGGGGCCCTACATATCTGTGACGGTGTGGCTTCTAGAACCTGGGACCTGCAACGTGTTGGCGACACAACGGCCCCCCCTGCGTCTAGCGGCGCTTACGCACGAGACGATGGTATTATGTTCAACGTGTCGCTTCGTTCCTCGAGGCGTTCCCCACCTTATTTATTTTGTATTCATTTATTTCTTCTAACTCCTTAGGCGTCTTCTGAGTGTCATCCTTGAGCTTATCCCGCGTGCGGCGTTTTTGCAAGCCATCCATTTTATTACAGTCGGGGTGTTGTCCTCGTTGGTCAAGCAGATGCCGCGCCAGTAGATGTTTTTTTAGGGTTAGGGTTCACGTGCGCCATCTTAACTCTGCCCCTTCTCTGCAACTGTTTGGAATGCAAATGGAGCTACTTGCCAATGCAGTTTGCCAGTTGCAAATTAAAGCTGCATTGAGCAATGTTTCTGCTCATGAAACGATTCAGAGAACTCCCTGAGAACCATCTCCCAATTATACATGTGCTTTACAGCTATTTTCTTTTTGATGGTTAACTGGTTATTCGCGTCCAATATATAATTTATAGGCGGCCTATTTATGATATAAAACCGTGGCAAGCAGAACTCAATGGTACAGCTACCTGTTTAGCTCAGAATAGCCGAGAGTCCGTGCATGAGTATACGAGTGGCTGGTGAAGAGGTAATAATAAAATCTAATAAACAAAAAGAAAAGTTTTGTGGTGTTAACGAGGACAACACCGTAAAGACAGCAATGTTTCGAACAGTTTGCGAACACCTTTTGATATTTCTCCGTCAGCGTAGGTCATTTCGTGGCTGCAGGTCAAATGTAGAAAGCTTGTATTTGTTTGTCTACATCAAACGTCATTTCCTTGAATTTTGCTTCATGCAGCTTTAATTACAAATTGTGGTAACACACGCACGTCGATTCCCCCAAAACAGGACCCTTATGCACGCACCATAGGCGTTTTCATCACTGAAATAATTGTCCACGGGGGACAATTATTTCAGTGCTTATTTTTTATTATTATTATTATTATTATTATTATTATTATTATTGTTTTGTGGGGAAATGTACTCTTGCAAAAGAGCGACTTTGTCTCCGGCGTGATGACAGGTCTGCTCCCTGTTAGCATAGGGACAGATTCTGTCAGGCAAAGCCCCCCGCAGCCTCTGACGCTCGTGGCTCACAGCGCCTGGGGTAGCGGAGCAACAGCCTCGACCACAACGTAGAGTGACCGACACACACGCGGACCAATGAGCGCCGAATTCAGACGCGTGGTGCATTGTTTATGTTTTTTGATGCGGTTAGGTCATGTGCGGGACAGAACATGGTAAACATCTATGTAAGCGCTGAAAACAAGTCAGATGTTCAGTCAATCAGATGCAAGTAAAGTTGGCGCCATAGCTCCCTGCTTAGTCCGTAGTGGAGGCCCAACTCCCGGGAGTAAAGGACGGTGCTAGAAACCGCATTTGATTTGTTGACGTGGGTGTGCTGAGGGCAGAGTGCGGGCCACGCATTTATGGGATCAAGACAATAGGCCATCACTAATCAGAGACCTCAAGGTTGCCACGAGGTTAATTGTCATGCAGGTGGCGGTAGGGGAGGTTTTGACTCCTTTACGGCCCTGCCGGCCATTGTGTTGTAACATTAAGCCCCGGGGCCAGGATTTGGCTTTCTCCCTCGTCTTTCCTCCGTGTGCCCCTTACCTTTTAATTTCCTATTATCCACTGATTCCCATTCAGCCTTCGCGGGTCAAAGAAAACCTTTTGCCTCCTGTCAAAAGAAGATGTTAATATTGAGGCTGTCCTGCCTCGCTGTGGCTGTTGTGATGCGTAGAGGAACTATTACGGCGCTCAATTGGTGATTCCACAATGGATTTTTACATTCACTGGGAACACTCCGGTCTCAACATTGTCATTTGTTTAAACTAACAGAAACAGCAGAATCTGCTCGCCTTTGTTGCCGATGAAAGAGCATCTCAAACAAGGGCCTGGTCATGAATAGAGAACACCGAAGTTCCTTTAGAGTCGCATTTGTTTTACTTTTAAGACTATTTTCCGGGGTTTTGAACTAAGCCACATTCACCATTCTCTTGTTTTTCACCGGCTCAACAGTTATTTGAATTTTGGTGGTTTACAAAAAATGCAAAGAAAACTATAATATATTCAGCTCATACATTTGCAAGCGTGCGTGTGCGTGTGTGTCTGCGCGTGCGTGCGTGTGCGTGTGTGCGTGTGTGTGCGCGCGCCTGCAGGTGTTAGTGTTATTTTTAGACTACGCTTTGATCGTTATGGCCTTGATTGTTCCAAATGACATCAGAATTATTTACAGAATGAAAGTAATTCAATTAAATCACCGCCGTGATCGCTTATGATGTGTTACTCAATCTTACTGTTTGGTTAATTCTGCGACCTGTTATCACGTTTGAATAAAGTCAACATGACGTTTTAACGCGTTTGTTTTCTTTCCTCTTAATAGCTCCGGAGTTTTCTCTCCCTGAAACTTCAAACACTGCAGTCGTTACCCACTCATGCCGCACGTGTTTTTACAAAGAAGGGCAGTTTTAGGGCTGCTGATCTACTGCAACGGTATTTTGCAGTTGGAGGAGAGGGTGGCATCTTTTTTTTTTTTTTTTGGGGGGGGCGATAAAAAAGAAAGGAGGGCTGCCTTGAAAGACAAATGTGTCAGTGTCTGCCAACCAGACCAGGCAAATGGCCCTTGTGTTTATTCAGCTGAGGATTGGACGGCGGCCAGAGCATCACTGTAGCAGACTCCATTTTCTACAGCGGCACATGTGAGTGCAATGCTTAGAAGTTTGCATTTGATACATGACAAATGAGATGTCGCCGAGCAGCAGGGAGGACGCTTACGCGGGGTTAGGAGGGCTACAGCTGGTAGCGCCGAGCGGAGGGTGAAAGCGTTGGAGGAGCCACCAAAGGCACAAAGAGAGCGCCGCTTCCCTTTACCAAACCACTGGGTGGGAAGCATTCGAAAGTTTGGTGACTCATGGTTCCAATAGAAACAAAAAAATAAAAATAAATAAAAAAATATATATATATATTGATAAATGTATTAACAGATTTGTTCAAATAAGAGATCAGGAGATAGTTTCCAAATGACGGTAAATCCTTTTTTCTAAAGGTCACTGATTTTAATATTGTAGACTGCTGACACCGCACACCGCAGCCTTCCGTTGACCACAGACAGCAGCTCCACACTTGTCTGCTCTGATCACCTGGCGGGGTAAAATAAATGCTAATTATCCTCCTCCCCGCCGCTCCACTGCCTTAACATCTTGAATGCAAAAATATGCATTTCTCACTCCAGCTTTATTTTTTAATCCAGGAGTTTCAAACTCGCGCCATCCAAACAGTATTAACCTCGCGATTAGACACTGGTTTTCAAAACTGCGTTATATACACCTTTCATCTCTCACCAACGCCTTCTCATGACCAAGACCTTGGTCTGAAAAACACAGATAAAGAGGCATTATTGCAACTATGGGCTGATATTTACCACACTCATCCGGATATGTGACACCGAGAGGGACAACCAGAACCAGTAGGACGATTAAGGCCCCATTATCACCTGTGCCTCGGAGACATCCGTGACTCCGCCGCGCATCCTCATGGGCAGGAAATCTGTCGCGTTCCAGACTAGCGGTGACGTTGACGCCGACCTCTTACGACGAGTTTGCATTTTGAAACGCAAGACGGCGCTCACCTGAGGAGATCATCTGTTGTCACGTGCGTTCGGGGGGGGGATTGGTCGATCGCATCCATCACGGCGTCGTGGCTTGGAAGGTGCGGCGTGATGCGGAACGTTCTTTCATCTTGCTTAAGGAGCGTGGCTTTCCCCCCCTAAGCTCCGAGCTGACACCCCTGTCCTGATTGGCGAGGCCTTCACCGGGGTTTGATCGGCACCGAGTCAGAGTAGAAACTTCACTGTGAGGATTTTCATCCCAAACAACTGGGCATTGTATTTTCAATGCATATTACCTTTACATTGAGTGTAATATATTTATTATATACTTATATTGACATTACTTTAAAAAATATTTTATTCTTTATTATAAGGCATTATTTTTATCACTACAATACTGCTTTCTCACCAGAGATTTAAATATTTTACATATATTATACCACTTTTTGACTTGCACTGTTCTGTCAACTCTGTTGCTATAACAACTGGATTTCCCATCAGGTATTAATAGTCTTATTTTATTTACAATAGTTAATGCCAAAGAGCGAACGAGAGCGCCGCATAGATAGGAGTTAATATTTCCTGTTTTATGGGTGCTGATCATCTTGTCCATTGCAAAAGCATCACAGACCCCACCGCACAACCCAACATCTACACCGAAGGATTTGCTCTTCAGAAAGCCTATTTACTGTATTTGCCACAAGGGAGAGTGTATCTGTAAAAACACCGCCACATATCAGGTTTTAGATATAGCACCTCCGTTGAGAGGTGCAGACTATCTTAGGTGAGAGTGTGAAATCCTCTCGGTTTAATGCTGTAAAACGTGTCTGGATTCCCGACTTGACAGCCAGCGGCTGCCGCATGCACTGCGACTGTCTACCGGCTCCAGCATCTACGGGGGGGGGGGGGGGGGGGGGGGATGTCACAGGTCACGAACCAACTTCCTTGTAACCCATTCAAGGATAAATACACCAGCAGCTTAATTAAGGGATGTTCCTCTTTCGGGTATTGGCTTTGACTAAAACACGCGCAGCCCCCACCGCCGCCGATCCACTCTGCTGATTATGTAGCGGTTTAAAGAGCCTCAATGTTTGAGGTGGGAAATTGTGTGCTGAATAGATAAATTAAGTAGTAAATTAAGTCGCTGGTGTGTTTCATTCTGAGATTTAGGAGTAAAGCAAGTGAGCTTTTATCTATTCAACCCATGACAAGTTAAGTACAAAGATGACTTCATGTGCACAAACAGAGTCCATGTGCTTGAAAAGAATACAAAGCTCATCCCTCGCACTTAGGCCCTTTTCATTTTTTGAGTTAAAAAAAACCCATCAATATCCCTAAAATAAGTGCCGCGTTTGACAAAGTGCAAGATCAATTTTATTAGCCGCCCTATGAAAGAGGAAAAAGTTGTTTTAGGGGGGATCAATGATAACAAAACTACGCGTGCTCATTCTCTCCCCTCCTTCCCTGGTCAGTAAAAAGGAGAACGAAAGAGACTTGTGCCTTCGGCGCCCCTTCACAAAAAACACCCAGCTGGGGATATCTTTACATGCCACAATATGGTTTGTGTTTTTTCATTTGCTTTGCATATGATTATGTCACCACATATTTTCGGTTTGCAATCACAATCAGGCCGCATTACAGTGAGGGTTAGGTGTAATCCCACAGTAATACAAATTCAGCTCAAAGCTAATGATATTCATGAGGTGCGGTGCGCTCCGACGCCGTGCCCGTGGCTTGTAACTATTGTTAAGCTCCCCGTTTCCTCCTGAGGTGTAAGGAGGTAACTTATTGGCCACGTTTAAGGAAATCAACTCATCTTCTCTCACTGAAGCATGAACCCCCTTCCTGAGTGCCTTGCACATCTCTATATCTACAATCATTTTACATGGTAGTATAAAGTAGCACGGTATTCTGGTTAATTGCTTCTTCGATTTGCTGATCGTATGGCTTAATGGTCGGGTTGCCATGGTGAACATATCAACACATTTTCAACATTTATACAGTTGGGGACAAAATGCTGTGAGGTGAGACGCTCTTTTTTTTTTTTCTCTCTTTCTTCTATAACGGAGAAGACTAATCTACCGATAATCTTCATGTACCGAACAAGATTCTCCGTAGGTCCTGCCTCCTCTCAGCCCTTGTCTCCGTGCCAGCGCTCGCTTGCCATTTAACACAAGACAATAAACTTAAATCCGCGGATAAGACTCGGCTTCGATTGCATTAGGCCTGGGTAATTAGTCGTGCACTATAAATCAAGTGGTGTGAATCTATTTCGCCATGCCCTAATTGAAAGTGGTCTCTCTTTTTTTTTCCAGCAGTGTAGTCGGACACAGTGCTGCATCGGATGGTGATAGATGTGTAATCCAGCGCAAACAGTTTGAACCAGTCAGGCTCTGATTGATCGGTGCCCTCTGGGATGTCGGGTGGATCTTTCTCCTTCAACCAAAAGATAAAAGCCTTAATGACTCCCCAGTCTTGTAGGAGCTCCCAATTGTGTGTACTCGTATATATGTGTGTGTGTGTGTGTGTGTGTGTGTGTGTGTGTGTGTGTGCGTGTGTGTGTCAGCGTATTATTCTTTCTTTGACCTTGAATGTACTGTGTGCATTTGGGCTCTGATGTCTCAACGATACCGCTTTTAAGTTCCCGAAATGTGTTCTTTATGTGCAATTGGTGCTTCTATACACAGACACACACACACACACACACACACACACACACACACACACACACACACACACACACACACACACACACACACACACACACACACACACACTGACACACAACATAAATTCCCTATTGGAAGAGCCCATTTGCATGAAAATTTAGTTGATTTATGACTGGATTCTATAGCATCACCCGGCACATTTTTGCAGGGGCTTAGTAGTGACCGTAGAGATGTCACAGTACAGTGCTGTATCCAAACTTCAAAGGCCATTCTGTTCACACGCACCCACACAAAAACACAGGGTGACTTCACTGGCTTCCAGTGGCAAAGGTGGACCAGCTGGGCCGTTTTGTTCTCCTTTTGTGTGTGTGTGTGTGTGTGTTTTTTTCACATCATCCCCATCTCCTTCTCCCCCCCTTCCCCTCAACCCTGCCCACCCCGAGTGTTTGTCTGCAGATTTACACTCGGGAAAGGGGAACGTGAACCCGCGCGCAGGAGAACCGGGCGACGCCGGCGATTCGGGTTCGGCCCGCGCGGTAATTTTTTTCCCGAAACGGGCGCCGGCCGATTGTCTCGCCGGCGATGGATGCGACTTTGGAAGTGGAGGTGCGTCGGAGGGGAGCGCTCGGCAGCGGGCCCAACGCTCTTGTGTCCCCGTGACCCTTTCGGAGGAGGAGGGGAGTGAGGGCCACAGCAGGGGGGCCACTGAAAAGCAACATAAATTTCAGGGTGAGAATCAATAGACTGAGAATTACACGAGATGCATCGGCTCGGACTGTCCGACGGTGACCCTGCTGCTTTCGCTATACGGGAGAGAGAGAAGAAGAACACACCTCCAATCACTGGAAAACAAATTGGACGACAGCGGAAAAAAATGGAATGTAAAACAATAACATTTTAGAGGACTTGAGAACCTAAACCTAAACGCCTCCTCACTCTGCACCTCCTATTCTCAAAAGGTTGTTGCGATGCATTCAGTGGCGTGACTTAGTGACATACAAATTAGACGGTCACAGTGAACCCACCCCCCACCCCCCATTTGTTTGGCACCAGTGAAAACAAGGGGTAGCCTCACCGCTAAAAAAAACAAAAAAACAAAAACCTCCCGAAAAAATAAATCTGTTTAGTGGGGGAAACCTATTCTCCCACAAGATGTATAAATAGCGCCAGCCATGACTCTCTGTGTCAAAGTTAGGACACTCAGTGGGGCGCAGACTTCAAAGCAAACTGGGAATTCTCCAAAACAACTGCTGGCAATTTCAAATCAGCACTCCCACTGACAGCCGTGCAACCTTTCACCTGTATTCTGTTGTGAGATAACCGGTGGATAAAAAAAAAAAAAAAAAACACATAATATCCAGGATATTTGAAAGTGGATTGAAATGTAGCGGGAAAAATCACGTGCGTTTTCAAGATTTCTTTCAAGCATGAAATAAAAATGAAACAGAAAAACAAAAACATTTGAATAACCAAATTCCTTTTTCCCACCTTTTATCACATATAAACATCAATTTCTTTTGGCTTTGTTTCGGCCAAGCGCTTAACTGTGCTCAGCAGATTCCTCCCTGAGAAACAACAAAGAGAAGCATTTGATCAGGCGTCAGAAGAGCTGCCTCTTTTGCTGAACAGTTGGTGGGAAATGAAAACGACCCAGAGGGGTCAAAGGCTACAAAACATGTCAACAATTTCCCAGGAAGAATATTTTAGGCATGTATGAGACATTCAGAGTGGTCATCTTTTTTTTAACAAGTTCATTTTTTAAATAAATTGGAAATAATTTTTAAAATTTTAAATGCAGGCCCTCCCATCATTCGGAACCGTTCATAACGTAACTTCGCTGAAAGCTTGACTATTAGGAAACACCAAAGTACAATCGGTTTTTATATGACAACAGATGGCCGCACAGCTTGGATTTTTATCAGGTTTTTGAAAGGGAAAAAAAAAAAGACTAGAAACAAGAAGCTGTGCCACAAAAAAAATAAAAAATAAAATAAAATAAAAATTTATGTCACTGTAACTGGAACATGTCAAAAAAAACAAAACGCCCCCACAGAAACATGTGGGGTTATAACGTGAGTTTCCCGTTCTCGGAAAGGAGACTTTTAAGACTTAAGCATTTTCCCCCGTTGTACCGCGTTCAAGCACGGCGTGGAGCTGCAGCAGAGTGGTAAGTTCCTCAACAATAAAGCGTTCAGGTTGTGATATAAATGATTGGGACAAACATTTCATAAGACCTGGGTTGTATAAAACGCCGAACCTGAGTGATTTAGACGCTGTACAGATGTTGGTACGTGCCACTTTTTGGTCAGAGAGGTCGACTGTTGCCGGTGTGTCTGTCCAGTCTTCAGATACCGCCACTCTCTCAAGCCCCGTATTAATGATGGAATGAAATAAAAATGAATTCCCTCGGCCGTAAAAAGCGCCAGGAAAGTTTTCATGGCAACACACACAGGCACACACACACACAACCCCCCCCCCCCCCCACACACACACACACACACACACACACACGACGCGTTGCATGCGACTTTGAAAATCATTAGAAAAAAAAAAAGACGCCACTTAAATTTTTATGCTTACCCCCCTTAACCTTCCCTGATGGTTCAGCTCTGATTGAGTGTGTTTGCAAAGGTGGTGATGATCTTCATATGACATGTTCAGCTGCTTAGCTGAAACTCTATGGATTACAGTGGCAAAAGATGTTTCCTTTTTTTTTTTTTTTTTTTTTAATGATTTAAACTCATATAATTTCATCCTGGGATTAGCGCCCCCAGATGCTTTGCTGTTAGAGTCATTAGCATTTTGCTCCTTAAACATTTTTAAGCTGTGAAATAAATGTATTTTGAATAGGTTTCAGCTATTTTCATTAGTTATGGTGGTTTAAGGAGCAGTGGATTCACACATCTTATTTTCCCAATAGTATACAAACGAGAATAGAGAATAGAGTCAAAAGCTTATCGGCTTTACCTGAACATCAAGTGATTCAACTTGAGTCGATATGATCTTGCTGAGAGATTGATATTTTTTCGGGACAATATGAGAAAATACTGTCAGCCGTTTCTGTGAATAGAAAAAAACAAAGAATAAACTAGTTTACACAAAATAGTATTATTTATGTCTTTGCACGGTATTAGTAATACTCTGTGTTTAAAGAGATGTAAATTGCAGTATTTCCTATGAGAGAGGAGGGCCTGCTGAGCGGTTACTCCACCTCTCACAGCACACCCGGGTCAAATTTTCCTTTGTGATCTAATCTGAGAGAGAAAGAGAGAGAGAGAGAGAGAGAGAGAGAGAGAGAGAGTGAGAGTGACAAGACAGTCAGAAAGAAGGAGAGGGAAGGAGAGAGAGACAGACAGCCGGAGAGAGACGGTGAAAGAGAGGCAGGGAGAGAGACAGACAAGACAGTCAGGGAGGGGGGGGCGGTAGAGCCAGACGGAGAGAGAGAGAGAGGGAGAGAGAGAGAGAGAGAGAGAGAGAGAGAGAGAGAGAGATTTGATTTTTAAAGCATCTGAGAGAGAGACTGGGAGAGAGAGAGTGACAAGACAGTCAGAAAGAAAGAGAGGGAAGGAGAGAGAGACAGACAGCCGGAGAGACCGTGAAAGAGAGGCAGGGAGAGAGACAGACACGACGGTCGGGGAGGGAGGGGGGGGCAGAGCCAGATGGAGAGAGAGACAGAGAGAGAGAGAGAGAGAGAGAGAGACTGGGAGAGAGAGAGTGACAAGACAGTCAGAAAGAAAGAGAGGGAAGGAGAGAGAGACAGACAGCCGGAGAGACTGTGAAAGAGAGGCAGGGAGAGAGACAGACACGACGGTCGGGGAGGGAGGGGGGGGCAGAGCCAGATGGAGAGAGAGACAGAGAGAGAGAGAGAGAGAGAGAGAGAGAGAGAGAGAGAGAGACTGGGAGAAAGAGAGAGTGACAAGACAGTCAGAAAGAAAGAGAGGGAAGGAGAGAGACAGACAGCCGGAGAGAGACGGTGAAAGAGAGGCAGGGAGAGAGACAGACAAGACAGTCGGGGAGGGAGGGGGGGTAGAGCCAGACGGAGAGAGAGCGAGAGAGGGGGGTGTGCTGAGGGTGATAGCTGCTGGAGACCTGGCACCAGGCCGCCGGTTCCATGGCGTTTTGGATGTGAGACAAGGTGGTAGGATGGATATCTGTCAGAGGCATTTCACACTGCCCTCTTGTGCTCCGTCACATACTGTACACTGAGAACACGGTACTGTACTACTGGGGTAGGCTGCACGGCGACAGAATAGTGTACATTACAGTCACGTGTCATTTTAATTACGAAACAAAATGCTGAGAATGGCCCGGGTCGAGGGTCTCCGAGCCTCATCATGTATTTTTTTTTTCCGACCTATTTCCTTCTTGCATTGTCCAATGTCTGGAAGCTGGGCGAGGTTAAAGCAACGGCTTAACCGCAGCCCCAGAAATATGCGTTCCTGCTTTTAATATGCGCTGACTCGACCTTGGAATAGGCTTATTTAGCCCTTGTACAATGCAAAATTAGTAATACGTTCCTGCCGCTCTTGGGTATGAAGTGTTATTCCAAACCACTGGTTTTTTTTTTCTCGTTCATGTTTTAAAGAAGTGACCATTTCACCGAACCAAACACAAAGTGTTGTCTGTCTGTGGGCATGTGGGTCTGCCAGTGCTACCGTACAACAAAATAGCCAAGTAAACCAAAAACACAACCAAAATAAAACAAAACCTCAATTAGTCATTATTGTATGTAGATAATTAAATTTAGAAGGAAGATAATAATACATACATAAAAGAAAATGTTATATATATAAATATATATACTCCCCCTCTCTCTCTCTGGCAGCCTTGTTCTATATATATATATACACACACAGTATACAGTATATTGTATTTAGGGAAGGACATATATCTATTAAAATATACATATATGTATAATATACATATAGTGTATATATCTACATATACACTATGAATATAGTATATGCATATGTGTGTCTATATATACAATATATATGGCTTCTCTACTATATATATATACTGTATATATATAGAGAGAGATATAAAGAGAAATTCTGAGCTGTATCGTTCCTGCCATTTGTCAAAAGAAAAGAGAGGAGGGTGAGGAGGAATAATTGTTTGATCTGTCCTTTTGCCTGTCGCTGCCCTAATCACTCAAGACTGATTCAGAAAATGCAGGCTTGAATGTCAGAGGGCCTCCTGTGGAGAGGTGGAGCGTTTCACCCGCTCTGGACAGACGTGCCACGGTAATCACCACTCTCAACCTGGCTGGGCACTCCAGCTCTCTTCTGATTGAGCACCTCAATCTAACAAGGTGCTATTGCTGGAGCCAGATATTCTGCCAGGTTTTGACAAACCAGTGGATTGTCCCTGATCATCACGGGACAATGCCTTTTTTTCCGCAGCTCAGTCAAGCATGCCCGCGCTCCGGAGTCAAACAAGGCTGCCAGAGCTGACGGCGGAGCGGTGCCTGTAACACCAACTTCAAGTTTAAGGTCATTGCCCTAAAAAAAATACATAAATTGGCAAATATTGCTATTTGGGGAACACTTGCCATCCTATAGTGTTGCTTAGCAGAAATGTTTTGTAGTCCAATGAGTGTGGAAGGTAATACCATATCCAATTATTTTTTTATGATAATGTTATGATGGAACTTAATTCAAAATCAATTTTGTGATCCAGCACAGTGTGAAAACAGAGTAATTGCATGTGCAATGGTTGTGTACCACTAAGCGCTCCAACTGCAGCATTCCCATTGGAACCTATTGTATCGCTAGAAGGTTAAAGGTAATTGTTAAATGTAATAGTAAACACGGCGATATCTAGTTCTATATATCTGGAAAAATTCCCTCGGGACAAGACCTGGTGTCACCGACAGAATCAGGGTCAGAAAGCCACAAACAAGCGGAAATCACAAGGGACATGTCGTCTAACTCAAACTGCTCCACTAGAATCATCAGGGGCTAAGAAATCAAACAGCGAAGGCTTATATAATACCAGCCGCCCCAAATTTTCACATTTTATCGTCTATCATGCTTTCCAATGCACTACTACATGTTTCATGTGTAGTAGTGTAGTAGTAATTGTAGACTCTTAGTTGGAGGGCAGACAGGAGGACAAAATTACAGAATTTATGTTTTCTTGTGATATAAGTGGTTCAGAGATTTCAGAGATTTGCAGAGTTATTTTAGTATTTAGTTGTTGTATTCAAACATATTCGCCATAATATATTTATGCAAATGTGTATCAGCAGCCTTATTCTGGCGGGTTTTATTTTCCCGTGAAGATCACTGCCACTCGGCTGTCGGTTTGACTCCGTGAAATTCCCCCACGCGCCTTGTGCGACAATAATAATAAGGTCCAGCCACAGCAAAGACAAGTTCGACACACAAACCGTATCTCAACCCAAACCCCTTATGACTCAAGGAATATAATGCAAAGGAAGGGGTCGGATATGTGGTTTACTTGTGAAAAATTTAGAAAATACTAAATAGCACAAACTCAACTAAATCTAGCCTCTGAAAAATGTCCCACCTTTCAACAGTCAAGACCAATCCTTTCATTGACCTCGTAGTAATTAATGTAGTGAATTGAAACCAATATTATTGACAAATTATTAAAAATGTAGAAAAACCTTTTAAGCAACAAGGGGTTTGAAGGGCTCCCGTAGCCGAGCACTCTGCACCGGCTCTGAGATCGAGGCTGTCGCGCTCGGAAACGGTGATCAATCGCAGCTTTAATCAAACAGGATTTAAAGTGTCATAAATGTCTTGGTTCCGGAGGAAATAATAACCTCGTACCGAAATCTGATGGTGGAAATTTATTGTAGCCTCGCCTCGAGATCTTTAACCCCTCATCCTTTTTTCAGCTTAATATAATATTGTTGATTTAACTGTGATGAATTTGGAGCCGGAGGCGTTCCCACCTCTGCTTTGAGATGAATAGATGGTTTTCCAGTGGTGCGGATGGGCGTTTCATTATTCTACCGGGCTTGAGTGTGAATTGTGGTGAGAACGTGGCGGTCACTCCATCAGTGGGAATTATGTTCAATTTCTTCTGGAGGCATCTGTCAAACGGGACAGGAAGTATTAGAGCAATGAAAGACTCTTAACTTATGTTCTAACCGGCGCCACAGCCTTCTTAGAGGAGCCGAGGGAAAACAAGCACTTGCTCTCCTGCCTTTTCAAATGGCATTTGTGACGCAGATCCTCATAACTTGATGGTGAAAATTGATTAATAATACATTTAGCACTTACTTACAACCCTCTTCTTGGTAATAAATTACGGTCATTAATCAATAAAGAACACTGCAATTCCAGGAGACAGGGGACATGCTGGTTCCTAATCGAAAAAAGAGAGAACTGGTGCCCGGGCTTCGTTTCATTGACCACCCTAGCTGAGGTGTTCATCGTGCACCTGCCTAAACCTGATTAAATGACATAATTAATGAACATCCCTTACAACTGTAATGGGCTTTGCCATTCTACAATCTTATTGATTTTACTGACAAATGCATTGGAATAACGTGTGACGGACAAGTTCTGGGTTTCCTCGGCGCCGGTTTCTTCCTGTCTTTCACCCTTCACTTTTGCAAGACGGAGGCTAATATCTTAGCTCATGGTAAACTGTGAGTTTCCTTAATAGGAAACACATTCACAATGTGCTATTTCTGCTGTTAAAGCGTCATGTAAATGTCATGGTTGGCTCCGCCGTCTGCATTCGAAACAATGGGAATTTGATGGTAGAAGCGGAAAGAAATAAAAAAAAAACAACAACAAAGTTAACACACAGTCCAAAGGAGGAATTCATGAAAACATTTTAAAAGAAAAAAAATATGCAGAACAGAAAAAGAAAACAGCAGAAAACAGTTAAGTACTATGAGTTGCGGATAAATGGCTTAAAAGGTTTGCCTGGCTACCTGGAAAAGCACTTTCCCCATCTAACGCTGTCCAAAGCTGTCACATCGCCTCTGCTTCATTCAGCTTGATTGTGGGGCACAGCTAGAAGGTCCCGCCTCAATTATGAAAAAGGCAGTAACTAGTCCAATGTGCTGATTCCTTTATTCCACTGACAGCGGTGAAAAATAGCAATATTTCTAATCAGGGTTAAATCATTTATCACCTATCTATTGGCGTTCTTTAGTTTCTACACCTCATTCATCCAAACCTGAGCACTGCGCTGTTCAAATTGTCCTCCTTGGCCTCATCCCCATGGCCTTTTTAGCCTCACGTTTTCCCAATATTTTAACATTTTAAGAAGGTCTTTCAGGAATTTGAAACGGTCCAAATACTCCTTGAGAAATAATCCACGCGGAAGCGGTCAGCTTATTGTTGCAAATAAATTTCGCTGGAAAGAAAGGTGGGGAAATGTCCTTACTTAGCCTCGAAAGTCATAATGTCTACAGTTTATGGGGAAAGATAAGTGAGTTTAATATGCACTGGAGGGTAAAGAAAATATTCTATTACTGCATCTATGGTAGAAATTACCTCATAAAGAAACTAATATGGCAATTTGGGGAGCAATTTTTAATATGATTTTTATGATGCATAGTTATACTTATGGTAATGAAATTGTCATTGAACTTGTTTTCGGGTGCTAATGCAGGCTCCATCTTTCAATTTGTACATATTGGACTAAACTGCTACAAATGAAGTTCATTAATGTTGGAATAGAAAAAAAACGAAACCATGTTATTGCATCTGGAGACCGCTGGATCTGGTATTGTGTGTTTTATATATAATTAATCAAATTTTAGAGTTAGAGGGAAAGACTCTCTTAGGTACGGTATAGGGAGCAGTTTGGAAATACCACAAACAGCGGGGGATCGTTTCCCATTTTGAGGCGGATTGCGAAGTAGTTTAACGTCACAGAAATTAGAACGCTTGTGATTTGCTGCCGCCGTTTTTCACCGTTTGGGAACTTCGGCGCTTCCTCTTGAAGCATATTTAACCAGGGCCAAAATCACTTAAGCATGCAAATGGAGCTCAAAACGCAGCATCGCAGAATTGTTTATAGCTCTCGGCCGTGTCTCAAACCGTGGCCCCTGATAAACTGGGTCTTTGTACTACCGCACACCAAGCTACCTCTTCTGGAGATAACCATGACCGTGGAGTGTTTTGTTTCGTGAAAAACAGACGCATCAAGAGCCCTGCGTAACGGTTATTCGATAAAACGACAAGTGCTGAATGACGTTCGAAAAAAGCGTTGTGAATGTTTTCATGGTGATGATGAGTTACTTTAGAGATGGAAAGAGCATCTGCACCGTTTCAACCAAACACGCACACATACATACATGTGATAAATTTTACAACAATATATACATATGCATGTTGTTTGACGGCATATCTAAAGCAATGGGTCAAAGATGTCAATTCAAATAAGAGGAAGCTCAGCAATCTAACCCCGGTCTGGTGAGTAGAAAATCAATGGCCAGTGTCAATATCAGACGGAGTAATTTGCTGTTTCATGCTCACCGGACTTGGCTCAGTGAGTACAATCCCTTAATCGTATTCAGTCCGCTGATGAGCAACCCGGAAATGTTCTAATATGTCTGGACAGGTGTTGGGAGGCAGCGCTGATTCTTTTAATTGCTATCTCTACACTTTTGGCACATTTCCCTCTTCCCCTTCTTCCACCCGGGGATAACACGGAAAGCGCGACACGACACGGCGCGCGCGGCACACCTTTCGAGGCTCCTGCCAACTCCAACTGACCGGTCGACTCAAGCGGCGACTCCCAAACTTCTTACACCCCTTATCAAAAGAGGTTTTCGCCATAAATTCCTCGTGCATAAAAGGCACTCACTGTGTGCCACCTTAGTGAAAATAGAATATTGACCTGTTTGTGTAATATAGAGTGAAAATGAACAAAAAGGGAGTAAATGAGGAGCAGGCCTGCTTGACACGGCAGAGATGGTCTATTGCTATATTGTTTAATATCTACCAAGTTGATTAATTTCAAAATATAGGGCCATTAAAGAAAATACTACATCAGAGCATTTTTCTGTAGACAAGTGTTTGCGGGGCCCCATTTTGGGCGACTGTTATAGAGGAACTGGAAACGAGTGAATAGTATCTGTAGTTCTCCTCCTCCTACTTTCCGTTTTTTGACTTCCTTCGCTCTCCATCCTGCCTGACACTTGTGAGGCTGTGTCGACTTGACATCAACTATTACACATTTCGGGGGGGAAAAAGTCTTCGGCGATTTATATGTAGGTTTGGAAAATGAATTTAAAATCATGGGATTAGAAAGCGTAAGATTTATTATATCCATCACGAGCGGACTGAGTGGCACTAAGCTGTCTTTCAAGCGTCCAAATGATACACTCAAATTTAATGAGATCTTAAGCCCTGCCAACATATAATTAAAAATGCTGACACAGAGAGAAATAGGAAAGCAAAGGAAAAAAAAAAATCACCCTGTACTGAACTAGTTCTAGACCCTGCTAAGCAAGTCCTAGGTATGCATATGAGGACATAGTAATTAGTTGGAGGTGTCTTTTTAATCCTGAGACACTGTTGCTCACCGAGTACGCTCTGTTCTTGAACAAGCTTCAAATCAACACTATTTTATTTTCATATTTTCATATATTTTCAAACTCTCTCTCTCTCTCTCTCTCTCTCTCTCTCTCTCTCTCTCTCTCTCCCTTTCACGCATAAAACAAACAAAAACACATTTTTAAGAAAAGGTACTGTACCATAGTCTCGGGGTAATCACAGGAATTCATTTTTAAAACTCAAGTCTAAGTCAGTTTTCCATTTCCAGCATAGTGTATCAATAAAATGCATATTTCAACCAATCAATGTCATTTCCCCTCAGGGCTCTGAGGTTTTGGTACCTGGTTCAAAAGGCTGTTGTCGAAATTATACTTAAAAGGTGTTAAAAAAATAAAATAAATCCAGGGATCTACTTTGAGCCTACATCCGTAAAAACCCAACCACAAATCATCACAACCATTATATTTTCCAAGAGAAAGCGTGAACTCCACATCCTTTGGTTTCTTATGCTTTCATCGACCCGCCGGTTTGGTGTGAGAGAGGCAGAGCGATTGGAGGGAAATGATTCTGTGGCGGCAGTAGCCGTAGCACGGGCCCCCGGACTGAACCAAACCATTTTAAACTGACCGACGGTGATGAAGCCCAGAAAAACCAAACCACTTGCGGTAAGTTATTCACAGCGACACTGGCAGTTCGTCCCTTTTCGATCGCCTTTCTCCGCACAACACTGTCCGCAAAACATTTGCCCTGGTATTTAAATACACACCACACTCTTCACACTTCGTGATAAAAAGGTGTGATTTATTCTGGTTGATTAAAAATAAATGAAACGAAAGAAAAAGAGCTTGGACTGCACGCCACCAGCCGTGCTACATTTCTGGGTCCCGTGCAGTATGTGGTAGTGAACGGAGTGTAGTGTGGTGTCGTAGGAGTACAAACAAATATCACCGTGGAGAGTGAGTAATAAATAATCAGTTAATAAAATTCCTCATATCAACTTGTACTAACTGCAAATGTACAGTCAAGTTTAATCATGATTCTACCCCGGTATAGATTTAGTTTTCCAGCAGTGCCTTTCTGCTCATTTCTCTTCGTATAGTTAAATACTGCATATTCACATTCAACACAATAAATTAGTAGTCAAATAGTTCCTTAAAAAAAAAAAAAAAAAAAGAAAAGGAAAAAAAAACCCAACGAAAAGGCCGCTACTCTGCAAAAAAAAAGGGACCTTTTTACGTTTTCGAGGTGCCAGCTCCTGGATTTTATTATGTGTACGGAGCTTTGTGCTCCCGGCAGATCGGGGTGATGACATGGCCTGGTGGCCGGCCAAGGCGCGGCTGGCACATGTTGCGTGTTCACCCTGTCGCATCCTGCCATCTTCACCATATGGACGGATACGTTGCCATCCACTGGCCATCGCCCAAAGATCTTTCACCTTTGTCCATAAAACCAGCAAGACATCGGCCCCTCCCGGCGTCATTTCGATGAAAACGTAGACAAATTTACATCGATGTTCAAAAATATCAGCAAACTATTCGGAAGAATGATTCAAATATTTGTTGTATTTTTTATCTTAATGATCGGTTTTGTACTGTGGGCCTTGATTTTATGTCGTTGACCGAAAGTTACCTTCAGAAATGATTAATTGGGGTCTTTGCACCTGGACGTCAATCATGCAAAATGTTCTTTCTGTCCTCCCAGTGCCATGTTTTCTTATGCTCGCAATGTGGAAGAACACCAAGCCTGGCCCAGTATGTTCGCAACTGTCAACCTTAATATTTGTTATGGAGCAGACTGCAAAAACACCATATGGTGCAGGCAATCATATTTTCCATTCAAGGCTGTACTTATGCTGCCGACTAGTAAGCTTATGGCAGCGCCGGCTTGCAAAAGCAGCGCATTCTACCTCAGAGTTGTAACTGATCAAGCCGGGATAATAATAGATGCAAGAAGTGGATGTCCCCTCCCCCAGCGCGGAGGCACTCTCTTGGAGTTGCAGCCTCTCTCTTACACTTTCAGGAGATGTCGCTTTGAATCGGCAGAATGCAGCCAGGCTGAAGATTCCCCACTGACTGCATAGGAGTCGTTGGCCAGGCTTTCCTTGTCACTGGGAGTTAAGGCCGTCACTGATCCTAATGCTTACACTGTTGTTGCAGCATTCCGATTTTTAATCGCTGCGTGACTTGTCAGGTCTAATGAGGGCACTCGGATAAGAATTATCAACATACCAATGATGGCACAAGCTAATGATTATGTCCTGATTTTATTTATACTGTGGGTGCTTTTTGGAGTACTGCCGAGAAAAAATCTAGGCGAGTATATTAATTTTGATGTATGCTCTGCAAACAATATTTTGTTTGACGTCATTTTTCGTTGCTACGGTGACTAAAAGCACTATGTCCATCTATTGCAATCAAAAGGGCAAAAGGCAATTATAATACTATTATAGGCTATGAGCAAAAAAGGAAAAAATAAATAGACCCACATTTACATCTGATTATAAGGCAGATTATAACACACTATTTAAACAGATTCTTAGGAATGGGAAGTAGTTTGTTTGATGTTTATATGTGTATAATATATTCATCTACATCAATAGTAAACCAGATCTAACTGCCCAAAACAAATTTGAGCTTGTTGTTCATTTGTTTCTTGATATGTGTGTGTGTGTGTGTGTGTGTGTGTGTACATGCTTGTCTGTGCTTGCCTATGTGCACATGTATAGAAATCCAAGCCAAGAGTGAGTGTAGCTGGCATGTGTTCTGTCAGACGTCTCTCTCCTCTTTAATCCTTTGTGTATGAGAGGGTCAACAGGCAGGCAGACTCCTACTCCCGAGGTTGGTTAGAGTCAGTCGGGAAGACAGACAGCCAGAGGCAGTTTGCTAGAGAGACCCTTCACCCTGTTCTCCATTAGCCCTACATTTATTAACCAGGTTTTCAATGAATATGGGAACGTGAGGAGTGGACAGCTTCTCGACGGTTAAGCACTTGAAAAGCAAATATACATATATATATATATATATATATATATATATATATATATATATATATATATGGATGTTCCACTTAAAATGCTCGAACTATTGTGTTCAGAATTTAATATGTGATCTTTTGGATCTCCCAATTTAGCGCACAAAAAAACCCATAATTTTCTTATTTTTTCCATTTAATAGAGAAGATACATTTCAAGCTTTATCAAAGATGTTATTTTTCTAATGGGTCAAACATTTCACATAATCTTTGGATGAGGCAAACAAACAACACTATTTAGCGACTGCAATTTATTTGCACACTACAATAATGAACAATAATTAACTGGAACGACTTCAAATGTTTCTTTTCCTTAAAAATGACATTTGTTTATGTTTGTACTGCAGAAAGTGGCTGAAATAGCCAATAGACTCTCTCAGTCTCTCGCAATTTTAGGGCAGTCAGTGGGGGTTTGAGGTTGACTAGGGGCACCACTGTGTTGCTGTCTCTTTTATTAATAAACAACATTTATTAAAGGAGGGCTGGGGAGCACCCTAACTGAATATTGCCACATCTTTTCCTTCCTTTGTGTGGTAAGAAGAACCCCGGTGATTCCTCACACGGCTCCCAAAGCTACGGGGGAGTTTCTCTCAGAAGCTGCCCCTTCGGCTCAATTCCTCCCCGCATTTCCGAAAGCTTTTCATTCGTATCCCCTGGAAACCGTTACACATTCTTTAAACTCTCCTTCAAGACAAAAAAAGGAGGAGAGAAAGAGGGGTGAAAAAAAAAAAAAAAAAAAAAGGGGGGCCTTACACGTTTTGCTATGCCCTTTGATCACACGTTTATCTTTAAAGCAGATGGCTGACCACTGTTCTGTTTGTGTCAGACACACGCTTGTTTGAAATTGTGGTCAAGGAATGAGGCTGAAGCATCTCTTGGAGATCAACAAATTACAAAATCACACTGTAAGGGTGTCATCAAGGCACACAAAAGCTTCAACGTCTAAAAGACCCTCTCACCCCCCACCCCCCATTAATATCCATGTCCGCAGCCAAGGGCTTTACATAATATCTCCATGAAAGTTCCCAAACCTCACCAACATACAGAGAAGATAATCTACTAATATGATTATTGTTCAGTTATTGGCGTATAAATCTCTGGAGGCCCATCATTTACATTTGCAGAAATCAGCACATTCTAAAGTGGTTTGGAGTTGATTTTTTGCATTGTACATCAGATGGAGCATGTAATTCTACCTTAATAAAGCAGTGTCTGGGGAATAAGGGTGAAGGCGGGAGGGAGGGGCTCGGAATGAGGGTCCGTGTTTAATCTTTCAATCCATATTTATCTGAGGAGTCAGAAAAAAGCTTTGCAAGGAGGCGACATCAAAAGGCCGTCAGATGTCCTCCGAGGCTTTCAAGTGAGCCGCGCCGCTCTTTTAATGCGCTGTGAAGTGGTCATTTATGATTTCAACATTGCGTTAGCCTTTGTCACCGTCGCACTCTTCGCCGGTGTGATTTTTAACCATTCTGGTACCGTCGGTTCACGGAGCACAAAGGGGCGCAGCGACCGAATTAACAACGCCGGCGCGGTCTTATAAGACTGTCGGATCGCAAAATACCGATTTTACTTCTCCACGCTTTAACAGGCGGATGTATCTATCTGTGGATGCTGCTTGTTATTTCGCCAAAACCGTCGCTTAGACGTACGATCATAGCCGAGCTCACCGATCGCCATGGAAATGATCTTTTTGCTCTCAAACTCCTGCAGACGGACCGTGTCGCTGCTGACAACAGGTTGGCAACCTTTCATTAGTAGATGAGCTGGATGCATTTATGAGGTCATTTCTGTGGGACGGGAGGTTATGATGATGAATGACAGAACGCCTCTGCCTCAGACCCCCACTCCCCCCGACTAGACTCTGTGTGGTTGCTATGGGGAGGTAAGGGCAATTTAAGCGTCACTATATCCACCAGGGGGGCGCCCTCTTGGGTAAGTGGCTTTGCCATAGAAAGCTGACGCCTGCCATTGCCGTCAAGGTTGTTGCAGGCGGCTCTTTAAGCGCGGAGTCGCCATGTTAAGAGATGAAAGTTGCCGCGCGAGAGTGACGGAAAGGGGGAGAATTACGGAGGGATCGGTGCCTGGAAATGAGTTCTGGGAATGTTGCTTACAAGAGAACACGCTGGAATATTACCTAATCAGTCAAATCCAGCCAAGCTGACACCTCTTGTGAGACACCCCATGATACCCCCCCCCTGAACCCCCCGTGCCCCCTACCCGTGGTTCAGCCCTAAGGGAGCCCCCAAGAGACAGTCTGTGGTTCGGAGGTTCTCCTTGACAGACATTCCTAAAATTACTTGAGTAGTTTTGCATACAGTGCAGTATCTATCTACCGCGGGCACTTTCCCCTCAATTAAAAGTACACCGGTGAAGCTGCATATTTTGCATTTTGTGACAATGTGAGTGTTAAACTGAAGGTGATCTTAATAGGATTTTCTGTGGTTGGGAACCAGAGATTAGAAGCTTTATATTGCGGCGCTTGCTATCTGAACAGGGGAGTGTTTTAATCTGGGATGGATTAAAAAAAAAAAAAAAAAAAAAAAGAGAGAGACACTGGAAAGCCAAAAGTACAAGATATCAAAAAGAACTGCCCATTACCTCTTCATTTGAGAGCAAGCACATTTAATATAAAAATATATTTATTGTGGCTTAGTATATATCTGTCAGTGATTTGATATATATATAAAAAAATATATAAATATACAGTATATTTATTTATTTATCTCTGCTGTAGTGATTTGATCAGCAGTAAACAAATATAAGGGTTCGCAAGACAAGTTGGTGACAGTATTTTTTCATACTGCAATCACATGCTGTAATTATCAATAAATACACACACACACACACACACACACACTTAAACGGATATACTGTACTGTATATACACAGACTTCCGTTCATAATGGATGACCACAAACTAAAAGGAAACGGCACCAGGGTGCGATCCGCCTACAGCTGTTAAAAATGTTATCCATCTTTAATCAAATTTGACAGCTAATCAAGTGAGGTGTTTGTGATTCAGTCAGACAGACATTGCTAACTCCATCAACATTTGAATAATACATGTATGATTTTAATAATGTTTCTATTAAGCATCTCAGCTGATGAATTTTTGGGCTGCACTGTTTGTCTGGTTTTTTTTTACCTCAGATGAGCTATAGATTTTTTGATTAGCTTGGAGCAATAATTATGATAGGGAGATGGGCGGAGGGGCTCGGCAGTGTGGGATTTCAGTTAAGGGGGAAAAAAAAGGTAATTACTTATAGGTAAGATTAATTAATTTCTAATGAAATTCACTGATTTTGCGTGACAGCTGCCAAGACTCATTCAAGAATGTAGGAGAGTGAAGGAGCTCTTGTAATGGCAGACAAAGGGGGCTATCATCCACAGAATGTGGGTTTCACTGCACAGAGAGGGAAGAGGGTGCAACTGACACATCAACAAAACATGGTGGGCTTCCTGTTAGAGACTATCAATTACTGACATCCACAAAGCCCGGGACATGTGTTTCATCTCTTCAGCCTAAATAGCCTGAGAAGAGGCCATTCTTCTTCCTACCTCTGTATCTGTCTGTTTGTATGACTACATAAAAATTAGGTGTGTGTGTGTGTGTGTGTGCGTGCGTGCGTGTGTGTGTGTGTGTGTGTGTGTCTGTGTGTGTGTGTGTGTGTGTGTGTGTGTGTGTGTGTGTGTGTGTGTGTGTGTGTGTGTGTGTGCAGGTGCAATAGTGCATGAGATTTTAACAGGTATACAATTCATCTGTGCAATATAAGAATTATACCAACCCCCTAACTATACTACTTCATGGTTTAATGATTTTCTGTTGAGGAAGTTTTAAATAACAATTTTGCTGTATTATTATTATTATTATTATTATTATTATTATTATTATTATTATTGTTAATAAGCTACACAGTATAAATGTTAAACTCAATGACAATGCCATAGAGAAAATGTTGAAAGTTTTAAGTGGCCCTATTAAAGAAAAATATGTTATCTGAAAACTCAGTATATACAGTAATGACTTCTTCCAAGACATAAAAAGATTTTCCAAATAAACCCTTTTCGTTTTTCCACGCCGAGCAAAAATGGTTGTCACGTCATCCTCGCGCGATTTATTTTCCCGTGTAAACACGACACATTCCCACATCTCATTATCCTCCGACTCCCAGGGCTCGCCTCCACCGCGGCGTTGCTGACGTGCGACCCTGTGACATTCTCAAGCCATCGAATTAGCGCATGGCATCTCCCCCTCTCATACGGAAGTTGACACTACATCTTGTTTTGTTTGTTCCGAGGATTAAAGCCAGCGTTTGCAAGAGTGCCGATCCCGACACGGATCACAGAGTATTACGCGCTCCCGCCTCCGGACGGATCTTCTCGTATCTGTGCGAGGGACCAGGAGTGCCACAAAAGGCCGGCCCATTTAATTGTGCGCGCTCGCCATTGTCCCCTCCTCTCGAGGCCTGACACCTAATCATGATAGTGGAAGTGGATGCGGGTTTCAACTGTGTCTCTCTGGCTTACCGAGGGGGGGGGGCGGGGGTCAGGGGCTTCGTCGGTGAGCCGCTTTGACGAGGTACCCTATCTGGTACCTTGCCCGGGAGAAAGTGCCTTCACCTCGTTTGAGTGTCAAACTTTAACCTTTCTCAACTTTAATTACACTAAGTAAGTTTGGACGGTGCCCCGGTGCTGTCTCCCTGACTCAGCGCTCTGCCTGCGCTGATAGGAAGCCTGCATGGGTGCCAGGCCCCCCGCCCCCCTGCCCTGACACGCTGATGCTACGCTGCACCGACGCTGACGTCCGCTTTGGCTGGCTCCCTGTATTAGGCAGGCAAACGCACGCACACACACACACACACACACACACACACACACACACACACACACACACACACACACACACACACACACACACACACACACACACACACACACACACACACACACACACACACACACACACACACACACAGCAGCATGCATGCACAGGAGCACAAACACAACACAGAGGAGCATCTAGCACACACGTGTACACACATACACAGTAATGTACACACAAAATACAAATGTGTGGCGTCCTCTACTATATAAAGTATATCTTGACAACTGCCACAACAAGGATAAAAATAAAAATCACTTCCAGCAGCGGAAACTATAACAACAGATATTTGGTTTTGAAATTTTGTGCCTCAAAAGGAATCTGACTGTGGACAAAATGGTGGTTCTCAACCAGGCAGCTCAACCCCAGGTATTGAATAACATCACCTTACAGGACACAGTTTAGATAAATATGCTTTTTTCCCCCCCACTTTTTCGCACGTCATTCTAAACTGGTCATAATATATGTTTTAAATTGCAAAGTGGATTGAGTTAAACTCGAAATCGAATCACCAATCAAAATTTGTAACACTCAAGGTAAGCACACACTCCAATCTTTGATGGATCATGTTTCACTTCACGCATATTAACACATGGATGTGTAATTCCTCCCTTGCCACGCCATGTGATTCAGAAAAGCCACACATTGTGTCAACCGCACCCGCTTGATGGTGTCGAGATGTGTTTGGTTTGAGTGAATTTGAAGGCATGATCAGGTAAATATTTCTAGATTATTCTGTAATCGGACGGCATTTAAGTTTGCATTGTTTGTTTTTTTAGTTTGAGTTTTTCCATTAAGTTTAATACGTTTGTTGTTTTGTTATGAAACTAGTCAAATAATTCAAATTCCAAACTCTTTTTAAATTGAATTGCCGAAAAGAAATGCGCTTGCGCTTATTGAAGTATTTATTGTATTAAATCTGATCTAGCCTGGTATAGCCCGTAATGGAATTATGATATTTAATATGCTGAACACATTTGTGTAGTTCAATTGCGTCAATATACGTGCTCATTTCATTAAAGGGGACCTATTATGTTCCTTTTTACAAGTTAATAGAGGTCTCTGAGGTCCCAAAAACCCGTCTTTGAAGTTTGTTGCTGAAAAATACCACTCAGATTATGGATTCTAGCCATTCTTATATGCCTTCTAAAGTCCTCTTGTTCCAAGACAGGCTGTTTTTTGGTGGGAGGAGCCACCCTCCTGAGGCCCTGAGTTCTGAGTCGATGGGCTTGGAGCACAAATTCCGGGTTCTGTTCTGAGCCAATGGCGTTTGAGCATGGCTTCCGGGTTTTGTTGTATTTACAGCAACCCTAGAGATGGTTGAGTTTAGCTATAAGGTTAGAGATGGTTATGTTGAGGTATAATGTTAGATACCAATCAAACCGTGGTGGGTGGGATAAAATGTTCGACGTTGCCCCATTCTGCAGGCTGCAGCCAGGTAGTCCCCACGCACACCGCACCGTGACGCGATGCGACGCTCAGACACAGGGATATTTTCCTTTCACGTTAACGTCATAAAATAAAATAAAATCGATTAATTAAATGAATAAATACATTATAATATAAACAGAATCGTTTTATTGGTTTTGTTTGGTGAAACGCACAGCAGATGGGATGAAGCAGATTACCATATAAGGAAATCCGTGACGAGCCGACGTCAGCTCGTGCCGAGAGTATTAAAAACATTGGAACCTGAGCGTTTTACTCAGAGATTACTTCATGGCATTCGTTTACCTCATTATTTGACACGTTGGCCGCGTCTAATGTGAACATCCCACATTGTAACATTATATATAAGACAGAAAATAAGGAAAAGCATGATAGGTCCCCTTTAAAATGAGGAGACAGAAAATTGGAATTAAAGGTGATAGCCAATCTATAATGCTATGAATCTAGCCAGTCAGTTAAAATTTGTAAAAACCGTTAGCTTAGACCAGGCTGGATATCTTTTCAATAGACTTAATTGATATGTCATTTTAGAAACAAAGTATTGAAAGTTTTGAAAGTGTGATCAAAGAAACCTTGCGTTATGCTGCTGTTGTGTGTTTCAAATAATACTGATACTGTTTTTAATATATATTTTTTAAACAACTCAATTTAAGATGAGTTTATTTGCCTCTGTTCATAAGCGCCTGTATATCAATGTCTTGGTAAACACCACGTGAAACAATTAGAAGCAGCAGACAAAGGGTAATGAGACGCAGGAAGAAAGGGGCACATTTCATCATGTTGAAACGGGTGAAGATAATATTCTTTCTTAATATCATGGATGACCTTCTTACACAGCGGATCACAACTGTGCCAACAACCTTGCAGCCTACGTGTGTGGAACAAGGGAAAATGAGGAGAGAGGGAGGGGCAGAGGGGAAACGTGAGGGGGAGAGAGGGAGAGATGAGCAGAGAGAGAGAGAGAGGGGCAGAGATATGTGGGGGAGAAATATTAAAGAAGAGGTAAGATATTGTTGGGTTTTATTATAACAAAAAATATCTATAAAATCTGATGGATATTTATGCTCGAACTGACTTGGTCAGCCAATCGATTCCCAAGGAGCCGATGGGCCTTATTCACATGTGCGCCCTCATCATAATAGGACCTTTTTTTTTAGAGCCATCTAATTCTGATGATGAATTGGACTTCCAGAGCAAGCCAAAAAGGAGTTACTGTGGTAACGGCATGATCTGTCAATCACTTGCAATCAGCCTTTTTCTCTGCTCATTGCTCGACGCCTCAAGATTAGGACCTTCACGGCGGGGGGCTTCAAAACACTCAGAGAAAATGAGGAACCGTGCGGAAGTTCTACGGGCTGTTTGTAAACTTTGCAGAGCGACCCTTTGGCTTTGAATGACCGGCGGTTGAGAAGAACTGAAAACCTTAAATCTCCTGTTATGGGAGACGAGGAGGCTTAGTCAGCAGTAAATTGTTTTCATTGTGTCCCCGCCCAACCGAGTTTGCACAAGATCGACAAACAAATACACAAATACACTCGATGTGACGAAAAAAAAAAAAAAAAATGCAGACGCAAAGGAGATATCTATCTGCTCTCCAATGACAACAGTTATGGAAAGAGCATCTGGTTGTGACCACAGAGGCTCGTGAAATGACCACATTATGAACACAAGGCCATTTAAATGCTAATGCAGTCTGTGTATAAGTGTTCAGCAAGGGTTATAAATGTCTTCCTCTGTTGTGCTAATACCCCTGTATCTGTACTTACCATCACTGGCATAGAAACTGATTTACTTAAAAAATACAAAACATGAATCTTTGCTGCCTCAAAAAAACAAACTAACAAGCAAAAACAAAAAAAAGCACAACATGTAAAAAAAATGTTTGTTTAAGATGTTTGAACTGTGGTTTGAAAAGCTCTCCCTCACCATCTTAGGTTCCTTTCTACTCTGGCACTGTGAAAGATGTATTGCCTCAATTCACTCCGTGGGATTGGGAACTGTGACATTACATCCATGTGGAAAGGGGAAAAGCCATATAACAGAAGCACACGGGCTCTAAAGATCTTAATTCCCCATTAGTTCCTTATTCTCTCCAATGACAAAGAGAGGGCCCTTTCAGCCTTGTGTTCCCTTGCATACCAAAGTCATTCAACAGAGGAGACCTTTACCAAGAGCAATGCTCCATTCATGCCATGTTAATTACAATGTTAAACCATTATTTGTTTCAACACCTGGTTAACCTATTCAGACCTGGTTAAATCCCCTTTATTATCCCAGGTGTGATGGGAAGGCACTATGGAGTGAAAAGGGCTGTGTGTACCAGGAACATAATCAAGCCGGCAGTACATAGCGGTGAAAAGCCTCCGAGATAAGATCAAATGTTACACACTCCAGTCTTTGAGTAACGTAGTACTAGGTGGATTATGTCTGAAAAGAGGATTTAGTCAAGGATGTGTCCTCAACTTCTCTTTTTTGGTGCGAAAGTATCATGAATAGCGCACTGCCTCTTCTGCAGCTGTATTAGTAATGGAAAACTCAATTGCTGGCTTAAAAGCAATTGGCTTTGTTGTGCATTTCTGTGCATATATTTGTGTTGCTGTTGGGCCGATTGAAACCAAGATGCCATGCTGTGTCACGAGTATGGTTGGTCCCCCTATTAAATAACCTGTTCACAGAAGGGTCTTCTCATCTCTTAAGCTCCTTTTCTCTCTCCATCCCTCACCTACTTTGAAGTTTGAGCAGTGGTTAGACCATGCCCCTTTGTCCGTTACGATGTCATTAACAAGGCTATACAGAGGAACTTGGTCCCTGCGGAGGCTTTGTTGGGATGACCACTCTTGACTTACCTGCCTTAGGTACTTGTTTGAGGATGATCCCATTTCAATAGGAAATATCAACAGAGGACATAATGGGGCACAACAATGGTAAATGGGGAAGGAGTAGTTATAAAAAAAGAGAATATTAGAACAAGATGTCAGTGGCTTTTCTGAATTCACACAACCCCTCTTCTAATTTCCGTACCTAGCACCTACATTCACGATGGCTCAGAGCTGTTTGTATCCACCCCCCGCTGTGTGGTTCAAATATGGTGCAGGCTCCTATATGGTAAAGGATAGCCGCACAAAGTTCTGATTAACGAATTAACACTCCCTAATAGCCCTTCACCACCCCCCCTTAAATGGATTAAGGTTCCCCTCTTTACTTTCTTTTGCCCAAAATTTAATTAAGATTTAGATTTGGTTGGAACATGCCAGGACAGATTCACAGTGCATTCATGATGTACTTCAATTAAGAAGTAAAGCGACTTAAGCCGCTTCACCAATAATTAGACTATCTCTCCTTAAAATGGTACCTCATTATGCTTTATCCCTGTGTAATTCAATTTCCACGTAGGCTACATCATGGTTGCCGGGACCATCTATTCACATTTTTAAAAGGTCAAGTTCCCAAATTTGTTGGTTTCATTGAGCGGTTCTTCTGCATTCTCTGTCATAATATGCAGGAAAAACATAATTTCACCGCAGCATTTAACTAATGTTTTTCTTTTCCCAGTGTTCAGATCATATTTCTATAACAACTACAGTATGTTTCTATTTTTATACGACTTCTCCCGAGAATATATACAATACTGTACACACAGACTTTTGGCTTAATGTCTACAGTACCAATGTAATGTTGGCTTTCCAAACAGGTTTTGTCTCTCCATTGATATTTAACCCCCTGAGGTAGTTGCCCATGTATTTGTATAGTGATTTAAAACAACAGAGAAAGCCCTGCCCAGTGTTAATTTACTTAAATCAGCAGGGGAAGCTAGTCTGGCCACTGACCATTACACAGTAGGACAGGAGTGTCCAGCTGACCGTCCTTTTAATCGACAACAGCAGGCCTGACGAATTTAACAGCATGGGATTCACATGTTTTTTTTCCAAACAAATAATGTTTATGGAAGATTTATGAGTTCGCCGGATTTATACGGGCTTTTTCCGCCTTTGAGCTCATTCAATTAGAGGCTGTGAACGTCTTGGTTAAAGGGGGCGACGAGACAATTGAAGGTGTCACCTAATTATTTTAGCCTAGCGCCATGCAAACCTGCTGATACACAGAATCCCTGGCCTTGGCTTGGCGATATGAAGTAAAACGGGTTAAAGCAGCAGGGGTGATGCAATATTTGCCCCCCCCCGGTGATGTTCCCCAACCAATGCCATCTTTAAACTGAATCAAGGACCCGCAGGACTGCAATTTGATTAGATAGAAAATATACGCTATGCGGAGTAAATCTAATCACAAGCTTTATATTCATGTCTTTGAATAGAGAGTAGACTGTATCGCGTAAGGTCAGATCGTAATGCAGGGATTTGTACTCAATTCTGTCAGTGCCTCCACATCCACTACTGTTCTTGAGGGCCAGCCAAAACACACAGGGCTGTGGCAAAGAAATAAGTGATCCATGTCACAACTCCATCAACTCGCATGGAAGTATTGCATGGTTTTCTTTACCCCAAGCTGGCCAAAGAAAACTAAGATTGAGAAGTCATGTGAAGAGCACAGAGCCATAGCAGCGGGCCACAATCTCCAGTCTGTCCTAAAGCCAGACTTTTCCTTGTTTGTAAATTAGCTGTGAGTAATGCATTCTGGGAACCTGCCCTGCTGTAGGGCTGCTCCCTCGCTGCCGGACACTCCCATGCTCCCCGTTGACATTACTTTCCCAAATCTGTCCTGATGTTCCTAGTCTGTCTGTAGCAGCCCCGGGGGACACCACGATACCCGGACTTATCCCCAGCCCCCTTCCTCTTTCTCGGTCCAAGCCAGCTGAACCGTGAAAGTCCCTGCCATTACAAACATGGTGACCCCGAACAGGATTGACAGATCGCAGACTGTGGACCACCAGTCCGCTGACATCAATTTCTACTGGTGGTAGGAGAGAACTTGCATAAAAAAAAGAAATGACACGTGGCCAATTATGGGGACGCAATAAGAATGAACCGAGCGATGGCAACCTTGAAAAGCCATAAACAACTAAAGCTGTGTACACTAATATTGCCGAGCACCAAATAGAATAGAGCCAAGGGAAATTTCAAAAAAATATATTGTTTGACATTGGATCTCTGTGAGAGCTGGACCTATTTCCTCCATTGCCTGTGTACTGTCACTGGTATCTCAGCGCCTGATAAAAAGCCTTGGCTATGTCTGCCACATGGGTCCCCAAGCGCCCATTACAGAGCCTAGGGAGGCCCTAAGTGTCACCCATGAAATCAGGATGTTAGGGTATAAAAACAGGGGAGGGACCGCTAGTAATTCTCATTATTGTTAAATGTTGATCGTCCCTGGTGTTGACTTGGCCTCAGTCTGGCTTAGCTGCCAAGCGAAAAAGAAAGATAACACGGACATGTGCGCAGTCAATTTAAAACTAAAAGGTATGGAGTGCGAAAAGATTTAAAGTCTTCCTAAGTATAACGTGACCTCAAATTAATCACACCAGAGGATTTGAGTATTAAAAGGCTTTGCAATTTTCCCCGCCACTGGTTGTCTCATAATTGTCGTAAAAAACATGATCAAATCTCCTAAAATCTGAATAATTATATGGTGTAAAAGTGCAGAATTCCCCATTTATTTTCAGTAAAGGTCAACAGCAATTTGTTAGCTATTAATGTAAAGAATGAACTGCACACATCACTTGCTCTCTGGCCCTCTAAAAACCCATTTGGAAGGTGTTGATTGGCAGAGAGAAAAGAACTTCTCAATGGCAGATTTCTTACGTCCATAATAGCTTAATGTCTGGATTTGACAGAGATATTGGGGGAAGAAGGGTGACTCTCTGCGCGTCGGCGTGGCCCAGAGGCTTTTGCTGTCACAGCTGATGACAGTAACTTTCTCCATGCAGATTAAATTGGTGTTTACAGATTTGCCCTGGGTGTACATTTTTTCCCCCCGCTGGGCTCCACTGGCTGGTGATGAGTCGCAGACTAGACCAGCTCTCCAAGACACTGATGCTTATGCTTCCATCACATGGAGCCGGCAGTGGCTTAGCAGCAAAGGGAGATGCACGGCTACCAAGTCACACATGCTATATTGTACTAGAAATCCAGTGTTTTTTCAATATGAAAGTGCACAATATAAAAATAAAATATAAAATGATGAGCCTTGGTCTAATCAAATCATGCACAAGAAGGTGAAATAGACATAATGAAAAGCAAATGGCTATTTAATCGTCTCGATCCAAGGCACTATTATGCAACTTATACCAGTGGATACTGTATCGGTGAAGAAGGTTTTATAAGTGCTCTTGTTATGCTGGGTTTTTACAGCTGGGCAGTAAAAGAATGTGTTCAAAGTTTAAAGACACAGAGGGATTGTTTTCACAGATGCCTTTTTTTCTTAGTCTCTACTTCAAAAAGCAATGGAATTTGGCTCATCAGAGAGTGCAGCTTGGGTTATGGACGTGAGTCAATGGAAATCAGATGGGATATATACGGTACATATATACATATATACATACATACATATATACATACATATACATATATACATACATAAATACACATATAAATATATCTACATACATATATACACATATAAATATATCTACATACATATATACAGTATATACACACATAAACATATATATACACA
The DNA here is from genome assembly GCF_960531495.2 of Zeus faber. Taxonomy (NCBI): domain Eukaryota; kingdom Metazoa; phylum Chordata; class Actinopteri; order Zeiformes; family Zeidae; genus Zeus; species Zeus faber. Next base: position 19,620,086 of record NC_137206.1, on the reverse strand, counting down.
TATATACATATACACACACATATACACATACATATGCACATTAATATAAACATATACCCACACACAAACAAAAGAGGAAAAGCATCAAAATTAATTTCAGGAGAACGATCTATGACTCAAATGTCACACAAGCCTTAGGGTGTTAAGAGAACCGTTCATATTTTGCAGCCTTTGCAACTGGCAACAAATAAAATGCCAATACTATATAATCACTACTCTACCGCTATAGTCCCATACTAAAGATATATTTTACAATGCGGCTATACCATACCACTTGCCATGAGACCAACACACACACCTTGTTTAGAGTGTGTTTGTGTGTAACACACACACACACACACACACACACACACACACACACACACACACACACACACACACACACACACACACACACACACACACACATTCAATTCAATTTCAAGAGGATTATTTGTCGCATATTCATACGTTCATACATATATGCAGTGAAATGCACCTGGAGATTATGTACAATAGTTACTGAACCGAACATAATAGGTAACCTAATTCCAACCTAGATAACTAACTGAAACTAAAAGGACTGTCAATGCTGAACTCACCACTATATATATAGTTTAGAGGTAGATTCTTGACAAATAAATGTCTCCCAATAGTGATAATATGAAGCACTTGCAACTGCTTTGTCAGTGGTGCGATGCAAAATCTACAGTTTTAGTGGCTTATCATTTGCATTGATTAAACTTTCAGTGCACAATTGCGGGCCAGACTATGTTGATTATCTCAAGTGTTTAAGATAGAACATTTACTCTGGAGTGCACTTTGTTTGTGAAAAATAAATTGGAAAGTTCAATTTCTTTATTGAAAGAAGTCATTCATGATCCTCACGCAACTCATTCTATTATTTAATGAAACATATTACAACTGGTATGTGAGACGTCAGACAGTTTTCCAGTTAGAAACTGCCATAATATGAAGATGTAAATGGTGGAATATGTTGTATGTACCTAACTTGCTTCTCCACTATACTGTCACCGAATAGTCTCAGATGAGGAGTAGCAGCATCCACAATGTGTGTATTAATTTCAGGTTGTAAACAGTGGTCTCAGAGCGCTGGGTAGTTATCGAGTTGTGGCCCCCGGCGTAGGATTGATCCACTTCAGTCCTGCAGCGGGGGGAGGGGGAGCTCTGGAGGGGCTCAGCGGGGCTCCAAATCAATAAGGTTAATAGATGTGGGGGCCACGCAGTCAGAGGTGTGCTGCCTGGCATTTTCGGTGCCAATGAGGAAAATTCCTGATGACAAGGTGTCTCTTTTGGAGGCTGCATTAATGTCACTCTGATTACATAAAGGCAGGATGTCAGATATAGTGGGTTCGGGGAGCCTTGTTCACTGGCCATTAACTGGAATTAGCTTTACAAGGAGACCCTTCAGATTGGGGACTTTAACTTGCCACCTCTTCATTCCCCGTCTATTGAGCACAAATTGCCGAGCCCCCCTCCCTGTTCCCTCTGTGTGCTATTCTTTCTCTCTGATTTCTCTAATGCCAACAGTTTCATAATCACTTGATGAGTAATTTCCTCTCATTTTCAGACCTGGAGAGCGAGGTTTTATTTAGAAATTCCTTTTTTCTTCCAGCCTCATTTTTATGGTATTTCACACATCACGGAGGAGCATAATGGAACGTGGAGGAGGGACGGAAAGAAATCAACCCCGAAACAAGCTGGCGGACACCCCAAATTTGCCATTCACTGATTTATATCAGTGCTGATCTTAGTTCATTTCTTTTTTCACAAAGCTGCTTTTATCATCCGCCCTAGCAGGAAGGGACGACACACAAACACATACAGACCCACATTAGACTATCCATATTGGGCATATCCAAACATAACTGGAGAATGGTCTCTGCATCTCGCTGAGCGTCGTGAAATAGCATCCTCCTCCTGTCGGTTTAGCAGGCTGCACACTGGTGAAGCACGCAACTGCAGCATAGTGGAGAAGGGGCATGTTCAGGGCGTTGCTGACTTTCTGCGGGCGTGGCACGGCAGGGGCCCGCTGGGTCGGCGGTCGGGATTTGGGAACACTCGGAGAGGGCATTGGAATAGCGGCAGATACATAAGCGACTTTCCGTGAAGACATCGGGCTGATTGCTGATCGCGACACCGAACCGTGCGCTCGTCATTCACAAGTTTATTTAACGCCGGTAGAATTTACCGGCAAAACAAGCTGACCGGCTTGACGGGTTCACCAGCCGAACGACAAGTCGCCGGCCGTTTGATTGAGCGGCTTTCTCACGAAAAAACTACAAACGAGATAACATTATGTCTAGCTGGCATTCTGGAATTATTCGTTTGCATTTCAAGGACTCCCCTTTGACAGCAAAAAGGTATCCATGCCATCGAGCCGCCGGCTTGGCTAACCACTCACAGAATCGATATGTATGTGTGTCACAGCCTTCCTCTTTAACTTACTTACTTAGACTTTAGAGTTCCTCCCGTTCCTTCTGGAACATTGGGCGACGAGTCCCCTCCATTTGCTCTGGTCCCTGGCGACCCTTCTTGCTCCATGCCAGCTGACACCCATTTCATTTAGGTCTTCCTTGGCTGTCTGTCTCCATGTCTACTTCGGCCTCCCTCTCTTCCTCTTTCCACCCTCTGGCATCCAGTCCATTGCCACACTTGCCGGTCTCTCTCTTGGCGGTCGGAGTACGTGCCCAGCCATTCTCTTTCTCCTGGCAGAGACAATATCGGACAGGGCTGCCACCCCTGCACCTCCTCGTTGGTGAGGTAATCTCTCCATGAGATCCTCAAGATGGATCTGAGGCATCGTCGATGGAAGACATCCAACTTGTTGTTGATGCTGGCTGTCTTCATCCACGTCTCACAGGCGTCGGTCGCTGTTGGGATGACCACTGACATGTAGAGGCGTAGCTTTGTGTCCGTATTGATTGCTTTGGACGACCAGATGTTGCGGAGCCGTTGGAATACTCCTACAGCTTTGCCGATTCTGGTTCGTACATCTTTCTCAACATCTCCTGTATTTGAGATGTTACTTCCAAGGTATGTGAAGTTCTCAACGTACTCTACGTCATGTTCGCCTACAGTGAGAGGTGGAGGGTGTTGGTCCTGTCCGACGGTCATGGCCTTGGTCTTTTCTTGGCTTATCCGTAGGCCGACCTTTTCCCCGTGCTTATGGAGGTTGTTGGTCATCTCTTGGAGTGCAAGGTGGGTATGACTGAACAGAGCCAAATCGTCCGCAAAAGTCCAGGTCGGCCAGTCTGTCCCCTCCCCACTTGATGCTGAAGATTTCACCAGTGACGGTCTTCCTCATCACAAAGTCGATGACAATAATGAAAAGCAAGGGTGACAGGATACAACCCTGTCTTACTCCGGTGACGATGTCAAAGTCTTCTGTTGAGCCGTTGTTGGTTTTGACTCTGCAAGTGGAGTTGTGGTACAGGGCCCTGAAGATGTTGACGTATTTTGGTGGTACACCATACAGCTGGACAAACTGCCACAGTGATTCCCAGTGGATGCTGTCGAAAGCTTTCTTAAAATCGATGTAGTTGATCATGAGGGGTGTCTGGAATTCTTGGCACTGTTCAATGATGTTGCGAAGAGAGAAGATCTGTTCGGAGCAGGACCTTCCCTTCCGGAAGCCAGCTTGTTCTTCCCTCAAGAAATTATCCACCTCTTCTTTTAGGCGTTGGAGCAGTACACTGCAGAATACCTTGCCAGGGATAAACAGCAGTGTGATGCCTCGCCAGTAGTTGCAGTCCACGAGGTTTCCTTTCTTAGGCAGCTTCACAATGACCCCACGTCTCCAATTGGCAGGAACTTCTTCTGCATGCCAAATCATGTTGAACAAGCGGGTGAGGCTCTCCACAACGACCTCCTGGCCGTGCTTCAATAACTCGGCAGCTACCCCATCAAGTCCTGGTGCCTTGTTGTTCTTAAGGCTCTTGATTGCTCTGGCAACCTCTGACCCGGTTATCTCCTCTGAAGTAACATTCAGGGTTGCAGCTGATGGTTCCCGGTCAAAACTGAAGAGTGTAGAAGGCGTTGGCTGGTTAAGAACCTCGCTGAAGTGTTCCACCCACCTAGCCTCCTGTTCTTCGTCGCTCAGAAGTGCCGTGCCATTCTTGCTCCTGATTGGCACACCGGAACTGCTCCTGGAGCTGGTTAGCTGGGGGCTGGGGTCGGGCCTCCTGCTGGATTTCACCCGGCCCTGTCATCGATACATCCAAGGATGTGCCGTCTCTTCTTCGCCGTGATTTACCGGAATGGCTTCTTCTCGTCGTTTCTGTAACATGCTTTTTTGTCCGGGGTGAGGTTGTTAACCCCACCGCCAATCCCCAACCTGGAGGACCGGGTGCTGACTTTCGTCTGGCCTCTACTCTGAAACCTGTCCGGCATGGTAAAACCTGCCAGGGGGTGTGCCCCCCCGCTGGTGTAGCTTTCAAGAGTCATAGAGACACACAAGCCTCTCCACCAACGACAAGGTACCAGCACAAGGAGAAGCCCTTCCTCTTTGGAACCAAGCTAAATTTGGGTCCAATTTCTTTTTCCCACGTAGAACGAGCGGCAGTCCACGGCGAGTCTTTTGTGATTTTCTTTCCCCGCGCTGAAAGTTCGCGCTTCGCTTTACCCCCCCTCCCCCGTGCCGTCCGCAAGGCCGTTAAGATTTTTTCAATGGGCCCCTTCAGTTCTGTCCACTTCAGACTTACAAGCGCAGTTTGAATGGGGAGATGGAAATGAACCACTCTAATCCCGTACCTCGCTAATGTTTATACGGACGCAATACAGAGAAGCGTGAACGTACGTACGTGCATGCATGTGCGTGCGTGTGTGAGGAGACAGAGGAGGATGGCCAATGTAACACCTGCAATTAGACATGCACCTGCAGCAGCTGAATTAAGGGGGAAATGCAGAAGTCATGCTGGCTCGGGTACCCACAACAGCCCCCCACCCCCACCCCCCCTAAACAAAACATTGAAGTCATTTACAATAAAAGAATCCGTTGTCTCCTTTCGTCTCTCTAAAGGGCCCTCTGCATAGGAAATCAGTTGTCTCCCACATCACGGGCATCATGTGGCGTGCGCTCCAATGGAAATGAGTTTTGGCATTGTTGTGCCGAGGCACTCCCCCCTCTAATAAATTGTGGAGGATTAAGAGAGAAGAATGTAATAAAGGATAGTCATTTCATCGTGACAGCCATTTTTCAGAGGGGGGTTGGGGGGGAGATTTAAAGGATAATCAGCCCTAGGTTTATTTCCATGACACGCATTACAATTTGCTTCTTTGAACTTTGCTGCCACTTAGGTTCGTAGATTTGTGGAGAGAAAGAGAGAGAGAGAGAGAGAGAGAGAAAAAGAAAAAATATATAGACTTATCAAATGTGCAATGTTTGAGGCTTGAGTGACTTATTAGAGACATCTGAGTGAATTATTAAAACCGTTATGGCTCATGGAGATTATAAGGCCTTAATCTAAACACTTTGAAGTATGCGTGTGTGTGTGTGTGTGTGTGTGTGTGTGTGTGTGTGTGTGTGTGTGTGTGTGCGCGCGCGCGCGTGTGTGCTTGTGTGTGCACGCGCGCATGTGTTTAAGAGTGAAGTGGCAGCCCTGATGTTTCTGCATTAAAAAGCATAGTTCTTGGCACATAAAATAAAGTCTTAAGCTAGAAACGACGTTACATGTTCCGACTTGAAAACGTCCCGTTGTTGCCTTTCCGTAGGCTTCGGCTGAGGAGGTAGAAAAGCTTTTTTTTTGTTTTTTTTCTTCCATACACAGAAATATCACCTTTATTGTAAAATGAACCTCAAGCAATTTGATGGTTTCGCCGTTAATTAAGTACGCCGAACCTCATTGGGATTTGCCGTTTTGCCGTATTTCCTTTTCATTGATCATGAAGTCAGCTTCAATCCGGCCTCATCTGAAGGCTTGTTTCTTTTTTTTTTTTCGTCTCTGTGTGCGATTGGAAACACTTCAGAAATGGTGACCGACAGCAGGTGAGGGCTGCGCCGGTCTTTCAAGTCCCTGCTCCGTATTGATCCTGTGCATATTCCCAAAATCAAAGAGCGCATCAAAGGCATAACTAAACTCTTAAAGACTCTGCGCGGTCGCAAAAGGGCATCAGTGACAGCGTGAATAAGAAAAGCAGGTGGTGGCCGCTGGCCAAAGCAATCACCGCTCCAGCCCCCTCCAAAGCCGCAAACCCAAATGGCAAAGCATCTATTTTCATCTATTGGTACTTAAGCTTCAGTCGGTCCCTCCAGGAAATCGTGAGTTTGCGTTTGATACAGTAAATACCAATTCAACCGAAAACAGAGGGAGGGGGGGGGAAACAGCGTGACTGTTCGGTAAAAGCTTCATCTTTTTTTACCTTCACATCACCTTCTTTACCTTTCTGTTTGATTAAAATGAAGTCAGAAGATTTTTTTTTTCTCCCTTCTCACTACTATCAAGGAACACAGGTCATTAAAGGGTTGGAAAAAAAAACCAAAGTCAGACCCGTCTTCATGATAACCCGTCACCGTGACAGCGAGCCCTGCGCCGGGGCCTCGATTGCCTCCGCGATCGGCACAATTGATGACTTCGACTTAACTACGTGGAGGCTGTCACTGCAACACCTCCCCGCTAGCGCCAGATATATCCGCATTTCCTCAACCTCTAGCTCTTCCTCTGATGTATGCCTGTCCTCCGCTCTCCTTGGGCGCACATGGGAGTTATTTGAGCCTTTTCTGGCAGCAGCGGGGAGCGGCGCTGCCACGCCGGCTCTCTGCTGGATTGCCCTCCTTGCGTGCGTCTTTGGCCTCGTTCCTCTCGTGACGACGCGGGGTCAAGTTCACAAGGGGCTGATTTAACTCATTCACCGCGGTCCGCTGCCACTGGCCTCGTGCCTGCCAGCCCGGTTATTCCGTGGCGACGCTAAGTGTTCCTGAAACGAGGAGACAAAGTGCCTCTTTTACTAGATTCACCAAGATTGAATTTCTCTCGATGATGGGATGATTTACGCCCGGCCCTCCCCGGGGAGTAAACCTCAATGAAATTTAGCTTAGAGCAATTTGAAGGTCTTTTTGTGGCAAATATAAATTGGAAATGATGTGTCTATACTGTATATACAGTATAATCTTTTTTATTTTTGTCGAGTTCAAGTGAGAGATTTCAACGCAGAACATCTTTTTTTTTTTTTTGTTTTGTTTTTTCCCCCGAAAATGAGCGCGGGAGATGTTAAGATCTTTCGCAAATACAGCTTAGAAGGAGAACCTCCAGGAGAGAACCAGCCTCACACTATAGCTCAGAGAATGTCATGCCGAGCCTAAACATTATTTTAGGGTTCAGTAAATGTAAAGTATTCTATAACAGCAGGAGTCCGCCTCAGATTTAAGAGTATGTCAGTGTTGCACCTGTAATCCACCGCAACAAAAAAAGATGATACGGGGGAATCAAAAAAAAAAAATCTATTTTCCCGTCGGTTTTTAACTCTCACACCCTCCTCACAACTGGTTGGAGGTTCAGCTTCGATGAATGCCTGTAAGCGCCTTAATTATCACACTGTAATCTGTGATTTAAATCATTCCTGGACAAAGCGGTATATAAAACTTGTCATCTTTCCAGGTGATGTGTGGGTGTAGTGACTGTGCAGCAGACCAATATAAACGTCTGAGCCTCATGCCCTCGGATGGCCTGTGATCCCATGTAACCAGTGCTTGAAGTGGGGCGGTACTCGCCGGAACGCGGTGCCGGCACTTTAAGGTTTTACCCTTCGGCCTGCTCGCGCACCGGCACTTCTCACAAGCTGCCGGTTCTTCCCTCTCGAGGGGACAAATCCAGTGGACATAATGTGAAATATATCATATTTTATTGAGTCGGAGCTCACTTTTTATTTGAATTATTAGAATGCACATGCTGCGATTTTTGTTGTTTTTTCCTTTTTATTGACTGCGTTTCTGAAAATGTTTGTGTGTGAGTAGCCCGTGCAAGAAACGGCTTTGGCCCTCCTAACTCGGGCTTCCTGTCTCCACGGCGGGCTCCCAAAGATTTCCCCAGAGATACAACTTGAGTAATGCTCTCGCATTAGTGGGGCAAACAAGGTATAGTCCTCAAATGAGGATGATTAATTCCGGTTCACACCCTGCTCCCATTGTACCTTGTGAAGGTTTCCAAACAAAACTGTTTTGGGCTAATGTGAAGTATATTTTTAATGAAAACCTTCAAATTTTCATTGAGAAGAATGGGCGTCGCTCGTGGTGAATGAAAGGGCAAGTGAGCAGTGTCTGTGGGCGTGGTGGGACATTTCCTCTGCTTTGGTGTTTGTGATCCGTATAATGTAATTAAAGGCAAAACGTAGCAAGCCATTTCTTAGGGGAGATATCTATTTATTTCAAAATAATGACGGTGCAACAATTCTATACTTCATGCTGAAAAATAATTAGACATTATTTACTTTGCTATACGGACATGCATGTTTTTATTTCCATTTCTTTTTTCTTTTGACATACTTCTGCCAAAACGCTTTCGGAAAGGACAATCGGGATGCCTAGAAAGGGTGTGAAAAAGTGCAGTGTCTGTGGCCAAATGAACTATGGCAGACCGGAGATTGTGAATAGGCCTTTTACAGGTCACAGAATCTATTCAGCCGAGTGACTTTGTTATTATGTGACCATCATAGATGGGCCTAATTAATATTCTAATCATAGGCTCCCACACCATTGTCGGCAAAATCATCCTCGGAGCCCAATTTCCCCAGACTCAGTTGTTCACTGGCAGTGTTGGTTAGAAGCGGCATCGATGGAACAGAAACATATTTTTAACAGCAAGTTAATTCTGTGTTCATTGTTTACACCATATTTCCATAATTATTCTCCTAACTCTTACATACACAATCAGAATGTAACCATTACAATTTAGAAAAACTATTTGAAGTTGGAAAAATGCATATGAAAAGTCAAAACAATAAAGTAAAAAATAAAACATTTAAATATGTATAGGGAAAGTGTTAAATTTCTAATTTTAACTTCTTTTTTAAGAGGCTGTGAACAATGCGGAAATGTTCAATCAATATTAGCTATTTATAATGATCACTGTACTGGATGGGGCAAAGGGAAAGATGTACTTACAATATATACATGAGGACAATTAGTCATAAATTGCTATGGATAGTATTTAACTTCACCCACACACATTTAAACCTCACAAAAAATATATATTTTTGCTTAGAAAAACGTCACACATCTACAGCAAATTAACAAATCCCAGGCCTTTTTCGGGTTGAAGATCAGGGACGAGGAGAGCGAAAAAAATAAACAACCGTTTCAAAGTTCTTGTTACGCTCGTACAAATGTCTTCACAGGCACTACGTCACACTGCTCTCCACACGAATACAGCTCCGTCAACCGACGCGAACACAACTTCTTTATCGGCGCGCAGCGGCAATTTGAAGATTGATAAATCTCGCGATCGCAATGTGCGGCGAAAAATTAAGCCGCTTGGAATTGTATTCTAATACCCCTGTTGTTTACGGACCGCCTACCAGAACCGGGCCGCGTCGTTATTGTTCCCTGTCAGCTTTGAGGCTGTCTTCCTTCTCTCTGTGGGGCGTTTTTGGGAGTTATGGAGTGTGGGTGCAGCGTGGAGACGCGGACTCCATTCAGGGCACATCATGACGGAGCTCCTTCAGACGGGAAAGGGAACAGACTGAAATGCTAATTTCCACACCATGATAAATCTGCGGTATGAAATTGTCAGTACAGCACGCTCGCCCTGAGGCTGTGCGTTATTGCTTTATTCTATTAGTCAGTTATTACTAGCAATCACAGTCAACCCCCCCCCACCACCAGCCCCCCCCCCCCCCCCCCCGCCCCCCCCCCCCCCCCTCCCCACACACACACAAAGCCCCCTTTTACATTATATTTATCAGGCGTTGTACAAACGCTGAAAACATATGATGGCAGCCCTAAGAGCCATGTTTCCTCCGGGGCTGGGGGGGGGGGGGGGGGGGGGTCCCCAGCTGTCCCACAGTACATCTGCTCACTACGCTAGGTGGCAGTTACACCATCAGGGCCGCCTCAGTTCAACCCGCATTCAGGTTTCGACGCGGCCTCCTCCGGGATCCAACGTTTGGAGCCAATGTTGCGATGCGTGTTTCCAGAGGAGAGGGGGTTTTGTGTGTGTCATCTTGGATGTTGGATACGCACGTTTTGGCCCTCGTCCACGCGATACCTACAGCGCCCAATCGCCTGATCCGCGTTCTGTGATAACGCAGCATCACTGTCCAGATGCTCGGCCCTCTGCCCTCACTCAACTTCACGTGGTAGCGGAGGGCCCCGGGGCTATTTACTTCCCAATCTGTGGAGTAATTACCATACGATCTAATATAATGCAAAGGCAATCAAAGGATGATAACATGCAATTAAGCCGTGTTCCTCAAATTGTATGCAGGCAGTCTTGCATCTCTTCGGCCCCGAAGATTAAGTACCCATCTTCCAAATGTCAAACTCTAGTGACTTAATCTGATTATTTTCAATTAATATGCATGTCTCCCTGTCCCGCAATCGACGCTGTTATTGACATTGATAAATTGAGCTCACTGCCGCCCAAATTTTTTCCCAGAGACACTCTATTTGGTTGAATGTCACCTGTTATATTTTTCCTCAACTCAACTCGTCCCCCATTTATTCTTTCTCCATCTTCAAGGCTATGCGCGGTCTCTCCGTGAAGCCTCTCCTGTCTAAATCATCTTTAGGATCACAGCAACATAGCGCTATTGAGTGGAACAACAATCTGAAAAGGGCATTGACAAAAACAGGGTGTTGGGATATAATTGTTTGTCATGTCATTTCTCCACTTCGCTAAACCCCTGTGAGTCCCGTTGGAAGGATGCAGGCAGCCGTAGATGACAGGTGCCGGGGGGAGGGAAGGTGTTTATGGTGGGGCCCTGGAGGCTAGCACCAGCCTGGGCTTTGGAGACGGTGCCGTCTGCCTATCTATCCCCAGAAAGAGCTCCCTCAAATTACAGCCCAGGGAAGTGGCAGCACCTATGCCACTCCATACAGACAAGCAAACCAACGTCAAGGGGGCTTGTGAAATGATTAAAGGGGTGGGTGGGGAATAGATGGTCTGTCAGCGATCACAATGGATTTAATAGAAATTTAATGATGGCCGTCGAATGTACTCGGCATTTATAGAACCGTGTTAAAAAAAAACAAAAAACCTCAGAGCGTTCGCGCCGGAGTCGGAGCCGTGGTTTTCCGGAGCAGGCTTGCTCGAATGAGGAGGCCCCCGCTCCGTCACAATTGAGCGGCTTCTTCCATCGAGCCCGAGGGAGCGTGGTGCCCACCGTTTGAAGATTAAAACATCCACTGTCATTTCCTGCTCTGCTGGTTACTTTCCAAAGAAGAGTGGAGATATGAATTGTGTTTTCCACCCCCTTCAGAGCTGATTATCAGGAGCCAGCCTTTCAGCAGCGTCCATGTTTCATGGTGGTCTCAGGAACAAGCCACCAAGGAGGCAGAATAGGAGGGGAGCAGATAAGCTATGTGTTGTATTTGGGTAAACCATTGTTCCAGCCAAGTACAAAGGCAAAGCTTGACTGAGTCCTTTGTACTTTTCGTTGTGTGTACTTGTGGGTGTGTGTATGTGTATGGATGTCCTGTGTGTATGTGTGTGGTACGCACAACTATGAGCATTTCCCAATACATACGTGTTTCCTAAGTTTATTCTCTATGTCGTCTTACCGGGGTGTGTCTGACTGCAGTTTCCAGATTGTTCAAACCCCTCTGTTCTGGCCGTCCTGTTAGCCCGTCAGCAGCGAGTCTAGTCATGAGAAACCACCGCGGAGGACTCGGTGCCATGGTGAGGGCTCTAATAGAGCCATCAGTTAGGGGCCTGTCTACCCAACCATACCGTAGGGCCTCGGCGTTAATGCCGAGGCGCATGTCGTAAGCACCGAGGAGCGGGGCCGTTTGTCAAAGTGCATCCAATGTGAAGGAAGTTGTTAGTTAAGTGTGTTTGCCCTGTCACGGTGCTGCAAAGCCAACCCACCGGAACATTTTCCGTGGCTGGCGTGGGTTTTTTGTCATCCTATCAGTGATGTTGTGTGCCTCAACATTTAATTCCGTCTCAGCAGCAATTTTTTAAGAAACAGATATATGACCACAGCTCCTTATACTGGGTAGGGCCGGATGATATTGACAAAATCAAATATCACAATATTTTTGACCGATAACTTGAAATTGGTTTCTTGGGGATGGCTATTGGTGCTTTCATGAGAAATGCAATCATGGATTAGAACAGCAAGAACGGTTTATTACTGTGTCAGAATATTACGGTCCAAAATCACGACGCAAAATCCCAGACAATCTCTCGCCTCATATGACAATATTCATATTATAAAGTATATTACCCCAATCTAACACCGGATAAATATTAGCAGGGCATATGTGTGCAGTCTGGTAACTATTTTAAGAGACTTGACTCACACCCCCATATGGGGGTGTGTGTGTGTGTGTGTGTGTGTGTGTGTGTGTGTGTGTGTGTGTGCGTGTGTGTGTGTGTGCGTGCGTGCGTGCGTGCGTGCGTGCGTGCGTGTTCCAGCCACTTCCTGTGTGACCTTCTGGACTGCGAGAGGAGACACAGTGAGACACACACCAACTCTGCATGGAGCATCAGCTAACAGTGCCCACTCTCCGTGTCATCCGACCGGGACATCATCCAACTTGTGCTGCGTCACACTTTGTTTCTCAAGGCTTTTCTCGTCCACTCTGTGTCACAATCTTCATCCGGTGTTAAATTACAGCCTCCTTTTTTTTTTTTTTTTACCCTTCCTGCAGTTAAAATGGTGTATCCCGGGGACGGTAATTACCGTGCCATCACAACTCTCTTTGGGCAGATTATAAGTGCTGACGCTCAGGCATGTCGCGGGGTAATTCAAAAAAGAACCGGAGGGAACCAATTTCAGATTTTCGGTTCCTTTGGGGTTTTATAGTTTCTAGTTTTTTGAGGGATTGTTGCAAGCAAAAATGCTGGATTTTGCAGCTGCTTTTATGAAAACCTGCAATGCAAATCACACGGCATGTGCTATTTTGCAGTAAAATTGTGGGAATTGGCAAAAACTGAAAATAGAAGCTATTTTTTTTTACTTTTATCAATGAAGAAAGTGTCACATGTGATCACTTCCTATGGATAAATGTATTGTTCATTATGCATAGTAACGACTGGAAATATTTTAGTACTCCACTATTGCGATTGCTTTGCACTTTTGCTCTGGTTCCACTATTCTAAACAATAACCTTCCAATTCAGCATATGGTAAGCACCAAATAAAACCAGTACTCTATGCAATGTGCGGACATTGCCAGTGACCAAGGTTATGTCAGGGAAGGGGCAACAGGTTTAAGCAGTCTGCTGATTCGGCCATTTTAATGAGGAAAAGTTGGGGCAATTTCACAAAATTGCAAGGTCGTGCAAATGTTGCAAACATTGGTTGCATTTGCATTAATTACCACAATCGCAAAATCAAGATTTCCAGGCGGGGCTGGATTTTGGTCCCTCACCTCTATAGATGTTAGCATGGCAAAAATATCAGACAAAAATGATGGATCTGCGAAGGAGCAGGGTACGAAATGAACACATTGTGTATAGGCCGTATGCCTGGGTACACATATATTTGTGTTGTTTATTTGTGCTTCCAGTGTCAATGGAAGCAAAGTTGGTGCGGTGTTGTTTGGTTTGTTCTCCAACTGACATAGAATTCCACCAATGGGTAAATAAATGTGCTACTCAAGTCTGAAAAAAGGTTTATGCATTTCCTCTAAAATAAACTCCACGGAGACATGTTAAAAGTTGTTTACCGAATTCTCCTGTTTGTCACTATGATTCAAACATGACTCTGAATCCATCAAAAAAATAATAATAATAATAAAAAAAGTGTTTTTCTCCAGACAGTGTATTGAAAAGGAAAGTATTCAAATAGAATTCATGGAAAATATTTCTGACATACAGAGCATCTCAACACTTCTTTGAGAGAGGTATATTGCCAGAGGGTGAAATTGAAATAGTTCAGCTGTTTCCCATACAACTCTCTCGCTCTCTCCCTGTCTCTCTCGCTCTCTCCCTGTCTCTCTCGCTCGCTCCCTGTCTCTCTCTCTCTCTCTCTCTCTCTCTCTCTCTCTCTCTCCCTCTCTCCCTCTCTCCAAACAGGAGTAGAGATGTAAAGATAGCACATGTTGGAGCTTATAGATCTTATGCTCACATGGGACTCACTGCTTGTTTATAGAATCTCTGATCAAAGCCTTCCCTCTTGAGAACGGCTTTATTCGATTTCTCACCTTGCCTCCAGGGGCTACAGAAAAAAAATACAAAACATACTTTTCTGTGTCAATAAATATTCATCCCACCCCACCCCAACCCCAGCCCCACAGACCAACCCCGTTTTATGTTTGTTGTCGAATTGCAACACATTACCGCTGTAACGGAGCAGAAAGACGACCCCTATTTCCACATCATGCTCATCGGCTAAATATTATTGCCAACAGTTGCCGGACTTCTAGAGTTATCTCAGATCCAATACGCTCTGCCCCAAAATAAACCTTTACCTTCCCGAACATCGTGGCAATCAACCAATCATGATCTCATCACCATAACTATGGAGGAGGAAGAGAAATGTTGTCTTTTAATTGGCTGGGCACAGGTTTGGATTGGGGAGACTTTTTGGTTGAATGAGATCCGGGCACGTTGCCAAATGAATAGAAAACGGTGCTTTCTTCATTTCGCCGGGCAATGGCACCGCCACGTCAATAGGCGTGAGGTATGTGAGCCATTCCACATTTCATTTCAATAATGCCAGCGTCTTCATTTTGCCTCGTCTTGCCTCCTGGCCTTCTTAAGTGGTGGCTTGGGACCCCTGCACTATTGTGTAATTGAGATAAAAAATTAAAAAAAACAAAAAAAACAACAACTCCAAAGTCTTTTGGATGCACTGCACTGGGAGTAGAAGGTGTGTGTGTGTGTGTGTGTGTGTGTGTGTGTGTGTAGGGAATGTTGGAGGGTGATCCTCCGAAATTGAGGAATAAGCTTGATTTCATGAAATTACACAAGTAGACAATGGACACCTTGTTCAAAGCCATAATAATGGCTGATAATGTCCTCTCCCTTGTTGTGATTTTACGATTGTTTTCCCAAGTCCCACAAGCGCTGTACAGTATATTACATATAATGCGCCAATGTTCACATTTCACCATTTAAGGGGCGTTTATGGTCCACACACACTCATGCAAATGTGAATGTACACACACACACACACACACACACACACACACACACACACACACACACGCACGCACACACGCACGCACGCACGCACACACACACACACACACGAGAACTGTGTGACCTTGGAGCCAGCTAAAGCCAGAGGTTAGAGCTCCATTTTCCCTCCTCGACACCACATCACCATGACAACGGATATAGAAATCAGACTGGCTCCTGGGAAGCAAGCCTGGGTGACACCATACAGTGGCACTTTTGTGGTACATAAAGGCAACAGGGTTCATTTAGGCGAGCCGGTCAAGGATGAGTATTCAGCCTCCTGAAGAGGAAAGATCTGGACGGAGGGGAGAATGGGCGCCTCGGTCAAAGAGCCACGATGCGACTCCAACCACAAAATCCGCTCGCCATAGAGAGAAAAAGGTGACTGGTTCATTAACTGTCTGAATAGTCAACAAGACCGTCAATAGCCATTAGCCTGGGCTCCTCTGAGGGCATAGGAAAGTTCAATTTATCATCCTTCCTACCTCCAAAAATTTGGTTAAAATGTCATTTTTGAGAATAAAACACAGTGCATTCCACTTAAATGTCTATTATGATTATCTTTGTGCAATTCTGTAGAAAGGGTTGCACAAGACATGAGAGGCCTCTACTGGCCAACAAAGTCTTCACATCTGTCGCATCAGCGTGCAGAAAGCAATATGTGAACTACATTAAGGGCTCCAAACTGGCTAACCCTGCTGAAATAATAGCTTCAGATTAAAACTGTGAATTTCAGGTAAATAACAAGCAATCCGAACAACCATCCCCGGTTGGCCACGGAAATTGTAGAGCTTTTTTAAAAACTCAATCCTGACATTTTATCTAGATATGTTAAATGTAAGAAGAGGGGAAAAAAAAAAAAAAAAAAAGGCTTCTTCCTTTCTGTGTCTAAGAGAATGTGTCTAAATCCGTTCGATAGAACCATCAGGGCTTCACAATGCTCACTGGACAATAGCAATCGATACCGTTAAACACTTCTTAAAAAAAAAAGGCTTAAGTGTCTCCCCAGAGGCCTTGTATTGTATCTTCTTTACTCTTCTTTTGTCAATAAAGCATTCTGGGGAGCTTACATTCTTCATTACATCTCAGGGACAAGGGTATTCCCACATTTTTTTTTTTTTCTTTCATCCGTCTCAAATGTTTTGAAGATTTTGAGTAACTGATAGATCAATAGAAAATATTCTTCGAGGAGCGTGCCTACCTTTCACGCAATGTGAACTTGGGTTTTGTTTTTTTTCCTGTTGGTTTTTTTTTTTTGCATCCTGGCCGCCTAGGGCTCACAGCCAATCAAAGGATTCCATAGGAAGTGGCCGGCCTTTAAGCCCAATCATTCATTTCCTGAATGCATTCCAATTCCTTCACAGGCGTATAAGCAATTTTAACAGTATTTAAGCAGAGGTGGAACTGCTTGACATAATCTCGCTCAGACCACCTCTGCCGTCAGCCTGGTGACAAATCATGTTAAATCCCAGGCCCAGCTCGAGCACAAAGTGGAATAAGCTCTTTGTGACCATAAACATCTGCGCGCACGCAGCATTAACACTGCTGCGATCGGTGTTATCCACCCTACAGTACATTACAACATCCTCCACCCAGCATGCCTCAGCTTGTGGTTATGAAGGTGTCTGAATGGTCTATTTTCACTTTCATTCACCCCTTTTTTAAATGTAAAAACAAATGGTTTTCTTTCTTGTGTGGGATGCAATGGGTGATGTGAGGTTAGTGTCTGTCGGGCATATTGCTGGAGGTGGTGAAATACTGTATCACAAAAGTCACTTTTGTTGTTTTTTGTTTCCCCCAAAGGAAGCATGTTGTAATGCTGCAGTTGATTGATTATCATACTGATTAAAAAAAATAAATAAAAAAAATAAAAAAAATCACACTTCCAAGTGGCCAGATAAGTAGTGCATGAGTGCTGGAATCGTAGTGAATATGAAATGCAGTGAAATCACCTCAAAACCCTTACAAGTTCATTGGTTATGCTTTCTGTATTAAAAAATGGCAGGTGAATTATCATAACTTAACAAAGCTATATTTGTGTGACCAGAAGCTCTTTCAATATTGTCCAAGATGGGTTCTGTAGGTGAACTTCCACTTGAGCATTGTACAAACTGATGTGAACATTACATATTAATAATCAAATCCATAGTCATACATCAGTAACGCCCAGTGTGTTATTGAACAGACCAGGTGAGTTGATCAGAAAACAGCCTGAAATCATACGAACGTGCAACAAACAATGTGGCTTCACAGCGACATCAAACTTTTGACGAGACCGCGCGACATTCAGAGCACATTCACAGAACTGTGGGTGTTTTGCAAAAAAAAAAACAACACAGTTTGACCGACAGTGATCTAGCAGCTTGATGGAGTGTAACGTGAATCTGAGAAGCAGACCCGCACGGGAGAACCATCAGAATCCACCCGCACCACATGGAAACAGGGCAGACTGTTTTCTTTACGAACGCCACTGACTCTTGACTGCTCCAGCGGAGGTCTTGGGCCCCACTGAATGGCGTGGTCTTGTGTCCCGCCCTTTTTTGCATCGCTCCCCTTCCTCTCACCCCCACCCAACCCCTCGCCCCGTTCTGTTGGAGCTCCATCAAAGCAAAAGTAGCTCGAGGATTGCTAATGCTTCAGATGGTAGCACTAGGCCTAACAACCCCGAGGTTAAGGAATCCTTTACGGCAGTCGAAGGTCATTTTTTTTTTTTTCCCCCCTTCCGCCACACCCCCCCCTTCTGCCTCGCTCTCTCCCTCCCGCTCGCCCCGTTTCTCCCCCCGATGCTTTTCTCTATTAATCAGAGCTCACGGCTCAAACTGGTCTTCAACTTCCTCCCCAATCCTTACTAAGCCTGTCATTTCTGGCTATTATTTACTTTAATGGGCTTTGGCTGATCCCTGGCGAAGCCTTGGATCTGAGAATAATGCGGCTGAGGGTAGCGGGCCCAGACGCAAGCGCAGGGCTGCCTGTAGATTAGCTATGGCAGATGGGCTTTACAGAGGCTTCCTGTGAGCAGGAGTGTTGATTGAGAGGGCATAATGAGAGAGGTGGTGTCCTCACAATGGACCCAGCCACCTCGCTGCACCTCTTGCGTCCAAACAACCCCCATTCTCCGAGCCCCTGAGCTTGTGAACCCCCCACCCCTCCCTCGTCGCTCTCTCTCTCTCTCTCTCTCTCTCTCTCGCTCTCTCGCTCTTTCGCTCTGAAAGTCAGAGTGGAGAAACAAGCACAAAAGCAACTGTAAATAACCATGAATGTTAATCCAGCATTAATTGGTTCCCTCTTAAACTGGGTGTTTTACTTTCACAGGCTTGGCTCCACTGTAGGTCATTAAAGAGACGGACCCCTTCACCTCATTTACTTAACACGGTATGAAGATGTTATCAAGATAAGATTCACCCCCAAAAAAAAAAAAAAAAAGAGAATTGTCGGCGAATGGAAATAAACTTTTTAATTCGGTTAATTAATTTGAAGAATTGACTTAAAACAGCACTTTTATAATTAAGATTGGTTCTTTCGCCAAAATGAGAATTTTTGTCAAAACATATTATTGGCCTACATGGCGATATTGTGAAACCTTTCAAATGCACCAGGTTCTATTACATACTGTATATTTAAGTGAAGTCACCGTAAACATGTTAAAAGTATTTTCCTTATGATCCCAGGCCGATCACGCAGATCACCCTCCCTCACCTGTCTCTCTCTCTCTCTCTCTCTCTCTCTCTCTCTCTCTCTCTCTCTCTCTCTCTCTCTCTCCCTCTCCCTCTCTCCCTCTCTCTCACCCCACCGCGGTGTTGACAGTGGGCTGTGAGCCACGCAAACGGAGTGTGGAAACTCACAAGCGTCCCCGGGGTCAAGTTTGTGTACAAGAGTTGGAATTCTGTTGCATCCGACGCTCTGTGTCTCCCACTCTGGAAGTTTCCACACAAGGGCCGCCGCACAATCCACAAACTCCAATTATCCCCTTCTTCCGAGCGCCTTAAGCAAGTTTTTCAAAACTCCTTTCACGTCACTCTTGTCAAGCGATGAAAGGAAAACTAACCACCATGTCAAGAGAACTCAGCTGCCTAGCAACAGGGCCACAGTTTAATACTGATTTGCTTCAGGTTTTTGAGTAATGGGAATTGACAATGTTAAGCCAGTCACAAGTGTTGTTTGTCACCTCTGAAATGCAAACAAAAATGCATTGTTTTTCCAAAGTATTGAGCATGATTGATGTTTAGGGACCATAATAGTATCATTCATTTCTCCCTTGTGTTTTTTTTCTCCTTTTTTTTTTTTTGCCGGGATTGATGTCATATCTTTTCATGGCGAGTTAAAGGTTTTGGAGGAGCATGCAAATGCACAGCTTTTCATCCAGCCGCAGACGGCGGAGCGCTGCATGGATTCCTACAACTGGAGGAAGTTTAATGATTCCATTCAGCCCCTGTGCATTTCATCCAGAAATAATTTAATAAGAAACTTTGGCCCTTAGAAGCCTCTGTGTCTTGTCACAATAGTCAAAGAGTGAACAAAGAAAGACTGGGGTACGACAAAGAGAACCCTTAAATATGAAAGCCTTTGATACTTTTCTTCTTGTTTTTTTTTTTTGTTTTGTTTTGCTACTTTTGATGAGTTTTTTTTTTTTTTTCCACGTCCTCTGACGATTGAATAGTTCGATCTCCAGTTTGTCGGTTTTAATAAGGGTTGGATAATCTATAGTTGTGTTGCCAAGAAATGGCATAATTATTTTATATATTGAACATGCTTCAATAAACAAAAATTCAATTCTTTTTTTCCCCCCATTTGTTCAAAATCATATTACCAAGGGCCAAAAACATATTCCTGC
The DNA here is from genome assembly GCF_960531495.2 of Zeus faber. Taxonomy (NCBI): domain Eukaryota; kingdom Metazoa; phylum Chordata; class Actinopteri; order Zeiformes; family Zeidae; genus Zeus; species Zeus faber. The sequence goes on along the minus strand of NC_137206.1, from coordinate 19,599,972 downwards.
ACTACAAAGAATTTATTAATAATGATCTGGATGAGTTAGAACCCTTTTAGTCTTCCATTAATTGAGTAGTGAATTTTGTCACTGTGAATATTCTTTGAAGAGATATGCTTCATTAGTTTTTTTTAATTAAGTATAAAAAAAAGTTGCATTTAAGTTCATTTGGTATTAAAATGTGACGCCCACATTTCCCATACCTTCAAATATAAATATAGTCTCTTTTGTATTTTGTTATGAACACAAACACATTCGGAAATATAGAGTTAACATAGAGTTTTCCGCAAACCGGCCATTTTTTCTTCCGCTACAAAGAGCATTTTTCAAAGGTTCAAACGGCACAATAAGAGAGCCATCCATCACAAAGGAAAATTAGTGGAGAAATAAATGGCGGCCTTTGCCTCCCTGTCCGCGTCCCGAGTGAAGCCCTCGCGAACATTGGCGGCGGACTGCGGAGGATGGTCGACAATAACCTCCGTGGCATCAAAGGCCTAGACGGTAACCCACCGAGGGCTGAGAAAACAGTGGCCTCGTCAAGCCGCTTCTGCCTCCCCCTCCTCCCTCCTTTTCCACAGAAGGTACTGTAGGTCCTCAGAACCTGGTACAGTGGCATCCTGCGGTAGGTTCTAACAGTAAATCTGCTATGCAAATAAAAAAAACAGCAGCCCCGAAGATATAATGCTGTATCCTATCCCAGAAAAAAGAGGAAAAAAAAAAAAAGAACAGCACATCCAAAGGCAGACTTAATTTTCTTAATTGCATGGAACCCTACTGCTTACTTTGTGTGCTATGCTTTGCCTTTTTCAAAGCAAGTTTTTTTTTACCATATGGAAATTTTAATCTCTTTGCAGCTTCTTCGCTTTTCTTGAGACCCATTTCAATTCGCGACGTATGAAATGAAACCATTTGACATGCATGTAACACCAGAAGAAGAAGCGACGCATCCGACGCGTGTCGTTTCGGCTTCTCAGATGCCGACGGCTTTCGGGGGGGGGGGGGGGGGGGGGGTTTCTTTTCATTTCCGCCCAGCGATGCTATCGGAGAACGTCGCCTCCATATGCAAACGTATGGCTCTCTTTGATGGAACCTACAGAATGTTGTAATGCGACTTGTAATGATACTACGAAAACGGTGATCAAGGGAAAACACGGCGGAAGGATAACAGGCCCCACGACCTCCAAAGGGAAAAGAAATACACGGCAACAAAAAGTAAGGGAGCAGGCGTGGCCAAGGACCAAAGGAGATGTCTACGTCTGGTATTCTGCCCCGCGTTTGAAATAATAACTTGTTAGGAAATGCGCTGCAATAATCAAGAACTACAACACCCCGACAAATAGTGCTCGGCGTGAGAAACATATTTGGCGTCGCGAGGTTTTTGACGTCGCCTGAAACGTTGTCCAGCGTCCATAACAAATGGCTTTCAGCACTTCCTCCATCTGTCCTTAATGAGTCAATTTTCTCTCCCAGCCTTTTTTCCCTGTACTGTATTGTGCATTGCCTTACGCTCATTTGCATAATTGTTCAAAGATTTTGCGCCAAAAGAGATATCCATGCTGGGAGTGAGGGTGAGGGGATGAAGGAAGAGACAAAAAGAAAAGAAAAGGAAAGAAAGAAAGAAGGCAGAGAATAGATGTTTGTGAAATAATGTGTAGAGAATAATTCATTTTTTTTTTTTTTTCCCCCCTTCAAGCCCCACGGTAACCTAATCAAGACTTGCTTTATCTGCTAATCCACATTTAAACTTTAACCTGTAGGGGGGATCTTTGTGTTAGTTAATGTTAGCCTAAAAGCAGAGGCCAGCCTGAATAATCAGATACAACATATATTGTAAGGCTGCGAAAGCTTTTCCAAAAAGGGAAATTGGAAATAAGCGTGACTTCCATAACAAAAAAAAAAAAAAAAAAAAAAAAAAAAAGAAGGAAAAGAAGGCAAACTTGAAATGAAACAATGGCAATATAACAAAAAAGTGGTGTGGAATAAATTACTGTTGAAAAGGCAACTTCTTAATCAGCTCAGCTGTCTGTACCGGACAGAGAACAGGGATGCCGGGTCGCGAAGGAAAAGGGCAAAAGCGAAAACGTGGCGAGGCGACGGGCTCACGGAGCCGAGTTCGGCGCAGAATGGAGCGACACGCATATCAAACAAATAAGGAGGGAACAAACACTCCCGATCTAATTAAAAGGAGGTTTGAATGGAGCCTTTACGGACCCGCGGGACATGCGACGCTGCCCTCTGAAATGACAAATGACAGTCCATGACAGACGACATATTAAGGTATTAATATTTCAGTACACAAAGAGAATTAGAAGTTTGAGTTGAAAGGACAAAGTAAATGAGATCATCCGACAACAATGGTTAATTCATTGAGTAAATTCGACGGCATCAGCTGCTTAAGTAGATTCCCGATCAAACAACCGTCCGGACAAAGGGATAGTGGCTGAACGTGCTCTAAGAGTTTGAACAATAAGAATACAATCGTGATTACACACCCCGCCTTCCCTTTAAAAAAAGTCTGCTCAGCTCAAAAGCCGCAGATTTGTCTCGTTACGAGGAAACAAACAACCTCCCACGCACTTCTTAAAGGGTTTGTTTAACGTCTTCCCGTCAGTGTGAACGATGAATATTCATAACGGCCAAGCGCAAGCCTCCCCTTAAAAAAAAAAACTAAAAAAAAACACCGCCTTATTTGCCGCGATATAAATACTCCTCATCTGATTTCCGAGTCAATTACCTGTGACAACTGCGAGATGCTAAACGGTGCAATTCGCGCGCGCAAGAGAGATCTCTAGCAAGATACATTTTGTTTTTGTCACAGCATTAAACATCTGTTGACAGACAGTTAACGAGGGAGTGAAATTTGTTTTCCCTAAATCCTGTATTTTATTGTGTCACGGAATACACTCCTTGACGGTGATACACCAGCGCGACATAAGGGGTTTGGGACGTAATGTCACATTCAAAGAGGCGCGTACGGAAACCGGAATTTACCAAACGTTTTTTCGAAACAAACTTTACTGTTCCTTTAAGAGTTTATCCGCGTGAACTCGGAGTCGGAATACTCTTCCATTACACTGATCTGCTATGTGCGCCTTTATCTGCCGTCAAGACCCCAAAACTCTGTTCCTGGAATCGAGACCTGAAAGGAAAATGAACAGCATGTCACTTTCCCCGGTGTATAATTTTCCGTCCATTAGAGACGAGGAACAAGCTTCTGTAACAGTATTATCAAATCACACATCAACGCCACGCCGTCACTCTTTCTCACAATTCATTTGATCCTTTCCTTTCTTTTTTCTACTTCTTCTTTTTCTTGCCACAAAATACACCCAACTCACAGTAATGATGGATCCGACTTAACATTGTTTGGCGGATAACTGCAATATATTATACTTAACAATAATGATTCAAATATTCTGACGTGTGAATTTTACATACTTTTGTTAAATAAATCATCTTTTGTTGTTTTTTTCAATCTGACAAAAAAAAAATAGAAAATAAAAAAAATTAAAATCGTTTAGTGTTACCACGCTCTTCGGCGGTTGACACTTGAGTGAGAGGAACTGGTAAGCCACCAAAAAGATTCTGGAGCCAACACAGTTCACGGCCATTTACTTTTATTTTTTGGAACATGCCATGTCCATATCACATTTCTGAATGGATAGTCCAAACACTAGTATAGGCAATTACACTACCGAATAAGAGGTCATCAGCGTTTACATTTTAATAAAAGCAGCTGGTCTCGTGGTTTTCATGTGAAGTCTATGTACGAACCACGCCCGGCCCTATAACGCTAAACGCGGCCTGGGCATTGGAAGCTTGTGCTGGGGTCTCCGGGCAGGGGACCGCACGTTCACACCTCCCAAGATCTCAACACATGAGGGGCCCCCGCACGTCTTCTGCTCTGCTGTTATTGTCTTCTCTCAGCCGAGGTCCCAAAGCTCTTCTGTAGGATCTATCTCCATCTAGTGGCCCTGCAGATTCTCTTCAGCAGGCGTGCCGTGCAAGAAACCAGACCTATTCGACCAAAATATAACAGCACCCGCTACTCAACCAGCTAGACAATCCAGGACACGCCAAGACGACTCGTGACTTTAGAGGACAGGGTTATTTTTTTACAATGAAGTGTTTCTGATGGGTCACATCATTAGTTACCATCCTGCGTGTGGCTGGCGTATGTGAGGCTGCTCGTGCAGGGCGAGTCGGCTCATAGCTGCAGGAGGATGGGGGTAATGAAACAATTTTCGGCGCGAACACTCCGAGGCTAGTCATAAAAGAGGCCATCTCCAGGGACATGTAATCTTTGTACATCCCTAAAGCTTATTATTACCATATGATCACAATAAAGTTGTCTCTGTCATATTAATGTTAACCAGTTTTCTTTCTTTTTTTTTTGGAATTCTAATGAAGTTGTCCAGTCCATTTTAATTTAGCAGATTACGATATGTAAAGAAACAATAACCGAGGCCGAGGCTTTGTGAGTGTAATCATGCAATTTACGACTACTCTCAGGTCTTATATGACAGGCCAATTTCCACACTTATTAAGCCTCTGACACACTTGAAATAATCGTATTAGCGTTTTTTTTTTTTGTGAAATTAGCCCAATTTCTGGTCGACACTGTAGAGTATGAGAAGGACTCTTATATAACTGGAGACATCTCCATTGCTGCTCAGCACCAAGCAGGGGGTGGAAAGGCCAGTGTGTAGTTACTGTAAGAGTTATCAGCCAATCAAAAAGCCGGTCTCGGCCTGGTCTGTCACATACTGCACTTAACTTTCCTTATATATTCCTCCTCAAGATGTTTTTTTTGAGCCGAATGAAGAGAGATTTCGATCAGAGTTCAGGAGATTTGAAATGATTTGAGCGCTTCGAGGGACTTCCCGCGGGGAGGGTTATCGGCCAACCCGGGACTCCCGGTTTAGCCGGCGCCCCTCAGAAAAAACAACTTCTTTGCTTGTTTTTTCGCCCGCTATGTTTAACAGGGTTGACATTTCGCCTTAGTGCCATTGGTAAACATTGCCAAAGCAGTGAGCATGAGGCCGCGGTGTCATAATTCATCGCCACAAAATGAGGCCGCTCACTGGGAGTGGTGGAGAGGAGAAATGTGAGGCACTCTGCCCGGTCGCCCCCCCCTCAAGTGAAGAATGCACACACTGCAAACTGGTTTCTAGTTAGGGTACGCCACATCCTCGTACTTTTATCTTTGACCTCTGACCCCTGACATCTGGAAACATAGTTGGAAGCAAACACCAGGACGTTTTCTTTTTCTCTCCCCTCAAAGCGGTTATGGAAGAGAGGCTTTTGAGTATTTATGCGAGATAGTACACTTTCTCAAAGCAAGCCATTCCAACGGTTGCGACGGCCCCAAATTCTGGGATAAGCGAGCGCTCGAAACAAGACGGGTGACTTTCAAAACCAGGAGTGAGACAAACGTCTCGCATTATAGCGCCTTTGAAGTTTGAGGACGGTCTAGCGTAATGGAGACCAAGCACGGTGCCAATGTAAATACATCCAGGCAAGATGCTTCAAAGTTACACATACAGCGATATTTTTCAATTTATCTATTTCTTTTTTTTTCATATTTAGACCAACTGTCTTCACCCAATGTTTATAAGCTATTTGATCAAGTGCACTGAGTAGTGTTGGTGCTGCAGTTACACACTGCAGTATCGTCATCTCACTAACATTATGTTCACTGAATAACCGAGGTTGCTAAGTACCGCATTGAATATTATTCCCTGTTCGGCTCTGAACAACATGAGCAGCCCACATTTTAATAAACACATCCTGAAAAAAATGCAATCCATTATTTTTTCTCCCCGTGTCCATAACTCATTAATTGCTAATTAATGATTCAAACACGAGCCCATGTCTTCTCTTTTAACATCTCTTCTGCCCAGTAGGGTCCAGCTACAACCTAGGGGAGGGCACATCAGGGGCTTCTCAAGCCCTCTGGTCTGCTGGAAATCCACCTTGCGTGCCAAAACCATCATATTTTTCTTCGGATGGCAATTAGGGGAAAAAATCAGCTCGCAGATCCTAACTCTCACCTTAACCACGTCAAACCCGTGCCTGAACGTCGCCGTCCCTAACCTGACATGGAAGCACGCCCGTATGCCATAGGCCGGAAACATCGGGGGGCTTCTCCGGCTCTGCAGCTGGGTCTCACCGGCCTCTCTGCCAGAAGAGCTTGTCTGCTCGGCGTGCTGCGGGGGTCGCAAGGGATCCCGTGCAGCATCTTCGAGGCGCCGCTGACGAAACAATGTTCTGTAAACAGAACATGGAAGAAGGAAAGTCAGGTCAGGCCAGCGGTGAGCTTGTCTCTGGAGCCCATTTCCTGTTCCTGACATGCACAGGTCAGGGAGTCCTTTGAGCCAGTTATATGGTTTTGGTTTGATTGGGTTAGAATAAATATTTGTGGTAATAATACTTAGTGGATTGGTGATTAGTGACACGCGCTAACAATCAAATTAGTCTTAGATTGTGACAATCTATACTATGGCAGCTGTAATAATTTCTTTGCTGATGCATGGTAATAAAACAAAAACATTTTAGCACTTAAAGACTACTCAGTGCAGTAACAGTATGCAATAACACTAATAAGGGCCAATTTTACTCCAGATGGAAAACATTTTTCCAATTGAATTTCATTTATGTTGAGGGTTGGCAGTTTAAAGTTTGGTGTGTGTTTTGGGAAAATGGCTTATAATTTCAGGAAATGGGTGATCGCAGGCAACATACCAGTCAGTGCAGCTTCATTGTATTACTTTTAAATATTTAAAACATTTCAAATGTGGCAGAGTAAATTGCAGCTATAAAATTAAATTTCATTTTTTTCTGCTAGGCACCAATCATTTCCATTCAACACTTGCTTAGGAAGCTGAGAAATTCACATGACCTTCATTCAGTTGCATTGAAGAGCAGTTCCACACACTGGGTACGTATAACTGTTTTCTTCCTAACCCTTGTATTATGGCTTGCCATAGCCCACACACACACACACACACACACACACACACACACACACACACACACACACACACACACACACACACACACACACACACAACCACACACACACACAGATCAGCCACAACATTAAAACAACCACTAACAACCACTAATATAGTGTAGATCCCCTTGCCGCCAAAAAAGTTCTGATCCGTGGAGGCATGGACTCCACAAGACCTCTGAAGGTGTCCTGTGGTATCTGGCACCAAGACGATAGCAGCAGATCCTTTGAGTCCTGTAAATTGCGAGATGGGGCCCCCATGGATCGGGCTTGTTGTTCCAGCACATCCCACAGATGCTCAATTGGACCCTGCCCATAACCCCGGCCATCCACATGATGTAGAAGAAAACATGACTCATCAGCCCAGGTCACCTTCTTCCATTGCTCCATGGTCCAGTTCTGATGCTCACGTGTCCATTGAAGGAGCTTTCAGCGGTGGACAGGGGTCAGCAGCAAGCTGCGATGCACTGTGTGTTCTGACACCTTTTTATTATAGCAGCGTTAACCCTTTTCAGCAATTTGTGCTACAGTAGCTCTTCTATGGGATCGGACCAAACGGGCTAGTCTTCGCTCCACACTCCCCAGCCTTGGGTGCTCACCGGTTGTCCTTCCTTGGACCACTTTTGGTCGGTACTAACCACTGCACACCAGGAACACCCCACAAGATCTGCCGTTTGGGAGATGCTCTGACCCAGTCGTCTAGCCATCACAATTTGGTCCTTGTAAAACTCTTAAACAAAGTATTTCCTTACATATAAGCATTTATTGCACTGCGATAGGCATAAAATAGGACTATTGAAATGTTGAAAGACTCAGAGTCTGTTTCGTTTCTTTTCTTGTCTTTTACAAATGTCTTCAATGAAGTCTAAATTCAGGCCCACTATAATTATAAGAGTAGTCTAGATTTTACTTAACAAGGTGCATTAGGCCAGGTGGTTTATATAACCTTGAAACATGCATCTGTTTGTCCCACATTATTGAATGATATTTTACCGTCACACAATGTCCCTGTAAAAAAAAAAAAAATCAACACGGTGTCTTCATCTGAATTTTATGGAGTTTTTGGTCACCGTATGTATGGCGGCTTTGGAAATGTTTGGAAAAACTATTTCCACAAAGCCCAACCAGACATCTTTAACTATTTGGGCCTCTTTTAGGGGTACCGAACCAGTCTGGTAAATGTGCAATAGCGCCTTGCGAGGAGGTGACCTGGTTGAGAGGACCCGCATGCATCCATCGCCGTCTCATTACAATACTGTACATACATGCCATTTAGCAGGACACTTTTCCTCATAGGTGTTGTATAACGGGGTTGTAATTTCATCAGCCAACAAATGGAACCGCCTTCAGTTTTCATCACCACTTTTTATTTCAGCTTTGCATGGAGCGTCAAAGGACCGAGATCACCGACGTTAAATAGCACAGACATTTATAGATGCATCAGCATTGGCTTTTTCTGCCTCTATCCACAGACAGTGGGGTTTTTTTTATATGGGGAGGGTGGCAGTGTAACCCCATTAAAAATGTCTTTGAAACTGTAACATTAACCTATGCTTTACTACTGAGTGACACATCGGAGAAAATTCCCAAGTGGGGTTTGCTCATAGGTCTGATGTTTGTCTCAGAGGAATTGTGGTTCTCGTCTCCAAAGAATTTCACAAAAGGTCCTTCCCCGTCTCAGCGGCATTGTCTACCATATCTCAGTGCTCTGAGGTATTACGCTGAAAACTTTATTCTTCGCCCATTTCTGCCCATACAGGCTCAAACTGTCACGCATTTAGGTCATCACTCAAACAGATCCAATGGGCTACAGAAAGCAACTTATCTGAAGCTTCTTTTCTGTTACAGGAGCTAGTCTTATGCACAGAGCAACGTTAGAGTCAGAGCAACGTTTGACTCGGTACTCAGCTTTAAGATTTCAGTTTTTAAAGGAATGTCATCTTTTTTTTTTTATGTTACTTTTTGCAAACTATTTGCAAACCACACGTTAATCAGATGAGATTCTTTGAAATACCGCCTTTTACCATTGTTAATCGCAGTTTGTCACGACAAGGGATTCAAGATATACTGCATACATAGAAACAGATTTGATGTGATGTGATGTGATGTATGATGTACGCAGATCATTTTTTTTCAACACCTATTAAAATCAACGTTATATGTTTATAGATATATCCAGTTATACTATAACTAAAGTATACTATAACTGTTCTGATCTGCAACTTTGATCTAAGATTACATATGATATATACTGTCGGTATCAATTATACTAGCCAGTTTATCCACTCCTGCACTTAAATTGATGTATTTTGCAATAAATTAATAGCAAATAGAAAAACTACTGCATAAAAACTATTGCATAAAAAAACCTCAGCTCTTCTTAATAAGAAGTTCCAAACAAGGCAACCCCCCCACGCCCTCTCCCCCGTTTAACCAATGAAGTAAAAAAAAATTCCCCAACCAATCCAGTGTGCTGTAAAAAAAAAATAAAAAAAAAGGGCCATATTTTTACATCTGTGGCCCTTGCTGAGAGGGGCTGCACAGGGAAGAGCATTTCGCACATCTTACTACCCTGTGGTTTCCTGGCTTGCTGGATCTGGGTCTGTGCTCTCACATTTTCCCGTATGGTCTGCCTCTTTAAGTCTTATTCAGACCCAACTGTGCGCAAAGGACATTTGTTTAACATTTCTTGATTGTTATCTGTCAAACTTCTTTCCCCTCAATCGACTTTTTTCCCAAAACGTCTTGAGTGCGTGTGTGTTACCAATAATGAACAATATATGAATTTGCACATCACGGCGACAGCAAACAAAAAAGGAATAGTGTTTGCATCTTCATAGTGCGAACGGATTTCTTATATCTCCAAGCAAATGAGAAGGCATTTGATTTCAACATTAATTCTTTAGCTGCCAATCACTGATATGAAAGGACAAGCAACACTGTGAACCGTGCGCTCTAGAGATAAGAGCAATTCACATGAGATGATAGGGGGAGAAAGGGATAGGGGTGGTGTTAGGATGGAGGGGGGGAAAAAAGAAGGCAAACAAATCACGCGCGCGTGCTATGAGTTGAACTACATCACCATATCATCATAGGTCTGTTTACAAGATCTCACCAAACTCCAGTAAAGTGTCTGGGAGTCAACAGATTAGAAGAGGTCACGTCATGCTAATGAGAGTCATTACGATCACATGATAGCCAAATAAACTAATTGCTTGCTTATTTGCGAGACAGAGAGTGTCCTAAATCAAAAGGTTAATTACATCTGAGACAGAGTCCTTCATGGAAACTGACCTTTAGATTTCTGTTCTCTTTTTTTCCTTTTCATTCCCTCTCTCTTTATTTCTAGGCCTTATTCTGTAGCATAGACAAAGCCCATGTGCAGACATGGTCGCCTGCATATTTCCTGATAAGCTCCAGGCACAAAGACCCTTGCCGATTATTTTTTTTTTTTTCCCGTGTTTTCCCAGGAAGTGTTGGGCTGCGTAATTAGCAAACATTATCCGACAAGACTTGGCGCCACCGAGGACTTTATTTCTCGCAAAGTTTCTTCGCCCTGAAGCTTTCCCCGGGCTACCAAAGTGTGTTTGTTCTTCCTGAAATTAGACAAGTTTAATTGCTGTCGAATAAAAGCAAAGTGCAACCCCCCTGGCCACCTTCGCCACCAACACCCCGAACCCCCTCCGGCAACACCCGCACACGCACACGCACCCGCACACGCACACACACACACGAAAGTCTTAGATCAGGCTGGCTAATTATGCTAATGGACAATTGTTCAACCACGGTGATATGTTTGCTGAGGGACTTGATGTGTTTCCTTTTGCTTCGTCATAACCCAGCTGTCAAAGGGTCCTCTGTGAGAGCACTGCACCTGAAGGCAAGAAGACTGTGCCCTCATCCATCCTGACTAACCCATTACCCTTGGACAGGGAAGAAGATAAATATTGTTGCAGATGCCTAACTCTCTGCAAATGAGATTCTTCCGAGCCAGATTTATCAAGCCATGGCGGCGTGTTTAAGGCTCCAAAACTTGGCCCTCGGCATGATAAAATGGCAGCACATGTTTCTGTATCACTCACCGCAGTGTTGTTGCCAACGGGTTATGATGATATAGTCAGCTGCCTTTCCTGTTGTGCGTTAAAGCTTTCACGGACTTTCTATCCACAGTCTGCCAGCCTAACGTGGAGATTTGCAATTTGCATAGAATAGAAATAATCACGACCTTTCGAAAAAATGTTTTGTGCTTTGTTTCAGCTTTTATTGCTTTAATCAATAGAAAAACCCAAGGTGTATATCAAAGTGTGCTGTAAGAAATGTGATCTGACATATCTCATTGAGCCTACATGGTCATGTTGAAATAGTCAACTCTGGTTCAAGATGGGAGGCTCAATGGCGCAGCTTCACATGCTCTTCTAAGGGTGGCAATCGCACTCACAATGCAAAAAATGGTGGACGTAAAAACCAGCAGTCAAAAAAATGTTTGTGCATGTGTAGAATACCTGTTAAAACCCGGGTCTTTTTAAAGGAAGGCGAAGCCCGATCCTGAAGGCCTGACAAGAGGAGCGTGTCAGTTTGAGGTATTGGACACATCTGCTGAGCGGTGTGAATTACACAGCTAACCCCATTAAAAAAAACAACTTTAAAAGTACAACCGTTGGTATCAGGATAGACAAGACCCATGTGGAAGGCGCTCATGGAGGGAGGGCCATCCTGATTTGCACTACTGTGTATTGGTACCACACAGGCAGAGTAGGCGTTGTTCTCGTGTTGGTCCAAACCACATATCAGTGACCAGAGCAACCCCGGCGTGAGGCCTCTTCTCGGCACCCCAACAGTCAGACGGCAAAATTTGCTGGGAAAAATTCATAAGATCCGCAGTAAAGGTTGTGGATCTGAACCTGTTGCGGCCGAGCCCCGGGCTTAACAGCACTCGGCGGACTGTCCCACGGTGAAGCGCCATATTTATGTTGGCAATATATGCGAAAGAATTAAGATCATAAAACCCGGTGACCACACAAAGCTCTCATTAACATTGAGGGGCCGCTGTTTTGTAAGGCCGGCTTTATTTATGCAACTGTGGATTGAAAGCTGGGTGTCCCCCCACCTCCCCCTCACACAAACATCTTTTTCCTTTCATGCCTTGTTTTTCGAGCTGTTATCAGCTCACCTCTAACCTTTTTCTGTTAAATTGTCCCCTTTTTGGATGACTGATCAAAAACTGGGTGTGCAACAGAGTACATGTATCTTAGGAAAACACCAAATATGAAAGATAATATAATAATAAAAGGGGAAAAAAAAAGCAAGCAATTGTTAATGATAATAATATAAACAATAAGCTATGAGTGATTATTATTATTAATATTATTATTATTAAAATTATAGTAATCAATATAATATTATTATTATTATATCTTGGCCAGCATTTCTAACCTTAGAGAATTTAAAGGTCAAAATCTGTGTGAAAGCATCACAAGTGAATGACGGCCTCAGCAACTTCTCGACATGACTGGGGCCTGTCCCCGAGACAGTTGAAATGGCAAAGTTCAAGTCATATATCATATTTACTTTTTCCAGGAAAGGAGGCTCAAGGTAATTCTCTATGTAAACAGGATATTTTTATGTGCTGGGTTGCGTGTATGTATGCATGCATGTACCTATGTGTGTGTGTGTGTGTGTGTGTGTGTGTGTGTGTGTGTGTGTGTGTGTGTGTGTGTGTGTGTGTGTGAGGAGAGAGAGAGAGAGAGAGAGAGAGAGAGAGAGAGAGAGAGAAAGAGAGAGAGAGAGAGTCACGAGTCAAGAGATTCCTTGATTGACGAGTATGAAGTGCGTTTTCAGAAAGTCAGGCAACTTTAGTGCTGTCACAATTTCTGTTGAACATACCGTGTGTCTCTGGCTGTGAATAGCAGTCATTAACAACTGCGATTCTTTTGCTATTATTCCATTCCCTAGTGGGCCCTTTCTGCTCGGTAGAATTAACTCATTCATCTTTCTTAATTTGGTCGAAAGGACCCAAACACACACACAAAACAACCGTTTTTTTTATTTTAGTTGCATTTGAGCAGAAAATATATATTTAACACCGAAAAAAATGTATCGAAACCTTTTTTTTTTTTAGTTCTTATAATCTTCATTCACCCCCATTGTAAAAGGATTTTTTCAGCCAAGCTTCCCCTTCCGTGAGGATTTGCCTCATCACGGATCGCCCCCCCCCCCCGCGGATCAGATGACTTTGACAGACGTGTGGCAGTGTAGAGTGCGAGGATCTGGAAATCGAGAATGATCCTCGAGCGTGGAAAACGTGTCCCTCCGCACCGGCCCCCTCGACTTTCACCTCCAGGGGGAGCTCTCAACCGAATAGTGGGGGGGGGGGGGGGGTGGCGGCTCGTAAAATAAACACAGGACCCGCTGGCCTAAAGACTTTACCTGCCCTGCTCGGCCGGAGAAGAAACCCCGACTGGAAAGCTCTCTGCGTCTTGTTTCCCCCCCCTCTGTCTGCTCCGTGGGTAGCTGGAATAATAACGTGAAAAAAGAATATTATGAAGTCCAGGCCCTGAAATTAAATCCCAGGATAAAACTTTACACAGTGGAGATGGCGGAGATGGGGCACCCCAATAAAGGACACCAACCACAGTGACTGCATAGAGGTGACCTCTGACACCGCTTTCCCCGCCCTAAATCAACACTTTCCCCATCACACACCCCGGCTCCGCGCGGCGGGAAGGGGGGGCCCCGGAGTTTCTGCAAATGAGCGATCCGTCAGGAGGCTGTTTATATCCCCTCTCGCTCCTTTACTTAACACTCTCGCATTAAAGAGAAGAGCTTTTTAATTAGCTATGGACTCTTCTATTTTAATCAACTCACAAATGGAATCCAGCTGTGACAGCCTTGACAGGCGGAGAATGGCGATGATGTGACTCTTGACACTCCTGGAAAAAAAAAAGAAAAGAAAAAAGAGGGGATATACATATTTGGGGAAAAATTACACGAAAAAACCACAGCCAAATAGATGGGTTTAGAAATTAAAAGGTAATATAAAGTCTCAGGGCAAGCAAGGGGAGTGCTCGGAGCTAAAGCTGAATAGACTTTTTATTCGTTTTTTTTTTTAGAATTTGTGAATAAATGAACAGTTTGTTATTGTTGGAGCTGTGCTGTCCACGCAGCAGAGCTGACAGCGATAATTCCCCGGCAGAACGTGCTGATCAGGTTCTATCAATACGCGGCGTTTGAAGCGACAATCCAGGGTTTGAACAGGGATTTTCAATTTCACACGCATTAGGCCACAAACCCCCACTTGATATGATTTCATCTCTGGGACCCCAATCTGAGGAGGTTTTTACCGTTAGATATGATTCGATCCAAATTTCTCTACTTGTCTATACTATAGTGAGGGAGACAACAGTGAAACTATGATCAAAACAGTCATTTTTGTATATTTGATGTTGGTGCTAACATCTTGTAAATGAAATAACGGTGATGTGTTACTGTTAATCATTTCGAACCCCTGGAAACGATCGAAGGGGCCCCCGACGCCACCTTGGGACGCTCCAATTTAAAATGTCCTTCATCCTCTCTTTATCACGATCCCCATCCAATCTAGCA
>NC_137206.1:19527864-19580364 GCF_960531495.2 Zeus faber | reverse complement strand
GGAGTGCTCTCTGTGTTTCCGCGCGTGGCCTAATGACCCTGTTTGCCTGGGCAGATGGTGCTGCGATATGCTCTGCGAGACAGCGGGGCAATCATAACAGGGCGGCTTGATGAGGTTTGTGACACCGCATTAAGAATTTGGCGACACGTTTCCAGTAAAACCGCGGCGTGACACGATATTTTATAACGGCTTTCCAGAGTACAGGCGGAAAGACCGAGTTTACAGGTACACGGTCCGGAGGGAAGTGATGGACACACCTTTTGGCTCACCCACGTGGGTGAAATACTGGGGGTCCTGAACCATTTTTGGCAACCTCCACTTCAGGAAAAAGGTTTCCGAAGCGCTCCATTGACCAGTAAGAACGGCGACACAGCTTCCCACCGTACGTTTCGTCACATCTAATCCATAAGTTCTATCGCCCGCTGCTGACCTTTCAGCTTGTTTGTTTTCCACGTCGCCACCGTCAGGGTTTTCCAAGAGTGCATTACGCAAAGTGCAGAGACTTCCAGTTCTTATAAAATGAGATGAGCGACCCAGAGGGACCACGAGGAACTGATCCCAGACCCCGCATCCCTTGCAAACAGCAGTGCAGAGCGTATTTCACAACAGCATGTGGAACACAAAGAGAAATTCCCTCTCTGGAGCCTGTCAAATGGAGCAAACTGATTGCAAGGGAACCCGGCGTTTCAGTGGGGAAAATTCAAATGAATTGCTAACATGTGTGTCATAGACAACCAATATTTGGCCGACGGTGTTATGACTGAGAAGCCGACATCAATCAGGTGAGATATTAATTCAGAGAAAAAATAAAGCGTGGAAGGGCTTGAATAACTGTACTTTCCTTGTGTCAAGGAGCCCAGAGTGCTTTGTCTTTATAAGGTGCTGGTAAATGGTGTTAACTGACACTGGGATTCAAACTAAGTTAAATATTTACATACATCTTTATTAATTTGGCATGTGCAGATCTTGTACGTTCTTCGGAAAAGAGATAACGAAAGTGTGAACTTGCGAAGATCTTCATTGGTCATTGGAGTGAAGACGTTTTAATGAGACCCCCCTCGGCGCCCCCTCGGCTGCTGTGCCGTGTTTTGGGACCCGTGTGAAATTTCCGTGTGAGCGCCAAAGAAAAGTCTCTTGTTTTGCCTCGCGTGGCTATCAAGGGGGGGGGGGAGTACCTGGCACACGGAGTTCAGGGACGTAACGCAAGCTCAAGCGGAGGACTGGCCCTGGAAATCAGTCCGCGGTCACGCGTCACACGGGGTAGTTTCCAACGTTGCCTTTCGTCATGTTTGCCAGTGTTTTCTTTAAACACCCTGGTCGGTGCTCTGAGGTAAAGGAAAGATCCACGGTATCGCTTCAATACAAGGCCGCTGACACAAACGGTAAAACATAACAACAATCAAAGGCTCAACCGTCCCCTGGGCTGTTTTTTTTGTTTTGTTTTTTTGAATGGGTCTGAGTCATTGCAAAAGGTCGTTGTTACTGCTGTCATCCTTCCTCTGATGTAATTAAGGGAATGACAAGAACGGGAGCCTAATGAACAGTACGTGTTGGCAATGAAGCTGGCTATAAACAATTCCCAGCGAGAGAGAGAGAGAGAGAGAGAGAGGAAGAGCGCGAGAGCGAGAAAGACAGAACGAAAGAGAAATAGATAAAGAGAGAGAGAGAGAGAGATGAGGAGGGGAGGGAGCGAGAAAGAGAGAGATCTGAACGGTGAGGCAGATGCTCTTGGGGTTTGATGTACCATGGTGTCTCATGTCTAAATCTATATGGGCCTTTTAATCCAATGAAAAATGAGAAGCGTGCGGTAACTTTGTTAAGAGTGGGTAATGCAGCCAGGGGAAATGGAATCGAGGGCAGATTTGCAGGCCTCCACCACACTCGGTGTAAGGGATAACCTGATTTTCACTCAGCCGGCTCTGAGACCAATATCTCCCTGCACCACCCAAAAACCCATCAACACTGATTGAATAAACATGACGAACAGTTCACTGGGAGCCTATTAGTTGTTCTGTCATTTTAGCATGTGTTGATGCATTAAAGGGATACTCCAGCTTTTTGGATAAGTTCGCTTTTTGTTTAACGTACCAAGATTCAGACGAGAAGGTCAATACCAATTTCATCGATGTGTGTCCAGAACTGTGATGTTGACATGCTTCATTCTAACTGTGTTGGGTCAACACAAGGCTGCAGGGGATAGGCACAACTGGCCTACAGTAGCTCCTGCGAAATTAGGGAAATACATTTTCGGCAGCTAAAAAGGCAGCTACGTTGTGAACAATATTTGACTATCCATCCGCTGTGCACAGTGATTAGCTGGGGGGCAGTGGGGGTTGCCAGGTATGAACTGCTAAACTGAACTGGCAACCCTGCAGCTCAACCATGTCGAGTTTCACAGACAGCTTTGCAAATGATGATCTCAAAAAAAGTTCCGAATGTAGCAGCACTCACAACTACAATTTTTTTTCCAACTTTATTTTTACTTATCATAAAGACGCAGGGCTGATCGGTTAAATAACGCCGATCTGAGCTGCTGGAAGGTGTATTTCCTTTATTCGACAGGGGCTATGCATTGAGCTAAAACAGTTAAGCCCGTTCATTACTTGGTTCTGGGCACACAAGGATGAAATTGGTACAGTATTGAACTTCCCCTCTGAATCGGGGTAGTTTATTTCCCAAAATAGTGGAGCATCCCTTTAAGGCAGTGCTTTTCACGTCCAGATATGATGTTTGCAAAGGCCAAGTCTAATTAATTTGCATGGTTATCAGAAAAGTGCCATAGATCATAATCACTTAACTTGGAGAACACGCTCTGGACATGGCATCCACAGAACTCATTACTGAAATTATTTTAAATGCAACATCCCACAGAAACAGTCTTGATGTTATTTTGCATAATGTTATTCAAAAGACATCGTCTGATTAATGTATGCCAGAAAAGCTTCAGGGAATGAAGGTTTCGTTCGGATATGCCGGCTCACATGGTATCCATTTGTGTTTTGATTCAGCTTATGTAACAGTGAGGCGTCTCAAATGTAAAACTTCCCTCATCGGCGACAGAAAACAATACTTTTAAAGTTATGATGTCCTCACAGTTTGGATAAGACATGGATTCCACTGTCTGCCTGCATTTCACTTGTCAGAGATTTATGCATGTGCATGTGTGTGTGTGCGTGTGTGTGTGTGTGTGTGTGTGTGTGTGTGTGTGTGTGTGTGTGTGTGTGTGTGTGTGTGTGTGTGTGCGCGCGCGCTTGTGTGTTACTCCTAGTGGATAATACATTTAGAAGGTCTCAATAAAAATGTTAAATACTTTGTGGTGAAATATATTTTGGTTGCGCAATGTTTTCTGCTCTCTTTCAGTTTAGCAATACTTTACAGCTAGAGATTAGGCAAGCTAATAGTGAAACAATTTATACAAATTATACACCAATCAGCCACAACATTAAGATGGGTAATCTGATCTGAGGAATTTGGAGGCCAAGTCAACACCTTGAACTCTTTGTCGTGTTCCTCAAACCATTCCTGAACAATCTTTGCAGTGTGGCAGGGCACATTATCCTGCTGAAGAGGCCACTGTCATCAGGGAATAACGTTGCCATGAAGGGGTGAACTTGGTCTGACACAATGTTTAGGCAGGTGGTACGTGTCAAAGTAACACCCACATGAATGCCAGGACCCAAGGTTTCCCAGCGGAACATTGCCCAGAGCATCACCCTGCCTCCACCAGCTTGCCTTCTTCCCATAATGCATCCTGGTGCCATCTCTTCCTCAGGTAAACAACGCACACACACCTGGCCATCCACATGATGTAGAAGAAAACATGATTCATCAGACCAGGCCACCTTCTTCCATTGCTCCATGGTCCAGTTCTGATGCTCACGTGCCCATTGTAGGAGCTTTCAGCGGTGGACAGGGGTCAGCATGGACACTCTGACCGGTCTGCGGCTACACAGCCTCATACACAGCAAGCTGTGATGCACTGTGTGTTCTGACACCTTTCTATCATAAACAGCATTAGCTTTTTCAGCTACTGTGCTACAGAAGCTCTTCTGTGGGACCGAACAAGACGGACTAGACTTCGCTCCCCACGTGCAGCATGGGCGGCGCATGACCCTGTCGCCGGTTCACCGGTTGTCCTACCTTGGACAACTTTTAGTGGGTAAAGACCACTGCATACAGGGAACACCCCACAAGATCTGCCATTTTGGAGATGCTCCGATCCAGTCGTCTAGCCATCACAATTTAATACATTTTTTTAAAACTTGATATAGTTATATATATATATATATATATATATATTTTTTTTTTTAATATTATCACAAATCACAAATCAAGGCTGATACTTTCAGTATCACACAATGCCTCTTCAACAATGTTTTGGACCATTCAGGATAATCAATTGTTGATGTTCTATATTCAACATTAACAATGAGTTCATGTTCAGTTGATGTTCAATGTTCGATTCAGCTGTTTTCAATGAAATCTCAATGCCCATTCACGCTTTGAAAAAACAAAACAAAACAAAACAACAAAAAAAATATCACGCCTGCACGTGCCTGAACCACTATATTGCTACACGCAAGATGGAAAGAAATTTAGAAATAGGCATAGCAGGATGATGACCTACTGTTTTACTATATAAAAAGATTTGCCCCCTTGCCATTTTTAACTGCCCCCTCAGTCACTTCATCCTGGCGCCAGGCCTGTTTGACGATAATATCTTTTGATTTGGAACAGCACAAACATTTTGGACTGGATGATTGCTTGGGTGTCTCTGATGAAGGATGAAGGAAATACAAATTCTTGCAATCAATGTTTTGTCATTCATTTCAAAACAACACTATTTTTAAATATTGAGAGAGAGAGAGAGAGAGAGAGAGAGAGAGAGAGAGAGAGAGAGAGAGAGAGAGAGAGAGAGAGAGAGAGAGAGAGAGAGAGAGAGAGAGAGAGCGCGCACATGGGCTTGCACAGGGTGTTGATGTGGACAGTTTCCAACAATAGTTATGTGTCCGTCCATCGCTCCACTCCCATCGACGTCTCTCTCCACTCCTCCAAGATTAATTAGGAGAGTGAGTGGAATCAATCTTTCTGCAGACGAGAGGGAGAGGATGAAAATATTTACAGAGCTCCCAGGAAGGGCTTTTCATTAGGAGTCGCCGTGTGATGAGTCCACCCCGCAGTCATCGTGCCGACGCAGTGTGGGAGCGTTCTGAAATTCGACCCCGAGTGCCAAGGCATGTAGTGACCACGGCAAATACTTAACATAATGACACGGACGACAAAGAAATCAATTTGCACATTAAGTGACAGAAAACACTTATCTGCGAAAGTTCTCCCACAAACTGAAGGCCCAGGCGAGCGTTGCATATTCAGTCAGCGGTGTCAAACTGCATCCCTTCAACGGATTGCATATTACCAGAAAAATGTGAGTATAAACCATTTAACATCTGTATGAACTCTTACAACGCATGGGGGAACCACACAGAGACAAAGCCCCGCTGTGAAAAAATTATAAAGCCCATTACCGCCACATTAACCATTCTGTCTTCCCAAGGGTAAAACAGACACCCCGCACTGTCGTGAGCAAATAGGTAACGCGCCTTCTTGTTTTTGGTGATGTTTCTCACTTTGCTTGTGTTGATTGGCATGAGGCGTCCCGCTGCTGCGTTATTTCCTCTGGCATTGCTCGCGCTACCATCCACTCCGGCTCTCTCTGCGGGGGCTGACTGACCTCCCAAACACCATTTTAGGTCTGATGGGACGGCTTAATCCCTCTCTGATTAGCGGGGAAACATACTGAAGCACACATAATTTAGTTGATTTTCATTTGATGTGAAGTTCCCCCAGTGGTTTTTTGCTTTTTTTTTTTTTTTTAGGTAAACACCGTCTTTTTAATATGTGAAATTTACTCAACAACCACAAGTTATTCGTTGATGTCATTACATTGCAGACAACAAAAGCTGGAACACACTTTCAAGGTTCAAGGTCAGTGCCAAGTTGCTTCCCCACTGAGGTTTGTATTTTTGGACTGATGCAATAACAATTATTCCATCATTTTGTTTAGCTCAAAAGTGTACATCTTAGCAGAGTCTTTTGCTGAATGTTGTCATTGAAAACATGGCTGGACCCAGTTTGAGAATTATTTGGCAAGATTTCAATCTTTTTTGACCGAGTACTTCATCAAAACAAGTGGAAATGATGCAATATGAGACCCTGGGATTGCTATTTCCCCCATTTGTACTTTTGTGTCTTCACTTGGACTATTAGACCAGTGTTACCCTCGCACCCCAGGAGCTCTTTGTTTTCAGGGGCCACATTCTGTTTTCAGGACCTTGGTGCCATGCGCCGGCCATTTCAAACTCCCTGCACAAGGTCAGCGGTGAATGATGGGAAAGGGTGGGTGAAATGCTCACAACAAATCATCAGAGAGCCATCAAATCAGCACATGGGGGGTTGACAATTTCAACCCCAAGCCTCTAGTTTTCGAAAACACAGATCTATGTAACAATGTTCTTCTCTTCTCCTCTTTACACTTCTTTATGTTGGATGCCGCTGTACCGATTTGTAGCCTTTTTACATACCTATGTATGACATATTACAGTTTTTTGAGTGGAAGGAGGATGGGAAAACTGAGTTTGTGACCTATCGTTGATGCTGGGTCAAGTAAAATCAGAATTCCAGCAAGGAAAGCATGAGGGAACTCCATGATGAAGAGGGAGATGTCGAGAAAACGAAGGATGCATATTAATGTGACGGAAGAATTTACTGACTTTAACTTTTTTGCCAAGTTACACTTGTACAAACTGTTTTGGTTGCACAGGGACTAGAAATAGCTCCATGCCCTTGTCACAGCTGATCTGAGTCACGTCTCTCAGGGATCCTGGGGGAATAACGACTGGATAAATGGTGGTAATTATATCGCACAAGAACAAAGACAACAGGACCAATACAATAAAAATGACAGACTTCTCCCGTTGGAGGTAATTTTCAATGTATACCAACAATAAAATAGGTTCCTGCCTTTTGTGCTTTCCACTCCCGGCTTGTCAGCACATCTGTCACACAACCTCCAATTTCTGTATCCTCTGAGAGTCCTCTACCCCGTAACAGAGAAAGGAGGATTCAACTCAAAGAGTTATTAGCAGTCATGTCCCTGACAAGAAAAAAAAAACCTTTCACTAACAGGAATCATCAAAACAAAATAACAATCTTGTTTTTAAAAGTAACAGGCAACATATGAGACCGATGGCCGCCACCGATCGGACAAAACGTGCAAAAGACGTATCTTAACCAACCAAACATGAGGACCCCAAAGGCTAAAGGTCACAGGACAAATACAACTATTCCACTGTTTGAGTTACAGTCCTGAGTTTAGTACAGACACATATCTCTAAGTCGCTCATCCCACTTTTATTGGAGCAACCACTACACCAAAATATTATTGTAGGACAACCTTTCACCAGAGAGGGAGGATCTTTTATCACTTAATGAACTTGTGTAATGATTGGATGGAATGCAAATATGTATCCTTTTGTATCCCTCGTTGGCCAATGATTGCCTACCAGATAATAAAGGTTCATCTTATCTTAAGATATATTTGTAATGCATACGGTATCAGTCTCAAAATGGCTACAGATCTTTTTCTGTGGCTCTGGGTCTGCACCAAAGCACAGGCACAGCCTCGTTTTCCAATGAGATGTTGCGAACCTTCAAATGGTTATTGTGTTCTACTCTGTCCAGGAGCAAGGTCTAAAATCATCCAGAAAGTAAAAAAAAGTACCATGCAACAAAATACTTAAGCTAAAAACAGTGTAGCGTTCATCCCGTCTCCATAGGGAGCACACTGGGCCAAATGGGTATTCCTGACAGAGTAGCGAGGCAGAAAACATTGAACGTCAAGAACAGTGTGAATGCCCTTCTCCGATTTAGCAGAAAGAACCTGCGTAGCCCTTAAGAGTTATTTAACGGTGCACTATAGAGTTATGAGCCTAAATCGGAATGTTACGGGCCCCCATGTCTAACACAATTTAAACACTGCATTCCACAACTGGAACCTAACACCATGTTCAAGGTTCATCGTGGATTGGGATTGCTTTGTTGTGTCAGGAACAGGAACCCTTGCCATTATTCTGGATGCGAACATGTTGGTGCCATCAATTCTTGAGCTGGAGCTCAAACCAAGTCCAGCAGCAACACAACAATCCAAAACACATAAACAAGCCCGCATCACGATGGCTGATGTTTTTGGAACTGCAAAGTCAATCAAACAATGAGCTAATGCCAGCAGAACAACGCATTTCATGGAGTTGAAGCGAATGCATGTGACGGACTTTGGCCAAAATTCCTCCCCAGTGTTGTGAGAGGGAGGGATTTGGTTGCAGTGGGCTCTGCTTACGGTGCTCCTCATCTATTACTTTGTTCAAACGGGGGGGGGGCTTTTGTGTTGCATAACTTCCTTTAATAAATCACGAAAGCATTTTTCTTTCTTTTGCATCATATTTTCACTCTGAATCTCATCAAATCTTGGTTCATATGCAACATCCTTCTCCCATCAAAATGATGCAAAATGGAAATGAAAACAGAGGCAAATACGTCCACGCTGTTTTGTGTGTGTACATATATTCGTTTTTTACAGTTGCTTAAGCACGACTTTGAAAACAGGGCTCATTTTTCAAAACACTACACACAATTCACACAGCCAGACACATACAAGTGGCAGAACACTGCAGATATTTTGAACTTCAAATAAAAAGATTCCATTCAAAACTATAAAATAATTTCTAAAAACCCAATTTTGTCACCGTATGGCACATACGTGGTTCATACGATATGACTCTGTTTAAACCACTTACACACTGCTGTGTTTAATTGAAAACACTTTTAACATTTCTAATTTTACAGTCTGGGTTCCATTTTTTCAGAGATATTGTTTAGAGTAAAGTACATGAATTATACGTATTGACCAAAGACGACACACAAGACCAGTACTGCACCGGGACCAACACACCAGCATTGCACCGGGACATTCAAAATACGTAGCTCTGTGGCTAATGATGTTTCTCCCTCTTCTTCTTACTTTTGTCAGGTTAAACCCAGCCTCATATATGAAGATAAATTAATGCGTGAATGCATCAGCATCCATTTGCAAAATTCTCTGAAGAAAAAGACAACATTGTGATTCTGTAGTTCAATATAGGCCTACTATAAATGTACTTGTAAAAAGGTTCTCTGGGCGGTGCACAATGCTGAAGTGCACATTACTTACCTCCACATGCCGCAAGCCTTTTACTCTCTCAGAATTTCTTTCAAATGGCACTCTGTAGAGTTGTTACATCTGTACTGTACGTGATGTTTTATAAGGATTCTCCCAAGTGTTGACAGAGAGACCCGCTGGACATTTTTGAAAACTGTGTGGTCATTGAGGATGTTTGTTTGAATTTCTCTGAGGCGTATCGCAATATTGGCCAAAGCCATGTTTACATTAGCTCCCTCTTTTTCCTCTAAGAACAAGGGGGCACTTCCTCCTTGATGTTCCCGATCAATCCTCAATCCCATGTGGACCAATCACAATACATGTAAAATGTCACCGGGCAGTGTACAAGCCATTGTTTCAAACATGGAATGCAGTGAATGGGCGACAAGAAGTACAGATGCAGTGCATATAGTAGGCTGCATTGTACTGATTATACTGTAGACAGTAGAGAACAAAATGTTTTTCAACTGTGCTCTTGTCGAAATGCCCGAATTCCGGTTGCAACAGTATACCTGCTGAGGTTGGGCTGAACTCTCTGTCCAGCCTCTCTAAATGTCAACCCATGGTTTACAACATGGTCAACCGAAGTTGACCCAATCTCGTCGAAAATCGTCTTCTTTGTCCACGTCCTTCTGCAGGTCTGCCTCTTCCTCTTCCTGCAATGTGCCTTCCATTTTTCTTGCAGACAGGTACACTCACCTGTTGCCTTTCTATAGTGCGTACGCCCGATTGGTGAGTTTACAATTAAGCAAGGTGTAAGTGTCTGTACAACTGACAGCCATTTTTGATCAACTGGTTCATAGGTGTGATATTTTGAAAGGCAGTGCCTTGAAATAGCAAAGAAGTGACATCATGTTAGATTGCTGTGTCTAATTAAGAGAAGTGTGAGTAAGTGTTTTGCAAAAAGTTGTGAGGCTGTAAGTAAGACACGAGTGTGTGTATTACGATAATTGATAGAGTGAACGCTTTCCTATGGTTTTGTTATCGTCGTTCGCTGTTACCTGAGATTTAAATCTTCTAATTAGAACTCTCGTTCAAATAAATGTCCGTACAAAAGTACAGGCATTTATTTTGTTATACAGCAGGGGCCCTTTTAAAAAGCGAAACATCTCCAAACACATCCGTCAAAGACACAGTGGCCTGTTTGTAGCCAGAGAGATGAGGAGACGACAAAACATCGCCAGCGTGACGCTAGTCGTCCCCTTCCTGGAATGGCCGGTGTTTATATGGTCTGGAGGGAGCCCCAGAGCTGTTGATTCAGCTGAGTACAGAATCTGCAGCAGAACCAGTAGAGGACTCTCCGGAAGGGGTGAGGGGTGAGACATGGAGGAGATAGCCGCGTATATCGCTAATTTGCGGGCTCCAGAGAAAAAGCAAATGGACTCGTTACATGTCACTGTATAATTACTGAGTTCGATCATATAATAATAATTAAACCATGGCCCATGGTCTTGCATGGTCCGGTTTCAAAGGCAAGCGGGGGAAAAAAAACTCAATGATCTTCGCGTGCTGTTTACGTAAGGATCTGTCCAGGCGTAGAAAGTGGTTCCAGACTCTTCATATACCAGTGGCTGTGGATGTATATGTCTAAGGAGATACACACATTTATTTGTTTACCTCCTAACACGAGTCATCCGAGAAGTCTGCATGAAAATGACGAATCAGTCATTAGAAGAAGAATTTAATCTTTACAGGAAAATACTCACTGTGGCATGAAGGTAATATTACCTACTTTTCAGAACAGAAAACCAACTTTGGGAGGTCAGCAAAACATGTCTGCACGCCAGCTTAAAGTCTTATCAAACCCAGATGTAATCTTATAGATAAACCTCATTGGACTGTATGCTTCGGCCTGGAAGTTCTGACCTTTTTCCCTTTATTTTGAAGGGGGTTTAAATTCATTCTTAAACCTAAAAATATGCATGAGAGAGGTTACTCTCAATGGAAAACAAGCAAACCCTCCCTCCATTAGCCCCTTCATATCACTCCCTTTGTGGATGTGAAATCCAACCTTGGGGAGCCCAGACCCAAACAATGTGGCCGGGAGCAGGCAGCCCCCCTACTTCCTGTTTGTGTAATAGATTTGTTGTCTTTGACATGTCTTTTACTCCAATTAAGAAGGTTCTGGTAACTACATGGTTTCACAAACTCGGGTCAACCTAGGGTCAGTGGTTTCCGTGACGTTAAACTGGGTTTAAACCCAGTGGCAAAAGTCAGTGTGGAACCACAACTATCACAGGTTCGTACTCAAGTTTCCGCCTCCAAAAATTGTATATATTTTTTTAATATGAGCTAATTCGAGTTACAACAAAAAGCAAGTTACAATTATCCACAGTAAGCCGGTCAGTGCCGGAAACAACATCCTGGCAACAATGCAGGACCACTGAGTGTGAGGGACACAGTAAATATTTTCAGAGCCTTGGCTGCAGCGGATAACTGGGGCCAGCTGGAGTCGTCCTTAACACCTCCGCAGCACACAGGGCAAATAAACACCTTGTAGTCACAATGCACACATCCCTGTGGGCCATCCCAAGGTGATAAATATTATAGATACATCCAGACACTTTCCAGAGTCAAGAAATCGGGCCTAGACAAATGTTGGTTTATTAAAATTACTGGTCAGACAATGAGATTATGGGAGACCCGGGAGACCCTCTCTGTTCACTGACATATAATATGACACGAAACAGAGCATTAAAGGATATCAACGAAGGAGTCCGTGGACCTGTTGTTTTTTTCGCAACTGTATGTTAGCTATGGATTCAACTATTGATAAAGGGACCGTTTTTCTCATCGTCACAGAGTGATAGATGGAGCCCCTTTAGATGTGTCTATTTTACTTTCTTTTCTGTTCAGCTACCACCGCAGATCTGCTTTTTTTAAATACAGTCCAACTTTTAAATGTATTTGCTAAGTAATTCAGAAAATAATCAAGTACATGGTTCCTACTGGCAGATATTATTTTTCACGATACAGTTGTTTTGTTTTCTATCAGTTGACAAACCGGATTTAATCTAAGGCTAATGAACCATAAATGTACCATTGTAAAGCAGGTCTCTATGTTATTTACAGTATTGCCAGCTTTATATGCTCACATTTTAATGAATAAATCAAATGAGGATAATTGTAATGAGCCCAGCAAAAAAAGAAAATCAGGAATTGCAATGGCATCTGTAATTGTAAAATATATCCATATGACAATAAGGGACTCCGTTCATGTTTTCTGGCGGTCAGTGGACAGCAGGGTCAGGTACAGTAATAGCTCAAGCACCAAAATCTGACAGGGTATTGTCTTTCCTCACCAGGTGGCTTTTTTTGTGCACTTGGCATTTTGGTGCCAATGGTGTTCCGGCTTAAAATGCCCGCCTTTCCCGTCAGGATTCTTAACAATTGGCGACTCCTATGTTCCAATTAATTCAACTTGGGCTGATGTGCGAACAAGGCTAATCACGTTGAAGTAATTTGATAAGCAAGGCCTCAATAAGCATTAAGTTAGATCCTCATTGTCTGCCCTGCCCTTAGCAAACCAATAATAAGGGGATGTTTCATAGTTAGAAGAGATAAATTGATTTAAATAAACAGTACCCATTCATTTTGTTACATTTTAAAAGGTAATTTCCCCCAAAATGTTCACAGTCTGAACCTGACATTTTAAGTCACAACCATTCGTAGCTTCCTGTTCATGGATTTTTTTTTTTTTCTAATTATGGAGTGTATCAATAACATCCGGTCTCTACTCTAAATTATTTGTTTTGTGGAAAATGTTGTTGAAGATGCAGAGCTTGATACATATTACCCCGTTTTACTCCCCAAGGGGTCTCCTGGGTGAGATACAGATTGTTGGTAATTCTTAGAAGGGTCACAGAGAGACCCAGACCACGACGACTGAAACCATGGTGGTGATCGATGCTGTGGCAGTATGCCCAACTCTTCAGAGTGATAAGGCTTTTTCCTAATGGATGATTGTTATCACTCGCACCGGCTGGAGTCTTAATGGACCTCCGTCATAAGCTCCTAGAAGTGTAAATTGCCCCGTTGCAGTGTTTCGTGATGAGACATCACGTGTTGAGACACCGATTGTCTCCCCTCTCTGTCTCTCTCTCTCTGAATTCCACATACTGCAATTAAGCAAAATTGCATTTTCAAAGAATTGCAGAGAGCTCAAGTGTATGTACTGCACTATTAAATACACTATTCACATAAATATTATATTTTTTTTCTATTCAAAGTTATCGTGTGTGATTATTTTCATCACTAGGGGGAACAATTGTCTATCATAACATGACCAAAAGAAACCAATAATACCAAATGGGTATACAATTTGAATACTTTGCCTCCTTGAGAGCTCACCATCCAGTAGAAGTTGGGCCAATGTTCATTGTAATATGCAGAGGCAGAACATCCAGTTTTAGAAACTAAAGTTCCGCAATGAGATTTTTGAGTCAACCACGTCGATTTTCTAACAGACACAACCCAGAGATCCAGCGACTGATTGAAATCAGCTGGATCGGTGCACGGTTGGAGCAAAAACATGGCAGGATTTTGTTTTCGGAAGCTGGAATCTTTCGCTTTTGGATTTGAGCACTTTCTTTTTTGACATTTCTTGCAAAAATAATGGCTATATTAACTATCTACAATAACATACTTCTGTCTCAGGAATGTCAGATCGGTATCCAAAAAGTTAGACCGACCCATAGAAAGAATTGGGCTTTGTCATCATGGGCAAAACAGACTAGCCGAGACTTTCACTAGATAGTGCAGTAAACCAAGGCCCAAAGCCCTCTTAGGATGCCATATGATGCTTGAATGTTTAGGGAGGTGTTTGTTTTTTTTTTGGTCCAAGTATCACTTATTGCACTGTTAAAGAAGGAACTAGTGTTTTGGAATGTTTTTTTGGAACAGTGTACCTGTTGACTTGCAACCTTCCCTGACCCCTGGGTTCTGCTGGCCGAGGAGGAGGCTTCGTAAATACAACCATTCCAAATGAAGGAGGGTCACGCCTCGCTGAGCTAAAGCCACCAAACAGGACCTCCACTTACCTCAATGTGTTTGTTTTTCCTTTCTTTCCTTGTTTGTCTTTGGGTGTCAGAGCTGAGGGGATGGGTTTCTGAGCGGCGAACACTGAAACTGAAGGGATTTAGGGGATGACAGCCATGCTGCCCCATCCGTCATTATCCATCTCCGCGATGTTGGCGGCACCGGCCTGCAACAAGGAGATGATGAAGATGTGACCTACTTATCGGCAACTGTCATGTAACTGACAGGCTACTGAGAGACAAATGTCTGTAGAGCCAAGCTGTACCCGATGTATGTTTGCTGTTGCTAATTATAGAGAGGCCATTTGCAATCGTCGCAACCTTTAGCCTACAAAAATAGACTAGTCGTGGCATATTCACGATCTTTATTGTATTTTTTTGTGACACTCTGCCAGTTTCGGCACGTGGAAACACCAGTATAGCCACCATGTTGTGTGCATAAAAACTATATTCACATACTGTATGGACACATGCGCTTACACACACACACATCCAATAAGTCCATTGAGCTTACAATACATACTCCTCCTAGACTCATGTTGACAAATAAGTGACAGCTCAATCACAATGGAACCGTAAACTGTTCTGAGGAAGTCTAACAATGCCAGAGGAATGGCTGTAACCCAACGCCAAGTCCCCTCCCCATATTACTCCCTTCTCTTGGCCCCCTTCTTTCACACCCTGATTCGAGTCAAGGACGGGCCCCTGAGTGGGCTATTTATACTGTATGTGGACAGGCCCAATCAGAATCAGAGCCCGGCCAACCCTCTCGTGCCAAGGGAGAGGGGACCGTCGGTGGTGAGAATACTCTCAGGGATGGAGAAAGATCGAGAAAAATAAATGGTGATGATGTCGGGGTTGAGCAATCCCACAATTGTAGTAGCTTTCAGTGTGTTTGTGTGTGTGTGTGTTTTTCTTTTTTTTTTTTTTTAATTGATTCATTTTGTTGCACACTGAGAAGTTCCAGTTCAGATAAACAAGCAAATAAACTTTACATAACCGAGAAACCGAGCGAACGAAATGAGTAAAAGGAAGACGTAAAAGTGAGTGTGGGGTCCCTGGGGATCAGAGGGGAAAAGAAGACAAGAGGAGGAAAGGAGGTGGGAGAGAGCAGAAGGAGGAGGTGATATTGTGTAAGAACATGTGAGTTTTGGTGTGCGCGTGCGTGCAGGGCAGTGATGGCTTCACGTTATAAAAAGAGACGGGACAGGACGAGTCGTGGCTGCGTGGCTACGTATTATTCATTCATCATTTTGGTGTGTGTGTGTGTGTGTGTGTGTGTGTGTGTGTGTGTGCATCTGTTTGTGCGAGGGAGAGAGAGAGAGAGAAAGGGAGCAGGGGTGTGAGAGAGTGAATGGTTTTGTGTGTCAGCCAGTGTTCCTGCTCGTCTTGCTCCTCGAGTTAAGTTGAATCAGAGTCCGTCAGCGGCCACGCTGTGGTGGTCTTCCTCTCTCTCGCCCTCCATCTCTCTCTCTCTCTTTCTGTTTCCCTTCTGCACTGCGAGCATCAGCCCCGTGGGTTCAGCCGCTCAGGTAGGAGTTTGCACCATCTCATTATCACTTTTTATCAAGTTTCAGCGGTCACTTTGACAGCGATCACGTTTACTTTTTGGAGTATTTCCCCGCAAAGGGAGACGAGGAAATGCGTTCCAGTTTGTTTGAGTTTGACAGATTTTATATAACTTTCGACATGGCAGCTTTTTATAAATAGGATTCAGTGGGGGCTTTAAAATGTTGCAGTATTTTCAAGGTTCTTTGCTCAAAACTTATCAGTATTGCTGTTTAGGGGTAGTAATAATAGTAGTAAACAGTAAAAAAATAGTAATATTGACTTAATAGAAGAATACACCTTTCAGACATTAACTTATTTTCTTGGCACCTGTTGGTACGGTTTGTACAAGTTGTTTGGCTAAACTCCTGCGTGGGAAGGAAGACCGTGGGTTTTTTTTCTCATCCCATAAGGGATGGGAAAACGGAGAGGTATGTGAACCATACCGTCAGAATGCATTCTGTACCATATTTGACATGCAGAGTCGCACATCCCATAGAGAATAGGGTCAACTTCCTGAAAAACATTGGTTTCACAAACACTGATTCCTTGGGTAATCCCAAGTTATGAAGGGTTCGATTCCCCAGACGGCGAGGGGGAGAGGGGGCTTCTTGACAGAGACCAGTTTGGATATAGAATGTCCTATAATAAAAACATATAATGAATTTGTTGGAGGAGGGGATGGAGAAGAGCTGTAGCTGGGGAAAGCTAAAAAAAATAAAATAAAAAATAAAAAACACATCAACAAATAAATTGTGGATAAAAATAAAATCATGATAGGATTTTCCTTTCATCAATCATGATAAATGATTTCTGAATTCCCCCCCGGGGATCAATAAAGTCTTGTCTTGCCTTATAAAGAGAAAAGACAGTGGAGGCAAGACTACCAACTCTAAACCAATGTTTTTCTTTTCTTTTGCTACCGATTCCTCTAAGTTGAGTGGTGTGTTTTTAATCACAACATTGTCAGATCTATTGTAACTGAAAAGTTTCACCCAATTTATAATCAAATTATGTCCAGTCCTTCCAGTGCTGTGCCAAAGAAATCTTTCCATTCATTGAAAATAAATAGAACAATATGTCATTGACATAGCACCGCGATGTGCCTTTGACCTATTTCACAATATACAGCAGAGGAAAAGGAATGGCGTCACATGGCGTTTGTCCTGGTTAATTGTGACAAGTCCCATGAAAGCACGGCTTTGTAAACAGCGATGGGCAGACGGGTTTTCTCAGGCCAATATTTCCATTAGTCCTGCAACTACAAATGATGTCCTGATGTAGCTCAGGGAAAGTTTTTTTCCTCACTCTCCCTCTGTCTCTATATGCAACTATACATCTGACTATTTATACAGCATGACATTATGCTGGAACAACAGTCTACTCTTAGCTACCTGCATTCATGGAAGTATTAAGTAAATTACAGTTCACTTAAAGCTTAGATTAACTTTGGGCGAATTATAGTCGTAGAGAAATGTGGGTCACATATCACCGACACTGAATAACTTCAATGAATATCTTATCAGGACACAGTGCATTACAGGGATTCTTCTGCTCTGGCTAAATTGACCTATTGTACTGTATATGGAGTGACCTGTGTAAGCTGAGACATAGGAGGACAAGGACGAGGGAAGTAGGGGAGCGAGGTTGGACATATACTGTGTCCAAGCCCAGCTCCCAGCCCAGATCCACTAGAAATCAGCTCATCCCAAACAAAACACTTAAATGTGTAATAAACTTCAGATTAGGGTGGGCGTTGCTTGTGGGGGATGGAGGAACATTTATTGTAGGTGACAAAATTGAGATTACAGCCAAATCCCTTTTAGCTGTTACAGTGTTTTTTTTGCCCTGGTTTTAGCAACGGTAGAAGGAGAGGCCCGGAGGAGAGGATGCTCATTATTTGACAGTGTGCACAAGGACACCGGGATGGAAGTGACTTTATAATGGTCTGATATATAAATCATTAACTCCATCAGCCAGACATTTTAGTGGCTCACTCTCTCGGCAACCAGATGGTGGTGCTCATGTCAGAGCAACATGGTGCTCAGGCCAAAGGCAGCCCCAGATAGCTCTGTTGATGGGAACCGTGTTTGTAACCACTCACACTGCTGTTGCAATCACCCAAATAGGAACATTTTTTTTTTTTTTTTTTTAACTTTCTTAATGCTGAGACATTCCCATGATCCTCTTATAGAGCTGTATAAAAAAAAAGAATCTCCTGAAAGTATTTTGAATGAAATTCGTTGTTATGGGACAGGGGGGTCCCAACTAGGGGTGTGCGACCCCCACAGGAGGTCGCCAGAGATCGCAGGGGGGGTCACAAGGAACTTGGATGATTTGAGGCTTATGCTTTCCAACAGACAAATACTGATTCAAAAGCCACGAGTCTTAGCACAAATATGAATAGTCCCAAAATATGATGTATGTATGTATGTATGTATGTTTTCTACCATAAACATAGAACCAACTCCAGCAGAAAAGCATGAAAAATGTATTGCATCTGAATAGGGCGTCTCGCACTGAATTTGGGGAAAACGGGGTTGGGAATTACAGTCACGCAGACAGCACCCCAGTCAGTCTGACTCCTGACTGGAGTGATGTGCGTACTAGAAATAGTCTTGACATTTTTTTTTTAAGTAGAAAGTACCATTAAATGCCAAAAGAACATTTCCAAGACAGAGCACTCAGCAATCAGACGTTCTAAGTAGTGAAGCAGATTACATCACATTATAAAGACATAAGAATTAAGAATGACTTAATAAGAAGACTTAAAAATTACAGACTTGGTAAATAAATACAAATAAATAAAGAAATAAAAACTTGAAAAGTAAAATGAGCAGTAGTGTATATGCAGCTGTTACTGTGCAGCTTAAATTGTCCACATTTGTGTTAAGTGTAACTGTTGAGGTATTATTATTATTATTATTATTATTATTAATAATAATAATAATAATTATAATAATAACATCAACAACATGCTTATCTCTTAATCATCTTTATTTTTTTTTAAAATGCATTGCCATTGTATGTGTTATCTTCCACAGTTTTACTTCTGGGTACTTTGTGGTGTCCAAGGGGACTGGGCTTGTTAGCGGACCCTCTGGAGTGGATGTTTACCTTCCTGTCTGCGGTCGCCCAGGCTTTATGGCCATCCCTCTGACATGTGCCATCCTGTGCCTCACCATACCTCGATGGCCATAGCCGCACTAAATCACCTGCGTGCGACTGCCTACCAGCGCTACCTGACCTTTATTATGGAGCTCACTTACATTGGACAGGGACCGTGCTACTATATGGAGCAATAGCTGAGAGCCATGTGCAACCCCGACACTTTCTCTCACACACACACACACACACACACACACACACACACACACCTTGCACGTCTACCTCATGGAAAAACACTGATGGGAAATATCAACCCAATAATAGAGAACAAAATGACAGACACATAGTAGGTTTTCAATAATGCTGCCATATATGGCAGACGGAATAAGTATTTTCACAGTTTTCTTGAAATGTTTGTTGTAAAGTAAAACTGATCTGTGTTTTGTTGGTCTCTATTTTAGAACATTTCTAACTGCCTACTGTACAAAGTTACATCAGATCTGCTGAGGACACTCCCATATTTCAATATTTCTCTTGGCCTAGGTATCTTGAAATTCCCCTTTCTAAATCCTCACATCTTCAACAGATGGAGGTGTTTTTTTTAAGAATACATCCACACCGAGCCTGTGTAATTGGCAGGTCTTAACGACTGGAAGGGAGCTCTTTTGAGGAAGCACAGAAATGAATCATTTCAATGCCAACCGCTGGCTGATCAGAACCCAGAGAGTGGAAGTTTTCACACTACGTTCAACTGGTGGTGAGGGTCGCAGCGCAGCAATGCAAAGTTGATTTGTTTTAAAAGTAGACCGTCCCAATTCAGGACCAGGATCAGGACCTCCCACGGGACAAAAGCCATGTCATGCAACCTGTACCACGTTAAAAGGGATCGGATCAGTTATGACATGCAAAGTTAGGGAAATATGTAATACTAGAATGCAGAATGCTCATGGCAGAACATCTCCTACATTAGAATTCAGATATCTGGTACCATCAATTGATATGTATGTAACAGGGAATAGTTTAGTGTATTATTCAGTATGTATTGATTTTAAATGCCATACCTACCTTCAATGATGTATCCCACAAAAGTGGTGTTAAATTCTTGTATTTGCTCCTTATATTGTAGTAAGAGTAAAAATTGTATTAAACTTTTTATTATACATTTTTTTTTTTTTTTTTTAATTCTATGGGCAAAATGTCTTAACTTATGTCTATCCCACCTTGCTTGACTAGCCCTATCTTCTGAAGTACATGTACATCATGTTTCTAATCAATAATAAAGGGGGGCGGGGCTGGTAATATTACACCAAATATTTTCCATTTCCACTTAAATTTTCCATTCCAGAAGCTGCCCATTATTTTGTTTATGTCCAGAGTTATTCATCAGCACCAAGAAATTCAAACAATTTGTCCTGCAGTAGTCATTTAAACGTTATGACTTTAACACGTTACCGACCGCCCTTGTACTCGAATGAAATGCAATTTGTACAAAAGAAAAACATTATTGCGCTGCAGAAAACATACACCGCAAGCTAATACTGTGCTGTGCGGTGCTAATACTATAAAATTGGTGCCAATAATTACACAAATTAAGCTAGACTGTAAAATTTATGGGCTCTGCAGTAAGGGGGCTGGGTATTTATATTCCCGAGTTCTGCTCCGTTCTGCTCTTACAAATGAAGCACAAACCCGCCCCGGGGCTGATTTTCAGCAGCATGCAGGTTTGATTTTCTCACAGAGCAGAGAGTTTCCACAGAGCTGCATCCCCGCTGTCCTGTTTGTTTAGGTGTGTGCTGATTAGAAGTTCCCATGCTGGGTATCTTAGCACACCATGGGCTTGGAACGTGACATGTCTTTTACAGTGACTGGAGTCTTACGTTCATTTTCATTTCTCCTGCTCTCCAGCGCACCGGCGCTTAATGACATTGTTTTTTGAGTGCGTGCTTTGCCATGCAGTGTTCATTAGTGCAGGTCGTAACGGGGAGCTTAAATGTTCTTCTTCCGGGTGCTGACAGCTCATCCAGATGGACCAACTATTTGATAAAAACACTGTATATTCTTTATTGTTGCCATTCATTAGCAAAGCGACATTTTTAAATGAGAATTTAGAATGCACACTGTCTATATAATGATATTTAAAGGATAATTTGTGGAATATTGAATAACATTAAGCATCTGGTTTTGATGGCCTCTTATTTTACAGAAATAACATATAGCATCAGGATGGTTTTAATGTGCTGGTCTTTAATGAGCTGGCGCAGTGTGAGTACTTTCATGGGGCCTTATGTGAATTGGCGTTTATGGGCCATGCCAGTTGCAATGATGACTCTTTACCCTAAATGTCTGTGACATTTTTGTTGTGTTTCCTTTATAGGAATAGCTGAGGCCTTTGCCCAAGGCCTGTATCAGTCACCACAGACAACGCCCTGCTGACAGGGTCCCAGTTTTAAGGCCCTAGAGTCTGGAACTTAAAAGAGAAAAATGCAGAATACTACGCCGGAAGCAACAGAGGGGATATCTCTGAAGTGCGGCATGTCTGGGATCCATGAATTGATCTTCACCATGGTACCTATGGTCTACGGCTTCATTTTTGTCATCGGCGTCGTCGGCAACAGCATGGTGGTGGCTGTGACCTACCGCTACATGAAGCTCAAGACGGTGGCCAACGTTTTTGTACTCAATCTGGCTGTTTCTGATCTCACTTTTCTCATTACCCTCCCCATGTGGGCCACCTTCACTGCCACTGGCTACTATTGGCCCTTCGGAGGATTTCTATGCAAGGCCAGCGCAGGGTTGGTCATTTTTAATCTCTACACAAGCATCTTCTTCCTCACCGCGCTCAGCATTGACCGCTACTTGGCCATCGTCCACCCAGTGCGATCGCGCAGGTACCGCACTGTCGTCTACGCGCGCATAACCTGTGTGCTTATTTGGCTGTTTGCCTTCCTGCTCAGCGTGCCCACTGCCTTGACCCGGGACGTCCACAACATAAACAAAACCACAGTGTGTGCAGTCCTGCACCCGGCCAACGAGAACACCATGAGGCTCAAGCATCTCCTGCTTGCCATCAGCCTGATGAAAAGCCTCCTTGGGTTCCTGGTGCCTTTCCTCATCATCATCACCTGCTATTGCCTCATTGGACGGGCGCTGCTGGTGGCGAGGCACATCCAGAAGAGCGCCCGATCCCGGGATGACGAGGTTCTGCGCATGCTAGCGGCGGCTGTGCTGGCCTTCTTCCTGTGTTGGGCACCCCATCAGGTGTTCCACTTCATGCAGGTGCTGACCCAGCTGAAGGTGCTGGAGAAGTGCGCCATCTTGGAAATCATTGACACGGCCATGCCTTTCACCATCTGCATCGCCTACTTCAACAGCTGCGTCAACCCCATCGTCTACGGCTTTGTGGGACGCAACTTCCGCAAAAACCTGCTGCGTCTGTTGTGCTGCTCGCCGGGTGGCATGCACGGCGCTCACCCAAGCATCAGCTCCAAGATGAGTGCCCTCTCCTACCGTGCCTCGGAAGCCCTGAGCCTCACGGCCAAAAACAAGGCCTCCACTGATGTTAAGTGAAGGCCGAGATTACAAACTCATTCTCCCGGCTCTTGGTTTGGCGTGGGGGAATTCCATGCTTCTAAAACCCCAACTGTATTACCAAGCACTGAACCATGCGGACATGGCTTTCATGTTCAATGTTGTACTCATATCCAATTAGGCGTTAAGCCAGGAGGCCAGCCTCGCATATTGGCGATCTGTAATCAGAGTGATTTTTTTTTTTTTTTGTGTCTGTCTCAAACGGTGGGAAAACTCTTACTGAATTGGAAACAATAAAGTAAAATAAATGGACGCTTTTGTAATCTCATTGTACCTAGGTGAGATACAGTGATGTCATTTACATGTCCGGTGGTGTGTTTAGAGGATCTTTACCAGTTATAATTATAATTATGGGCATGAAAATCACAAGTTCATATGCACAGAAGAGGATTGGGACAATGTGAAAATAAATATTTATGTGTGTAATTGTAATGTAATGTGGTTTAGAAATTACGAATTCTGAGTCATAATTTAACTGAGAATAAAGTCCAGAATTCTAAGATTAAATTCAGAAATCTAACTTTTAAGCCCAGATTTTTTTTTCTCCACAGAATTCTGACTTTAAATAATCCGATTTTTTTTTTCACGTGACCATACATTTGTTTAATGTGGCCCTGTTCCTCTTTTCAATCCCTTTTGTGCTCCACCAGCTCCACATGGTATAATTCCTATTGATATCTATTGCTTCACATGATATGTTCACACTGTGTGCTCCAGTTCTCTGTTCTTGCATATTGATATTGACTTTCAATAGTCTGCGATGTTGCAAAAGAAATTGTATAACTGTATAAATCAAGTGCACAAGCACTCCAGATAGGGTGATATGTGTTTGTATTGTTGGTGGTTGTCTTTGTTGTATTTAAACATGTTGATGATGCTATACTGTGGATATTCTTTTTCTATTCTGTAAGTGTAATGTTTATGAAAATACAAACATATGAATAAATGTAAAGAAATCTACAATCATCAGTTGTGAAGTACTGCCTACATTAAAATGGGCCCATATGGAGCTGTGCATACACCAAGGCTCCTATCGATTTACAATACATGAGAATTGGGGATGGGGAAAGAAATGGTGATCTTGGCTCCTATAGGTAGGTCTGGGATCTGTTAATAATTGAGCAAGCATCTTTTAGGCTCCAGGGACTCCACGTAATGGCAGAAACAACAGGTTCAGAGTACAGGACATTCTCCAGGGGATTGGTGGACGGACGCGGCGTCAGGGTTATAAATGCTGTCAGGATTTGGGGTACACTCACACGCAACATGAAGGTCCTACTGCTCTTTGGATTGGTGGCGCTCGCCCTTTCTGAGGTCACTCGCTTCGAGGGGTAAGGCTGAAATCTACCAAGGAGACAAAAATTACATTTCTTCTATAATTCCTTGTAATACCAGCCTAGGAGTGATAACTGAATTGTTTTGATAATAATTGTAGTTTCTCTTTTTCGGAACTCAACCAGCTGTAGTAGAATATCCTTAAATCCTTATTCCTTATAATTCATGTTTGTTCCTTAGACTGCTAAGAAAGACACAGGTGTGGGTGACATGCAATAAAATGCATATCTTCATATGCAACATACAATATATCTAATATATTTTCTTAGAACAATATGATAGAGATAGAGAGAAAATTAACATGTATATACATATGCATGTCACCAGGACTCCAAAGAAACAGGTGGAATACTGCCATTGTGCAGTTAGAGCTAATCTGATTATAATTATTACCTGGGACCTAGGGAATTGACTGCTCTAAAAATAAAATCCTCATTAACATATACAGTATATTCTTCCATTACATATTTCATTAAATAGAAAAAAACTCATTTATTTAAGTGTATTGGCACAGATCTCTCCTGAGTGGTTTAAATAATCCCCTCTTTTAATAATAAAAAAAGAGTGTATAAGTGATAGAAGGACAGACACATGAATGGACTGAAACAATAGTCCAAACAAGGAAAAGAGATATTTGAGAGGGGATTTATTATAACTTGATTCCCTAGTAATTAAAAAAGGACAGGAGAGCAGCTTGAGCCAATGCCAAATCTTGGTGAAATGTATAAAAAAAAAAAGAAATTCATCTTACCTTCTATGGTAAGGTGCTCAGCCTGTCCTATTGACTGCTCAAAGAGCAAGAAAACTTTTACATGTAGGGAGACAGAATGTATTTACATTGAACGTATTTCATTATTCATGTCATTTAGTTATTTATTTAAAATACACAACTTTTAGATATTTAGCATTTATCTAAAACAATAAAATAGGTGACGTAGACTCCTTATATTTTGTTACATCTGAAGAAAGATTCCAAAACATTGGCACGGGCTTTGAAATATATGTGGAGTCCTTCCATATTCTCAAATACATTTCACAATATTTGACGGAACATGTTTCCGTATATGGCAGTATAATTTCGTAAGGCATGCTCTTCTACAGTGTGTTCTCCATATCTTTCCTCTTTGCGACAGAGAGAAGGTCCTCCGTCTGAAACCTGTGCTCGATGACCATGTGACCCTCATCAAGGAACTGGCAAGCAGCATTGAGGTAGAGCGTCTTCACACTACATCCAGCTTAGCGCGCTATCCTCACTCCCAACAGGGGTTAAATTGGTTCCCTAAAGGTGATGGCGGCTAAATTGGATCCATTTTCTCAGGTCAACCTGATCAAATGCCCAGATGGTTGAGTTCTATCTCTATTTTCTATTTCTTTATTCATTAAATTGTGATATTTGTCAATTTATTTTCCCTTTTACTGAGGACTGGAATCCAAGTGCTCCTGATGAAAAAAAACAAAATGACAATTCAAATGCATAATGATAAATTAAGATCCATAAATACCAGGTCTGGTGTCCTCATGTCCTACCGTTGTCCTGACCTGTCTCTCACTCTCACCAAAATAAATCTGAATTAACAAATGGTAATTATCTTCTCATTAGACTCAATGGTTAGTCTCGGTTAGGAGGGTCAGATCAAAAATGTATTGCATTTTTAGGCGGTTTACTCCCCATGTAAACAGCTGGAGGCCCAAAGTGCTCCTTTAAAGATGTATTTCTGTGTTTCCTTTCTTTGCTGATGCGTTTGCCTGTGGCGCCCTCTGCAGGTGGATTTTTGGAGCCCTGACAGCGCTGAGCTGGTGACCATTGACATCGATGTGGACATCCATGTGGCAGCAGCCCACACCGACATGGTCTACACTATGCTGCAGCAGAGCGACATGGAGATGGAGTAGGTCACGCAGTTGAGAACTTGTAAAAAAAAACAAAAAACAATAATAAAATAAATAAATGCATCTCTTACCTGTATGATTTGTCATACATGTCATACATATGTAGGGGAAGGACAAGCTCAGGCTTTACCACCATGCAACTGTGATTCTGATGTTTACAATTCAATGTATGTCTTTACCGAAGACATTTAAAGATAAATATTGTTATTGGCGAGCAGAGATTCTCGTCTGATTCGTTTCATATTTAGTGATGGAATAAACTTACAGACTCTCTCATCCAGGGTCCTGATTGAGGATCTGCAGGCCGCTGTGGATGCACAGACTAATGACAGGGTGCCTACCCCAAGGACCCACAGCTACACCAAGTACAACAACTGGGACAAAGTAAGAGACAGAGTATCTATGTTTATTTAATTTTATTTATTTCCCCCCTTCTCTCCCTAGTCTCATTTAGTGATGTGTCCTGTTTGATTCACAGATCCAGGCCTGGATTTCTGATATTTCCTCCTCCAACAATAAGTTGATCAGCAAGGAGCTTATCGGAAATACCTATGAGGGACGCCCCATGACTCTCCTCAAGGTATTCCATATTTATTTTTTATTAGAATCTATGTAAATATTCTGTCATTGGCCTATATGGATTTAAAGTTTGTGATTCCAATCATCGAACCTCTAATCTCTCCTTATATACAGCTCGGTAAGAAGACAGGCTCCACCAAACCCTCCATATTCCTTGACTGCGGCATCCACGCCAGAGAGTGGATCTCTCCTGCTTTCTGCCAGTGGTTTGTGAAGGAGGTAGGAAAATAAGATTACTAATGTATGGATTAGGGATGCATGGATACTGCTATCAGGAAACCGGCATCAGTTACTGGTTCCAATACTCTCCTTGTGTACTTGTACTCGTACTCATAATGCTCAGATAGCTATAGAGATCACTAACCTATACTCACACAGCAGTTCCATGTTCTATCTATATTGTTGGGTTTGGGCTCTATATTGTTTCAAAGCAGCAAATAGATCGGGTCTTCATAATCTATGGGCAGAGATATGTCGCTAGAAACTGAATTTGAATCATTTATATTTGAATTTTAATTGCTCAACTTGAATAATTGCATAAAAATAACTGAATCTGAATAGCATCATTTGAAATGTATTGGTTTGGAACTGAATTCCAATAAACTTAAAACTGAATGTAATATTATAAAATTGAATTAATTTGCTCTGAAACTGTATTTGACTCACTGAAATTTTGTTACATTCTCACAATTCTAATGCAGTTCTCGTCATTGTAATTCAGTTTACTGAGACACATATCTGGGTCATTGAGGAAGAGCAATCGAGTACAGATTCACAGAACTCCTTTAAGGCCAATACGCACCTATGTTTTTGACCATTTCTAGTTCCTTCACTCCCATTGATCCATGACCTTGTAGGGATTGACTGAGAAACTGTTCCTGTTATGCACCATTAGTCACAGTGTTTTGTTTTTTTTGTTTCATTCAATTACAATAAAACACACTGTTAATATTGGTTTTGTTTGGAGAAGGAGGGAGTGGGGATGCACAGCGGATCACACAGCGACCAGCAGAGCGGAGATTGCGCTGCCGCCAGCCCTTTTTTTTCTTGGAAAGGTTAAAAATATAGGATATTTACGAGAAAGTAAAATACCGGGAGGACAGCGGGAAAGAAGGGTAAAATACGGGAGAATCCCGACCTTTGATTGGTGGAGCTCGCTGTTACCATGGAAATGTTTATCGCACAGGCCATGTTTTGCATTATTTGCGTCACTGAGTTACTGCTACCACAGAACTCTACTTTTACTACAGAGCAACCATTATTTCAACGCTATTATTTATAATATAAACATTATAATAATGACAAAGGTTAAATTCGAGAAGAAGCGCGCTAAACTATGGTTAGGATGGAAGTCGTTGGAAAGGTATCATTCGCAATGGTTTATGGATAAGTAGTTCCTTCACTCTTAAAATAATTATGTACACAGTCTTGTACTGTAAGATTCAAAATCGAATTGGGGTTGGGTGAGTGTGTTTGAGAGAGAGCGAAAAGAGAGAACAAATATTTTATCATTAAATAAAATCTCAGAAATGGTGTGCAATAAAGTTAAATCAAATATTAAATAAGGAAATTCACTTACAGGACGCACACGACATGGCTGAGGTCAAACGAGAAAACGAAAGGGGGAAGGCAGTATATATAGCCTCTCACCATGTAACGCAGGAGTGTTTGGGATATCCTTCCTGCCTCAGGGGCGATCATGTGACTCCTAGATGGGAACTTCTTCACATGTACCTTCGCCTTTTTTTCCCGTTTTCAAATTATTTTTTTTGTAACTGTTGAGCTCCATAGTCGTTACAGTACATGAAAAGGAGTACTGTGATTCTGCACTCGGTTGCTCTTCCTCAACGACCCGAATGTGTGTCTCAGTAAACGGAAATTGAATTGCAAGAACTGAATTACAGTTGTTCTGGATGAATTTCGAGTGACGCTCAAATAGTTTCAGAGCAAAATTATTTTTCATTATTTGACATTCAGTTTCAATTTTGAATTTAGTTCCAAACTAATAAATTCAATTTCAAATTATGCAATTCAGTTTTTCCATGTAATAATTCAAGTTAAAAGATATAAATTCTAATTATGTGATTCAAATTCAGTTTTATAATTACATTTAAATAATTTTAAAAAATTGAAAAATTAAACAATTTTTTTTAATAATTAAAGTTGAGCAATTCAAATTCAAATATAAATTGTTCAAATTCAGTTTCTAGTGACACATATTTCTGCCCATAATAATCACTGATCTCAATATTGCTTTAACTAAAAATGTCAGTCATCGCAAGAAGTATCAGCAAGTACCCACAAGGGTACAAGGTACTCAGTACTCCTCCTCCCATCTTAAAACATGGTCTCTGTGTGGTTTATTATATCAACTAAGGACTGCAAAGAACATGCCCAAACTGTGTCCAATGTTTCCCAGGCTCTGTCTACCTATGGAACCGACTCCCAGATGACCAGCTTGCTCAACCAGATGGACGTTTTTGTTCTGCCCGTCTTCAACATCGACGGCTACGACTACACCCACAAGCAGGTATGCTGCAACAAAGCCTGGTCTAGATCGACAGTAATGGTGGAGATCATATCTTAATCATCCCACCCGTCGCAAAATGGGATGGGGCCAAGAGTTCTAACACATAGTTAAGATCACAAAAGCTTCCCATTAAAGACAAAAGGTCACACTGAATATGTACCAGAAACCTAAAACAATATCCAGGAGAAGACTGTCCAAAAAAGGGGGGGAGGTGCAGCCATGTCTAAATGAGCCCATGCTGTCATGATAATCTCCCGAATTTGATGCTGATTTTATTGAAATCTATTTAGAGTCTAACCCTGCTTTCTGGAACTTCAGAACAGGATGTGGAGGAAAACTCGCTCCAGGACATCTGGGTCCAGCTGCATCGGAGCCGATCCCAACAGGAACTTCAACGCAGGCTGGTGCAGTAAGTACAACGTTGTCAAAGGCTGCATATGTTTCTATTGATGTGTTTGTTTAGTTGTTGATAAAAATAACTTAGATGACGAGAAAGGGTTTTTTTGTCCAAGCCGATGAGGGGCTTCCTGTCAGTATTTATTGCCTATTTTCTATAATAACAGA
The DNA here is from genome assembly GCF_960531495.2 of Zeus faber. Classification (NCBI taxonomy): domain Eukaryota; kingdom Metazoa; phylum Chordata; class Actinopteri; order Zeiformes; family Zeidae; genus Zeus; species Zeus faber. The sequence goes on along the minus strand of NC_137206.1, from coordinate 19,550,933 downwards.
AGTGTGTATAACAGAAGACAAAACACAGAATAACCTTGTTTTTTCAAGGTGAACTACAAGTGCAGAAGCCAGTTTCTGACCTTTGCTATTATTATTATTCTTCCTCATTTAATAACCTCAAAGATGTCTGCAGAAAGCTGTTAAGGGACCTCTTAGCTTTAAAGAGTAAAGACCTCAGCGCTCTGGAGATAGAGCTTCTCCTTTTTTGATTGTGCCCTCCTTCCTGTTTTCCAATTATTTTGACCCATTCAAAGTGGATTTTCCACAAATTGTTGAAAGGACCATAACAAGCTCTTCATTTACAGGTCAATACAGACTCAATGCAGCAGGTGGAAAATGCATTGAATACTGAACAGATTTTACAATTTCTGCCTTCTTGAGACTGACTCCTAAGTTGTATCTTTTTTTCCTTATTATGTGTTTGGGAGACTCTACCCACAGACACGTGTTCAGGTCGAGAGACGGAGACTTTCGGGCAGTTAGGTGCTGACATTGCAGGGTTTTTATGAGAGGGATTAAAAATAAATAAAATAAAATAAATAAAAAAGGCTCGCTGGCCTAAATGGGAACATAAAGCAACATAGAATTGATCAGTGTCAGAGTCCTGCAGACCGTGGCTTAACCACGCCCCCTCATCTGCCACACTCTGCCACCCTTTTTAACCTGCAGCCACCGGAGCTTCCAACAGGCCCTGCAGTGACATCTACTGCGGCTCCAAGGCCGAGTCTGAGATCGAGGTCAAGGCCGTTGCTGACTTCATCCGCAAGAACAGGTCCACCATCAAGGCCTACCTCACCATCCACTCCTACTCCCAGCTCCTGCTCTTCCCCTACTCTTACACCTACAATCTGGCTGCCGACCACAGCGAGCTGGTCAGTAGACTTGACTTCAAAACCAACGGTGGATAGGCCGTTGGAGTGTGGAAAGTAAATGTGGTGCACATATTTCACTAGCAACCAGACAGCCACCATAACTTAGTATGAATTACTTAATAAATTACTATTAAAGAAATACAAGTATAATGGCTGATCATACAGACATATTTTACAGATGATTTCCTAGTGCTTAAATGACTTGGGCCAGGCGCTGGCTTTGGGATGATTTGAAATTATTGTTTATTTTATGGGTATCATATTTTAATTAAATTTAGATACCATCATTGTGATACACAATCTTTAGTCTAATTAAATGTTATTAAAAAATATATTAATTACAATTTCTCACAATATTAAAATATCAGAGGAGGTAATGCCATGTAGTGAACCTCCATTTGATTATTTAACATGGATTTTAAAGATATTGTGATAGGTATCAATGTATAAAATTCCCTTTGATTATTATAATAATAAATTATCGCATATGGCCCAGCCAGATGCGGCTGTCAAAAATACACCATAATGTTTAGGTTATTAAACTGCTGGGCTTGGATAGCTACAACTTTTAAACACAGTGGGCCATATTTTATATTGTGTTTATTTCTTCCTTCAACAATCCCATTTGACATGTCACATAAATAAGATTATATATTTCTGTTGATCACAACATTTATTTCCAGAACCCCCTTTGGTCAAACTTCATTTTAAAAAGCAGCTTCCTTAACACCTCATCCCATTAGAACTCTTACCTCAAGCCCATACTTAGACGCTGCATTCTCATAAGGAGCACGAGGCTCTCTCACCTCTGCCCGGGGTGAGGGGGCAAGGTCTGGGCCTCACAATCACACCTCCAGAGCAATGCTCACACCGACTGTCACACGTCGCTCACTCGTCATTACTCACTTCCAACTCCAACCCTCCTCTCTTGACGCGATAGAACAAAAGAACCACAGGAATCTCTCCAAACTGATCTCTCTGTCCGGAGACACTGTTTCCTGCTTGTGTGCTTGGCTGGGAGTTTCATTTCCTGCCAACGCTCGGTGCTGCTTCCCGCTATTGATTTTAATATCAGTGGAATGTATTTTGTTTTGACGAAAGCCTTCAGGCCAGGGATGGTTCATAAATATAGGCACGGGGTTCACAATTTTCCCCTACTTAGTATTTCATTAATGTAAGTTGCTTTTTAAAATGAAACTGTTTATCTCAACATACTCTTTAAATGCTGGTTATTTTCTGTGTGTAGCTGAAAGTAGCTAAGGGCGCCTCCGCTGCTCTGCAGAGTCTGTATGGGACCAAATACACCAGTGGACCGGCTGCTGCCACCATCTGTGAGTACCACAATAATCCCAGTCCCTCATGATGCTTCCCATAGTGGGGGCAGAATGCAGGGAGGAATCTGTATCATGACTGGGTCACAATCTCCAAGTTAAACATGCATACATGAACACATGGTCTATAGCAGTGGTTCTCAATCCCCAGGGTTCCTTCAAGAGGTTCCAGGGGGGGTCTCCAGCCAAATGATTAATAGTTAGAACTTCACCATTATTTCATTTACAATACGTTAGCACTCTTAGAATTGAAAAATAATGACTGCTTTGATCATAGTTTCACTATTATCTCCCCATAGTATGGACACGTTTGGAGGTTTGGACTAAATCGTATCCAACAATTAAAATTTTCTCAGATTGGGGTCTCAAAGAATAAATATTATCAAACGAGTCCAGGGCTTAATGCGTATGAAAATGAAAATGTTCTTGATATGAAAAAGGCTGAGAATCACTTGTCTATAGGGGTTGTTTTTTGGAACAAATTGATATGTTGCAGTGAAGAACCATTCTTTAGAACTCCTAAACACAAGTTTTCAAACCAATAGATGTAAAATCATGTTCCTCTCATCCCTTCTCAGACCCTGCTGCCGGAGGCTCGGACGACTGGGCCTATGACCTGGGAGTGAAGTACTCCTACACTTTTGAGTTGCGGGACACCGGCCGTTACGGCTTCCTGCTGCCAGAGTCTCAGATCAAGCCCACATGCGAGGAGACCATGCTGGCTGTCAAGTACATCGCCGCCTACGTGCAGAAGAACCTCTATTAAGGAGCAGAACAAGCAGGACCCCTGCCAACCACACTCCCCTCTTCCAAAACCCCCGACCCCTTTCACCCTCCGATCTCTCAGCCATCTCGAGCCTGTGTCCATGGATACGGGGCGCCACCCGCCATGTTTTCTCACTGTGCTCGACAGAATGTCAAAATGAGTGCAAACAATAAAATCAGTGATCCATCCCCACCTGCTGAATATTTTGCTGTGTGTATGATGAAAATATACAATCTAATGGACTGAGCCTCTGCGATTTTATGTAAAATATATACAAGAAAATGATGTTGGGAAAGCAACCAAAATCATGCTGAAACAGTATCGGCTTAATATACATTTACATAACACAACAAAAAGAGCCAAAGATTTACTGCATAGGACGCTTTGTGGCTGGTGATCCCTCTTGTACACTGGCGCTGTTCCAGCAGCAATGGGGGTTGGTGGGGTGGGCTCTCTGTCACTGAAGCCTCTGGTCCAGTTTCACAGTACATGACAATCATACAGTACTGACTCCTTGACAGCCTCTGTATGCTGTCCGGCATGTGCCGCCCTGGAGAAAACAAATTAGGCCAAAGATTTGTGCTGAATCTAACTCTGCACTGGCACCCAGTCCTAATGCCTGTGAATATGGGTTATTATTTTCTATGAGTTTTGTGTTAATGGCATTGTAAGTACATATTTGTAATTTATTTGGGTTGTAGACGAGTTGAATACATTGAATTATGCACATCTTTTAATGTTTGTGTTTGAGTTTCACGTGTCCGTTTATATTAAACTGACACTCGGTAGTGCAGTAAAGGGTATGTGCAGACATTCATACAGCATCTACCCCCCTTTCCTGTATATTTAAAGTACCTCTTCTCACTCAACCCAGACTTAATACTACGTAGACGCACCCAAGGGTTACTGCTACTGAGCATATTCCCAAAAGACTACTTATTTAAAGGATTGTCTCAAGGGGTAAGCTGGCAAGACTACGGATGACGTGAACGCTAAGCTTTGCAATGGCAGTGGCTGGGTGTAGGCTCCCTTTTCCACTAGATGGCGGCCACAGTCAAATGAAACCAAGGCCATCCTGTTCCCTGTCGGCACTTCATCAAATATATCTTCTCTATCATCTCGACAGAAGATTAACATTGAATGTAACCATGCCAAGTACACAATAACAACACCACAAACAGCTACTGCTGGTGTCAGCATGGCTTTAACATGTCATATCATAGCTTTGTCATTCACTATATATGGAACGCCATTTGAGTCTATATCAAATAAATACATACAAATATGAATAAATGTGTCTACGAAACAAATCCTGAAACAAATAAATGAGGCAATGAATATATAAATACAAATTTATAAATGAGTAAATATTATTGAAGAAATATATATATTTTTTTATCATTTTTAAAGGGACCTCTCTCTCAAAAGGCTATTTTTTATGGATTCCAGTGGACTCTAATTTCATAAATCCTTAAATAAATAAATGTGGAATTATGAAATAGAAGATCTATTTCATATACATAATTCATTCATTTATTTTTATTTGTATTTTTTTTTTTAATATTGACTCAAATGGCGTTCTAACTATCTACTGTAACTATAGAGGAAGGAATCTCTGTCTGTCTGTCTGTCTGTCTGCCTGTCTGTCTGCCTGTCTGTCCTTCAATTATGTCGAAACCGTTCATCCGATCGACTTCATACTTGGTTTCATACATTTTAAAAACTTTTATTTTTTTCCAGGTTGTCATCGTTACTCACCATAATAATTACCTCATTCACAATTGTGAGACGACGGAAGGGGCACGTCGCCTACATTTGACAGGAGCTAGGCTAGCTGATCCCCTCCGCAGCCATGCATTGAGCTAACGCAGTTAGCATGCAGCCCGGCAGCGAGCTAACCCCAAACCGCCGTCTCCCTTTTGACGTCCAGGGAGTTTTGGGGGCTGACAAGTTGTTGGATTCACTTCCCCGCTTCGGCATTAATAGAAAAGGTCGTTACGCGTCATTTTTGGGATGTTTCTGTCGTTTTGGACAACTGAAGAGACCACTGTAAGTGATCTCATTAAAGATAATAAAAAAATAAAACATGGATTCAATCCTTCACCTCCATAAAGATGTTGACTCCAGCTTGGGCCATTTGGGCTATTGTGCAACGACCAGGGCATCTTTGTTTCAGACGCATCGGGGGGGGAAATGCGCGTTGAATATTTTAACGCAAGACACAACACAAACAAACTGCTTGTTATTCGAAAACCGTCTGGAGTTCTATCGCTTTGCACCGGCGACCGGTTTGACACGACGTTCAATCGTAGAGAGAACATGGTAAACCCTGACGTGAGCTCTCCCACCAACGTTTTGACACTCACATTTGCCCTGCACGTGGTTCTGTGGTAAAGGGTGATGAGGGTCCAGGCTACAGTTCACAAATGTCTAAACATTTTTTTTTTTTAACTTTTGGAGCAGACACACAAACGCTCCACTACCATTCATTCCCACATCGGCCATTAGCCTATCAACCGTCGGCTCGCTCGGTGCTGCCGCCAGTGGCCGCTACTTGCATTGCGACCGAGGTTCGTCGACGTTCAATTGGTTGCAATACCACCCCCGACCACGGGCGGCGGGGCGGAGCGACCAGGAAGTAACGGTTCGAAGTAACGATAGAAAAAGTGACGCTTTTTTTTTTTTTTTTTTTTGGAACTTTCGACGAGACTCGAATTTAAAAAAAGTAAAATTAGTTGTTTTGGGGTTTTTTTTTTTTTAATTATTGGTGAATCAACGTTGGGTCGCCATTCAGAGGAAGAATCCGAACTCCGGCTGTCTGGAAAAGTGTAAAAAAAAACCCGGTAATTCGGAATTTCGAGTCGGAATTCCGGACCCGAGGCACGTTGTTCAAGTTCCAGTTCAAGTTCAAGAGATAATTTGTCACATACATATACACACGGTCATACGTATATGCAGTGAAATGTCATGACACCCGGTGATTACGCACAATAAGCTCTATAAGCTCTAAAAACACTAAAAAAAATACCAAAATGTGCATAATCGACACTTCATGAGGAACAATGTTCCCGCTGCCCAGAGGCAACCGACACCGGGCCGGGACACCGGGCCGGGACACCGGGCCGGGACACCGGGCCGGGACACCGGGCCGGGACACCGGGCCGGGACACCGGGCCGGGACACCGGGCCGGGACACCGGGCCGGGACACCGGGCCGGGACACCGGGCCGGGACACCGGGCCGGGACACCGGGCCGGGACACCAGGCCGGGACACCAGGCCGGGTCGGCAGCGCCCGATTTCCGAGTTTCACTCGAACGCAGCATTCGCTCACGTGGGCCCGAGTCGCGCTGCCCTCCAGCTGCTATAAAAACGCTCCCAGGTGCCGGGCCGCTCCTTCAGGGGGTCACCGGGCTTCCAAGCAGCTGCGTCTCGCTCCTCGCTCCGCCATGGCAGGTACGTAAACACTGCCGCGATGCCGGGGCGGGGGGAACAGCCTTTCCCATCCGTGCGTTCTCACCGAAGCGCGCACGGTGGAAGCGGGCGGGTTTGACAGCTGAGCGACGGTCGCACGTGTCGCACGCCGAGTTCATTCGTCGCGTTTTCTAAACGTCGGGACGCGCTCGCGCTATTCGGTTACGCTGGTCTGACGGTCGTCGGCTCAGAGCAACAGGGAAACACCAGAAAGCAGAACGATCGCGAGTCTTTAATGCTGCTCTGCTACCTGTCCGACTATGTCCTTTTTTTATTTTTTATTTGAAACGCACCGAGTTATCGCCTGTACAGGGCGCCGCAGCAAAACAGTTCTCTGTTCTCGTTCCTTAATACTGGGGGGAAAAAACAACAACAACCTGAATTGGTGGCCAACAATCCGTATCACAAATTGATTTGAACTCTGGTACATTTATTTCAGCGGTCTTAATTAATAAATGCATCCGTAACTGTACATCGTAAGTATGTTTATGTATGTGAACAGGTCTCCCCTTGCGGAAGAGATCCCAACTCCGCCATCGCAGTGGGGCATTACCTGTATAAATAAAGGCATTTATAACATAAACGTGTCATCTTAAAGCCAAATGATTCCGGAACATCCAAAAAAGATATGTATTATTTATTTATTTTTTTTTTTTTGGGGGGGGGGGGGGGGGATAAAAATTTGGGGGCAACATAATGGCCCCTGTCCAGCCATTCATTCTGCTTGATGCAGCCTCACCTCTAGTTCACAGGACCTGAGGAATCCTCACTGAAAGGGAGGGTGGAGCACAGTTATGTAATCAGGACACACTGAGAATTCAGAGCTGGGTCTGGGGTAAATAATGATAATAAAAAACAAAAAAAAAAAGCTTGTTTTTAACTCTCCCCCAATGTGCATATGATGATGCTACACCTCCCCCCCGCCCCCAAATTACAGCTCTAGCAGCCAATTGCAATTGGGGGTGTGGGAGAGCAGAGGAAATGCATTCTTGTGAACAGTAGGGGAGTTTAGTGGCACCAGCAAACTTTTCCTGGCCACCGTAATTGGCAGGCGTGGAAGTTTTCCCCTCCTTGTTGTAATAGCGTAATGTAATGGCTTAATTAATGCATGGTTTGCACATATACAGTGCTCCTATAAGTTGCTCGAGATATAGATCTGCCCTATTGGATGCTTTAGTTGTTGATTATTTTATGAACCCGACAGTGTTTTGGGTTCGTTCTAGGTTTGTGTTTGACACTGCTAATAAGATATTAAATAGGTTGCCTTACTGTTTAATTCTGAGGTTGAGGTTGAGGTAACACTACTTTCTCTGTCACTCTGATGTATGATTATTAAATTGAGGATTTTCATAAGAAAATCCTTGGGCGGATACAAGACCTGGTTACTGAAAGATTTGGCTTTTTCATTTGGTCTGTGACTAATAACACAAATTATGCATATGCCAGTCATTTTAATGTTGTAAAAATTTGAGTGTCTTTGTAAGTCTACAAATAAAAAAAACAATAAAAAAAATAAGAATAAAGGTTAGGCCAGGAAAGACTACTTGTCCAGTTGGTGCAGTCAATTCTGTAGTCATTCATTGCCATTAAATACCAGTTGCCTCCTATGCCTTTGCCTGGAGCTGGTAAGTTGGATTGTTACAAGGGGACATTTTTGATATACTTGGAATATATATTGTATAAATATCATGGATTGGTTTGCCTACAAAGTTCTTGTTGAGTTCCTAGTTCCTTTATGACGAGTGTGTTTATTCTCTCCGCAGACGAGGCTTTTGTCACGTTGGCGACCAATGACAACTACGCCAAGGGCGCCATGGTCCTGGGCAAGTCTCTGGCAAACCACAACACCACCAGGAAGTTGGTGGTCCTCATAGGTCCTCAAGTGTCAGACCCCAGCCGGTGAGTACCTTGACCCGAAGTACAGCGCTTCAGAACAAACACCGGCATCAATTGCATGGTCCTGTTCCGACCTTCACCCCGGAACGTTCTGAACCCCCAGGTCAGTTCTGAAGGGGATCTACGACGAGGTGAGGGTGGTGGACGTGCTGGACAGCGGGGACACGGCCCACCTGGCCATGATGAAGAGACCCGACCTGGGGATCACCTTCACCAAGCTGCACTGCTGGACCCTCACACATTATTCCAAGTGTGTCTTCATGGACGCAGACACGCTGGTGTGTTGGCTTGAGTCGCAATTTTATTCAACACCGTCTCGAATGTTCTGCGATTCGTTATTGTGCGGTCTCCATGCAACGTATCGTGCTTGTTGCCACGCCCCAGGTGCTCTCCAACATAGACGAGCTGTTTGACAGGGAAGAGCTGTCAGCTGCTCCTGACCCTGGATGGCCCGACTGCTTCAACTCTGGTGTGTTTGTCTTCCGTCCCTCCATGGAGACCTACGAAAAACTCCTTCAGTATTCTACAGAGCATGGCAGCTTTGATGGTAAGCAATTTAATTACAATTTTTATTGTGTGCATGGTGCTAGTTTCTGATCCCTGGATCCCGAGGTCAAAGTTCTACATTGAAGTCAGTCTGTCACTGCAATTTCCCTGCCTCATTTTTTTTAAGTATTACAAGAATCAGGATAGGAGGAAAGTGGGAGTATTTGTCGTGTTCACCGCTGGAAGATGTTCAGATGTTTACAGCGCATTAACAGTCCTATGACAACATTCAGAGTCGGTACATAAGTGTTGAGTTGTTGGTTAATCTGTTTTGAAAAACATGCTGTTTATCTTTACTCCAAGTGAAGCCTCTCTCGAGCCGGGGGCCCGGACACAAGGCTCTCCTGTCACAGGCTGTCAAGCCAAGCAGAGTTATTCTCAGGGGCTCTCTTGGGTGCGGTGTAAGTTAAATTTGGGAGGCCCTCTCTCACACTGAGCACTGGCTGACATTCAGCAGCTCCCCCCCCCCCGAGACGCGAGCGAGTTGTGGTGTTCTCCAGCACTGCATACCGGCTTTTACAGAACATCATTGGTGAAAATAACCGCTCGCGGCACATCCCTGCTTATGTGCTGCGGTTTGGACCTTATTGGCCACCTTTCCCACTAAAACACGGTTACAGCTGACCTCTCTCCAGGAGTTGTGTAAATCGGCTGGCATTGGCAAACCGCTGTAATATCTTTCTTTTTTTTAATTTTCCCCAAGCAGCTAGTAAGCTTTTCAACACAAAAAGCACATTCATAAACGACTTTCTTTATAACTTTTTTTTTTTTTTTTTTAACGCTTGCATAAAATGGGGCATACAGTTCTGCCACCTCATCTGGTCTTCATATTGGCTCTTGTAACAACTACACGATTGTATTATGTCATATTTTAATGGCATTGATATAGTAGGAAGGCAATGCAAGCCAGCAGTCCAAATGTGAGCGCCTAGTGTTCGTTAACATGTATTATGACACCGTTACTATTCCTGCTAATCCTTATGCTTTACTTTAGTTCCAAAGTAAACAATAAAAGAAGCATCTATTACTTGGGATCCCCAAAAGCTGGTGTCCTCAAAAAATTTGAATAGAACTCAGAAAAGATTTATCAGAAAAACCAATTAGTCCACTTAATAGCGGTATGTGCTTTGAAGTGAAGACTCGTGATTCATTATGGACGCCTCATTATGGCATTTGGCAAGGAATCAGTTTGTCTGCCATCACAATTATTGTGAAATGACAAAAGGCGGAACAGTATTAGTTTCCCGTAAGGCAGGGGTTCTCAAACTGGGGAGTGGGGGGTCGCCAGATGATTTTCCGAACATGCACAAAAATAAGGAAAAATGTGTTCTAACGAAATTTTTACACAGACTAAAATGCATTTTCTGAAATAATTCTCACTTCAATTATTCAGTAGATGCACAATGAATAACTTTGCTCGGCTCCATTTTCCATAAGGGAGGCCGAGAGAAAGTGACAGCACTTGTGTTATGCCCCTGTAACCATAGCAACTCACTCCCCCGTCCTGTCCCCGATGGTGCAGGAGGAGAGGTCAGGAAAAACTGCTGCGCTGCGTGCATGGGAATGTAAAGATGCTGGAAATGTATATTTCAACTGATCAAAATGCGGGATATTCCGTCTGGTTGCGGGACACCAATTGGTCAAAACGCAGGACGTTTGGTCACCATTCGAGCGATATTGACTATGATGGGGTGGAAAGTTGCATAACAGCTCATGAAATGTATCAAACCATAGCGGCACCGTCTTTACGACACAAACGCAGCACGAATGGGAATAATTTTTTCAAATTATAATCACTCTGGGTGCCAGCTCCACGGAGGTTTGTACATGTACTTAACGATGCTGTTGTTAAATCGAGCATCAGCAAGTCGGAATGACGGGGTTTAACAGGCTTTTTTTTTTGTTTTGTGTTTTTGGGGTGGGGTCGCCAGCCAAAACGTTTTAGAACCCTGCTCTAAGGGATAATCTCTAATTGTTAATGGAAAATGTCTAATAACAAAGAAATATCATTTGCTTAATTGACCCTATGACTAAATGTTGTTTATCCCTTAAAATCTCTGTATTGCTAAATTGCACACTGTTGACCTGGTGGTATGTTGATGAATAAAGCCATCTTATTTATAGCAAACAATGTCTCTCCATGTGCAGTAGGCAGACTTAATGCCCATTTGACCTTTACAGCCTTTATCGGTATGTGTTGTTCATTTGCTAATTTGTAAATTTGAGGGGTGTCACGGTTCTCCAAATCCAGAATTCCATTGAAGCATTTGTATTTTTTTTCAACACAGACGGCTATGACATTGTTAGATTATAGTCTTGATTTTTAAAGGAAAAACACTCTTTTCTCAATAACTTTTGTTTGAATAATAATCATAAATCATAACAAATATGGCAAAATTTAAACGAAACACCTCAGCAGTTAAGAGCTTTATGAAAACTAGACTTTAGAATAATAAACAATAAGTTACCTATTACACTATTTTGACATCACCAAAATAAGAAAATCTGTTGCCATTTTTGCCAGAGGGGGAACGCTGGCAACTCCCAACCAAATTTCATGAAAGTCTGTTTCGGAGCTGGGCGAGCCGCGGTCGACTCTGCGGAGGGGTCCGCATCCCACCCACCCACCCAGCGCATACTGCATTTGTTTGCCGGCGGATCTTGACCGCCCCAGTATGGCGGCTATGTCGGACAATAATACTGACAAAATACGGGGACAATCTTGAACCTGCTTGTGATTTTGAAGTTCGAAATCGAACGCTCATTTCAATCGATTTTCGAAATGCGAATCGTGACCCCCCCCCCAGTACAGCCAATGGATGCGTGTCTGGCTTGTGGTTCCACTGCACTCTGCTGCCAAGACAAACTGGCAGACTGAGATGCACATTCTTGCTGGGTCGTGCTCATCCCCTTCAAATGAAGATGCTTGTTCCTATATTCGGTTTTGTGACGCTGCAGGGGAGTATGAAGTAAAACTGTGGTTGGTGTAAATCACAGAAGGCTGTACAGACCTGTTCTTAGCTCGTAAAGCAACTCACCGTTCCGTCGGCTGACTGTTGTATCCCTTTCTGGCTGCACACCAGCCTGGGAGCCAGCCGACTCTGTGCTACGCAACGAGGGCTTTTAATTTGAAATTTTATTTTTTGCATTTTTGCAAAAATAAATGTTCAGTCTCCTTGCTGGTGTTTCCAACACATTCTGAAGCATGATTACAGCTTTTGGTGGTTGGCCGGTAATTAACAGGCAGCTCACTTCATGCGCTTGTAAATACAATTTTGTTTTAAAGGCTTGGATTTAAGTTATTTTGTTGGTGTTAATGAACTAAATGTTCAGTCACCCTGCTGGTTGTTCTGGCATATTCAAAACAGGGATGTTCCTAATGACTAATTTCACTGACGTTTAAAGGGAAATTTAAACTTAGACTAGTCTACCAGTCTAAATGTCAGAAGAAATGTTGCATATATTATAGGAGCCATTTGAAACCGTTAATCACATTCTTTAATAACCAGATAGTATTTGAAAGGCCCCGGCGGACGGTGCGGCGGTGGGCCGAAGGCGGGCTATAGAGATGTGAGCTTTGTCTCTCTTTATTTGACTAGGGTTTGTACGAGTCTCTCACTGAAGAGTCAGGTTTTCGAGTCATTCCAGTCACCCAGAGCTTTAGGAATCCCCATCCCCCCCCCCAGCGCCCATAGAGCATGCGCACCGCAGACTTCTGCCGGCCGAGGCGGGTAACTTTCGGTCTAGCCCTCCACTAACTTAAATGGGATGAAATCATTTGTGGCGCGGCTCTTCTACACTTTCCAGATGTTATCCGAACCGAACGGATGAAATTGTGATGAGAAGAGTCGTAAGGGGGTTGTGACGCTTAAATTTTTTTTTTAATAAAAACATATTTAAATGAATTAAAAGAAATCCACTGTTTCACAGCAGCTCCTTTTCCCGTGTGTGGGGGGGGGGGGGATGCTTTTTACGACATCAGATTAGCTTGGAAGCTGTTCCTGGGGGCTCGCTCCAAAGAAGCTCTCAGCCAATCAAGAGCTACTCTCAGTATCAAGACGTCCAGTCACTCGCTCACGCCGGCTAAACCAACGAGTTCCACCGATTCACACCATCATGCCCTGACGTGCTGCAGGGAAATGATCGTATCATGGTGATGAAAGACCGACAGTTCTCGAAGGCAAAAACGTTTAATTTTTAATGGGTAAACGTTTAATGGGTCAGGAAGGCCGTGCAGTGGCTGCCCGACTCGGACCTTTGCCCTCCGGGCAAGGAGAGTGACTGTGAGCGATTCGCAACCTGAGTCACGGACTCAAGGCTTACGGACTCGGGTTGCGAGTCACTCGCCGGGAGATCGAGCGAGCGAGTGATTGATTGGTGACGGACCAAGCCCAGGGGCCGGGGCTCCGGGCTGCGGGTGCGACTCGGGCGAGTACGGCGTTGTTACTAGCGACAGAGAGGTTTATTTTCTCCCAGGGCAAGGTTAATACAGCAGTTAACTTGATACGTTTCCACAAATCCAGTTATTAATAATAATGCACAGTAGTGTGAGTGACACATTGTCTAGCTAGAAGGAGGGGCGAGTCAGTGAACGAGTTAGTGGAGATGATGAACCGATGTAATGTTTAAGCGGTGTAATTAACAGGCGGCTCGCTTTTCCGTTGGCGCTTGTAAAAAAATATATATATATTTTGTTTTTATCTGTAATGTAGCAGAGTGTTAATAATGTTCGTTAGAACATTCTTTCCCAGGCCGGGATTTCAACCATTTTCTGACTCTCCAAAAATATGTTTAAATAATTAAATGAACATCATAGACGTGGGACGATTAGTCGACTAATGGCTTGAACCGACGGCTAATATTCAACTAGGAAAATCTGAAGTCGAGGGCAGCGCTACATCTTAACAAGATGGCCGCCACTGATGTAGCACGGTCTTAAACTAACTATATTTTCTCTAAAAAGCTTTTGTTGATAAGAAAGACGTTTGTTCTGCTTTGGACTGGATTTGATAAAAGTTTAATTTACCAGCTGGCCCGTTGCTCAGCACTGTCACACGTTTTGTTGCTCTGATTGGTCTATCCAATTGTGTCCAGAGACATTTTGGTCTGCGGGCATTGGTAATACCCATTGGGAATTTTTAAATGAACTGAGATTTCAAGACCAGTACGTATTTGTGAATTGGTCCGGGCGAGGCCAGGTTGCTCAACACGTAACTCTGAGTTTCCGATAGAACAAATCGGTGTGGGTCCACGTGTCCTGGAAGAATTAATGTCCTGGACACATGGATTCTGGTCAAATATTATTTGTTTTTATTGAGCTTAAAAACAATTCATAGGCAAGCTGTATAGAGAAAGGCATGTAGATTGATAATATATTTTTTTTATTGAATATTCAAAATGAATTAAACTCCTATTTTAAAAATAAATATTACTACTTGAATATAAATAATTTGTTTGAACAATGAATTAAAGTGCAGCTGCTCAAATTAACATTTAACTTAAATAGAATTGACCAAAACAAAATTAATATGGAAAGTAGGTCTAAATAAATAATAGTCTCTGGTGTTGTGACGTCCAGTCTGCATATTTTACAACACAAAGGAAATTTACAGTCTGCTTTGGGTCGAACTTAAAGAAATATGGCTAGAGTTATTGTTTTACCGCCCAGCACTTATTCAAATTGTGCAAAGAAGGAATTATTTTCACCTGAATTTATGACCGGAGAGACTTAACTATGTCGGACTCGAGCAGATTTTCCCGGGCAAAAACTGTCAATTACCATGTAACGTGAACTCTGACCTTAATGAAGCCCGGTTTTGAGCTCTTTATGAGTGCGTGATCATAATGAAATCAGCTGTTGATTATGCACTTCTTCAATTTCATCCCCGCAGCAAGACTTGATAGTCACCTGATATGTCATAATACTGCCAGACCCTTTTAAATTGGGCCGGTTGAGAATTGATCCGGCGAGACAAATAACATGGAATAACAGCGCACAAATGGGAAAAGAAGATGCCGTGCTTAAAATGTCTCCAACATTACTAAGCATATTCTAGACATTGGGGGGTGTGCCCTGTAAATGTCAAACAATCAATCTCTCACAAACTGAGCTCAGTAAATCCTCATCCTCGAGTTAAAAATAAAATAACCCTTTTGATATTAAGTCAACAGTGCAATGAAGGGATCCCAAAATTGCCGATGCCCAACGCCGCAGCTTAAAGGATATGTTTGGGACTCATCAATGCCGGCCTTGTTGAAATGTCGTTCCTCATCGTTTATTGCCGTTTATTGCCGTTTATAGCGCAACCTCATTGAACATCTGACGAGTGAGAAACTTCAGAATCCCTCTGCTGCAGCTTCTCGCTGTGCTTAAAAAAAAAAAAAAAAAAGCTGGAATCTCACAATATTATGCAGCCATGAAGTGAACACAATCAGAATGACGCGCTGCGAACTCTGCTTATTATTCTCCTTGTGACGAAGGGGCTTCCTGAATTCACAAAATGTTATCTTAACTTAAAGACGTGTTTCTGACGTCTGGGGGGGGATGGAACCAGGGTGTGTATAACAGATGAGAGCGCATGTCATTTCCGTGCTTGGGCGCCACCCCATCGTGCCGCAGACGACCGACCATGAATCTATTTTAAAATAAAGTGCCGTGGTTTCATAGTCGCATGTCATATAAATGATATCGACATTTTCCACGTTCAAACTCTTCTCTCTTTTGGCCCACGGACAGGGGCCTCCCAGCAGGGGGCGCCTGCGCTTGCAGCTCCAGTTAAAACGGGTCCAGCTCCCCAAAAACACTCAACCAAGATGTTTGGCGTATTAACTTTGTGCGGGCGCAGCTCTAACTGCAGCAATGTTTATAGTCTTTTGTTTTCATTTATTGCTTGGCTAAATAAAAACAGATTGTGCAACACAATCTCATGCGCAGTGCGCCCTGTAGGCGGGTAGAGCGGCCTGGGTTGCCAGTCCCCGAACACATGTTTACTTCAGCTGTTCAACGCTCCTATTTAAACAATCACCGTTTTTAAAAGTAAAGTGAGTCAACTCTCCGTTGTCAATCAGCAGATGACAACCAGTGTTTACTGCTGCCAAGCTGTGCTCTGTCCCTGCTGCATATGTGAAGGAAGACATGACTATTTACTTAGTGTTTTGGCTCTTCATTGCCATACAAAATGTCATTCTTTATATACGTATAGTTTGTTTATTTCCCCCAATAATCACCTGCTTCACCTTTGGTCAATGGTGATGTTGATTATAACTAGCAGTGCGCATTGTCAGGGTCACTACTGTTTAAGTACGGTGCTGTGGATGTGTGGGAACTCTGGTACGCTGGCTCGTCTCAACTAGTTTCGACAGACTGTAAACTACGTTAAGAAACCTCAGCATCATTCTGGATGTATACCCTGTCGACAAACCGGTGAACCAACGTTCCTGAAACCTGTCAAGACGGCTTCCAAGACGAGGCCTATGTCATTAATGCTGCTCCGCATAATGTTGTTAAAGTGCAGAGTCATGAGAAATGTCAGATTCAAGAGTCTTGAGTGGAAGGGCGGCGGATCTAGAAGGAATCCGAACCTGGATCTTTCAATTATACGTCTTCATCACCGCCATGTTGGCACGGTCGCAGAGTCGGAACTCCCACTCCAGAAAAACTCATTTTATTTTTTTTCCCCCAAAACTTTTTTCTGCTCCACGTAGATCATTAACCCTTTGAATATAAAAACGACTGATTGAAATCGCGTAAGAAATGTAAACGTTATCGTGCTTTGTGATCCAGGAAACCGCAGCTCCCCCCGTTCACTTGCATTTGTTTACAGGCGGTCAGGCGGAAACTGTCTGGCCCATTTCCAATATGGATGCAACGTTGACGTGGGATTTATTTGGCGTGGGTTTTAAGCCTGACGCAACCGGAACGCCCAAGGACGTATCTGTCGTTTTTAGTCCTCAGCCAGTGACTCGTTTCAGCATGGCGCTGCGCGACCAGTCCTAAAACTCCTTGTAGCTCTATGGCAGCACATATTCTATACATCAGAATCATGACGTCTTTTGATGACGGACACCGCTGAATGGCTGCTTCCATCAGTGACTGTTTGCTCAACTCCAACTGCCAGTTCCTATTCACACATTGCACTTCACAGGTTATTATTTTCAGAGTTGAGGGGTGTGTGTGATGCTAGGGTGTTTTTTTTTTCCCCCCCCATCTCTTCTTTAGGGGGGGACCAAGGGGTTTTGAACGGCTTCTTCAGTAATTGGGCAACAGCGGACATATCCAAGCACCTCCCCTTCATCTACAACCTCAGCAGCATCGCTATCTACACCTACCTTCCAGCTTTCAAGCAGTAAGTACATGTCACGTCTGAAAAATGTTTTAAAGATGACTGCTGTAAAAAATCCTAAGTATTCTGTGTTGTTCTGTTTTTGCCTAAAAGTGCCAAGTATGTTGTCATTGTTAGGCTTGTTTTTTTTTTTTCGTTCCTCGTTCAAGTTTCAAGTTTGTGTCTGTAGTACTTATGGCTCTGTGAGTGTGAAGTCTGAGCTCTAGGAAGGAACATTCACACGAGGGTGTTTTCACCTACAACATGACATCAGGTTTCTTGTCAGTTTAAACCCCAACCCCCCCCAACAGCTGATACCAAAGACCAAAATAGAGCCGTTTATTTAAAGAACTTTTATAATGTTTGTCGCCTCTGCAAATGGCAGGTCATTATGCTCACTCTCGCTCTCTAGCAAACACTCTCTCTTTCTGGCGTCTCTAATGAACACCGAGCGCCTGACGCTAACAAGGTGTTTGATGGGACTCCTAATATCTGAGTAACGGACCTTTCCGTTCTTGTCAGCGCAGATAGACTTCAGAGTCACGGCGTATAAAGCACTCACAATATATTCAGCGGACAAGATGGCAATTACTAGCAGAGGAAAGCATGATCGCGGAATTCTCAACCCTTGAAACCCAAGGGAACAATTTTGATTCTTTGAGTTGACAAGGCTCATTTGTTGGTCTAAATATTTATTCAGGTTGGGCGCAAAGGAAGAAATCAAAGTGTGTGTGTGTGTGTGTGTGTGTGTGTGTGTGTGTGTGTGTGTGTGTGTGTGTGTGTGTGTGTGTGTGTGTGTGTGTGTGTGTGTGTGTGTGTGTGTGTGTGTGTGTGTGTGTGTGTGTGTGTGTGTGTGTGATTCAAGATTTGTCATGTACATATATGCAGTGAAATGTAATGAAACGCACCCGGTGATAGCACACAATATGTCCTAGGAAAAAAAATAAAAGTAGAAAATTCCTTTCTAATAGACCGACTAACTGACTCCTAAAACGTAATACAGTAAGTTGAATACTTATTGAATAAGATAAAAATATATAGAACAAAATAAAATAAAAATAAATTGAAATAAAATGGAATAGATAGAAGGAATATGCCTATGTGTATATACAGATATGTGCATTTAAAGTGGCATGTGAATTGTGTGTTTGTGTGTTTCAGATACGGTGGCAATGCCAAGGTGGTCCACTTCCTGGGGGAGACGAAGCCATGGAGCTACACTTTCGACCCCAGCTCCAGACAGCTGAGAGGAGGGGGAGGCGTGCAAGAGGCCCCACACTCATCCTTCCTCCTGGAGTGGTGGAGCCTGTACTCCAGCACCGTGGTTCCCATGCTGCACGAGCACTACGGAGACCAGCCCTTCCACTCTGGATGTGTAGAGGTAAAGGAGCTGAATAATATTAACAATAAAACTCTATTTGGATTTTAACATCAGTATGATTTGAATTGTGTTTTAAGCCCTGG
This sequence comes from Zeus faber, assembly GCF_960531495.2. Lineage (NCBI taxonomy): Eukaryota > Metazoa > Chordata > Actinopteri > Zeiformes > Zeidae > Zeus > Zeus faber. The sequence continues at coordinate 19,532,265 of NC_137206.1, read as the reverse complement.
ATACAATGTCTAATCGTGTTCTTATTCATCAAATGAAGTTCCAGTTGAGTGACATGGTCACTTTTGACAGTGCTCAGGTATGGAACCTAGGATGTGGCTGCACCGGCTCCTTGACAGTTATTAACCCTTTAGTGCCTCGTTTACTGCACTTGGGTGTGTGTGTGTGTGTGTGTGTGTGTGTGTGTGTGTGTGTGTGTGTGTGTGTGTGTGTGTGTGTGTGTGTGTGTGTGTGTGTGTGTGTGTGTGTGTGTGTGTGTGTGTGTGTGTGTTCTGTAGAGTAGTGATTATATAGTCTTGGCATTTTATGAATACTAACGTTGTTATTGCTGTTAGTCGACGTATTTGTTGCAAAGGCTGCAAAATATGAACGGTTCTCTTAACACCCCAAGGCTTGTGTGACATTTGAGTCGTTGATCGTTCTCCTGAAATGAATTTCGATGCTTTTCCTCTTTTTTGTTTCCAGGAGGAAAGGCTGGCTTCACATGCCGCAGCCGCCCCCCCGCTGTCCTCTGAGGAGCGGAAGGAGAGATGGGAGCAGGGACAGGCAGACTACATGGGAATGGACTCTTTTGAAAACATCCAGAGGAAACTGGACGCCTTTCTCAAATAAAGAAAACATTAAGCTGTGTCAAAATATGCACTTGATGTTTCATTAAATGATTCCATAGGTCATCAAAAAAATAATAATACTGTAATGCAATAAGCTTAGTCTTTTCCACTCTTTTTTTTTTTTTTTTTTTTTTCTCCCCCCCTCTCAGTTTTGAAGAAATTCACACTCCGCAACAAAAAGCCAAAATGACTTCTACTGAAAGATAATGGCGGTTCAACCCGCCGGTAGCATCTGGACTGTCAGGCCACGCTTCAGTCATGATGACGTCATCTTCTATCTCAGATCTGGCCTCCTTTCCCGGACAAAATGTGAATTCTGCATTCAATGCATTGTTACTCTCCTTTCAATACCCGTTGATATAAACTGCATTAAAACAGATCTAAACGGGCTTGGAGATGGCGGTCCTCTCTGCGTGACTTTCTTTGAACATGTTTTTTTTTTTTTTAAGTGAAATGTATGTCTCAATTTTTACATGCAAAAACAAAACAAGTTTACAACACCTTTAAATATTAAATGCCGACTGTTGCGTGGCTTTTTTTTTTTTTTTCCCCCACTCAGTGTCTTTATTGCCCTTACCAGACCTGAAGTGCCTGAAGCCTCCAGCTTCCTTTCTCTTTGCTCAGTTTCCTGTCTTCTCTCGACCAGAAACTCAAGCTGCTGTGTTTGCACCAAGCTCCTTAGCTCAACACTGTCTTCCTTCATCTGAATATCGACTGTTCCAAAGCCTCTTTCACCTGCTGAATAAAAACCTCTTCAAAAGTATGGATCGGACGGGAAAGCTTGTCTTTTGTACTTTGCGGAGTTCTTTGTAGTAGGAGAAATACAAGGGCGTACTACAGTTCATTCTGTTTCAGCCAATGAACCAGCTTGTCTTACTCCACCACTTGAACACATGATGGCTGGTTACTTATCGTTTCTAGTTTAATAAACCGTATGGATGGGGCATGGATTTTGAGATCAGCATTTGATCAGTGGCCTAGAATCAAAGCATTGTCAATAATGGGCCCTTGTTCTGTAGAATATGTATTTTATAATCTCAAGTGTTCTGTGGGGAATTGGTCTGCCACTGCCATCTAGTGGCCATGGCTTCTGAAGCGGCATGAATATTTGGATTTTAGAAAAATAAACACCTTTTCAGTCCGGAATGCAGAACTGAGTAGATGCTGGGAATTCCTCACGGCCACATTTCCATTCACTATATGCAAATGAATGGCGCTCTTCTACGCAACAGTGTTGGTAGGAGTGGTTGCGCCGAGCTGGTCCTCAGCTCCCGATACCTCCTTGGTTGGTTTATACAGCTTCCCCTAAAAAAGCTAAATATCTAAATGCTGAGGTAGAGTATATGGTTGACAATGATACGGCGGTGCCTTCCTCTTCAAGCTGGGCTCCTCCATGTTTGACAGTGCCTGAAAGTGACAAGATTTCCCGGTTCCGTTCAGGTTTTCGAGAGGTCAACAATGTGACGAGGCCAGATTCCTTTCCATCGCCTCGTGTGGAGGACTGCGTAGATGAGGTGGGCGCCGCCGGGTGTGTCAGCAAATGTGATCTGCTCAAGGGTTGCTGGCAGGTGCCCTTATCCAAAACAGCATGGGAAGAGGCACCTTTTATCACTCCACCTGGGCCGTGCTGTTTGGGTTAAGGAAGGCGGCGACCACGTTTCCACGACGACTTTTAAAGTCGTCATATGGCTGTACTACTCACACTACACAACTTTCTGTCTTGTGATCTGGAATCTTGAAGTCGTCACAGTTTCACACTACACGACAGATCGGCGACAGGGGGTCACACATTACAAGATCTTTCACCAGGAGGAATCCCCTATGAGTCTGACGGGCTTCCAAGCTACCCTTTGTCACTAAAACACGCAAGAAGCAACCCCGGAAACGACGCCATATTGGATTACTTATTCGATTTTTGATCACCGTACCAATAGAAAAAACTTGAAATAATAAATATATTTTTAAAAAACCTAGAAAAGAAAATTAAAATAGGTATGTTGTGCATTTCTGGCAGCTGCTCCGTGCACTCCCTTCTCTCCTTCTCGACTCCCTCCCCTCACTCCTTGCCTGCTCTCATTTGCTGTAGCTCAATGCCTCGCTCCTGGGTCGATCCCGACGCGACCAGACATTAAACCTGCTTGATGCCCCGCCGGCGTCGGCGAGCGGTCGGATCGCGTTGGGAGCATTTCTCGCCGCGCGCTCAACGCTCCCGGGGGGCCGGAATTACCGTTGTTTCCGTCCTGTTGTGGCACCACTTACCGACTCGCTGAAAGTCAGGGCTCATTTTGTCTGTTTGCGAGGTCCACCAAGTGCCAGGAAGCTTTCCATAATGTCAACCCTCTCTCGTGTTCTCGCGTTCAGTGCCAGTGCCGGCCGCGCCCCGCCCTGTCACCTGGGCCCTGTGTGCCCGTTCTCCTTTAAAAACCCACCTTGGAGCTCGGTTGTTCTTTCTTTCTCCCCACCCATTTGGTTTTGGTCGACGTTTGGTTCGCGTTGCTGCGCCGTACAACGTCACACTCAAACAGCTGACCTTACTGACGACACAGACACTGTTAGTTTAAGTTTTTCTCTTTTCTCTTTTAATAAAAAATGTGTTAACTGGCTTGGGTTGTGCGTGTCCCCTTCCTCTGTCACGGCCGTGTGGCCCAGTTGTGACAACTTCCATTTAAAAATAATCGCAAATCATCTCCAAAACCCGTTAAACAGTCTTGTAGGTGCAGGTGGTCAATGGGCTGAATAAGTTAAATCCCAATGGAAAAGAAATGGAATGGTTGTGTCCCTACCACGGCACCAGCACTGAGGCCTTACATCACTCAGACGCTGTCAGGCTTTTTCTAGTGGATTCACCATCGTTCAAAGTAATCTTTTACAAGGTAGTGACAAGAAATAAGCTCTACAAGGGTTTTATATTCCTAAAGTCCAATCGTGACTATATCGGTGCTTGACAGTATTTTGGTAAGGTTTGAGTTATTAACTCAAGTGATTTGTGGACTCCATCAACCCGCGCATGCGCACAACGACTTCTCGGTTGTAGCATGCGTGGTGCCATCTTGGCGAGGTGGCGATTGTTGATCGCAAACTCCTTCCACAATACTGAACTGATATGGATGAAACTCGAACGACGCCATGTTGGAACTGCCCCGAATGTACATGTTATTTAGATTGTCTGTGAGTTCGTCTGATCCATGACAGTCCCATCTGCACGTGCCACCATCTTTGTGCGGACCCGGTTGTTGACCAATCAATAGATTGCAATGCTATCATGGGCAAACCGCCATTTGCACAAGCGCGCGTGGCACCGATGACAATCAAAAACAAACAGTTTTCTTTTTTTAAATGATTCCACAATAATGGATCTGGATCAAACTTGGACGACGGCATGTCGGGACCGCACTGAATACACATTTTATTCGTCTTGACTGAGTGCGGTGGATCCATGGGATCCACACACCACTGATGTCAGTTTTTCATCAACAAAAACAATAGTATCCTAATTATTATTATTAGTATTGTGTAATCAAAATAATAATCACAATTATAATTATGATTATTATTACCATTATCATTATTTATTATTATTGTTGTTGTTCTTATTATTGTTACTATTATTATTATTATTATTATAATTATTATTGTTATTGTTGTTACTATTATTATTATTATTATAATTATTATCGTAAATATTATTATTATAATTATTAACATTATTTTTAGCATCATTATTATTGTAATTATTATTATATCATTATTGTTGTTATTATTAACATTATTATTGTTAGTATTATAATTATT
>NC_137206.1:19485364-19525364 GCF_960531495.2 Zeus faber | reverse complement strand
GGGCTTCACGGTGTTCGCGGGATGTCTCATGAAGGTGAGAATGACGTCACAGCCGTTCGGTTCTGCGTCGACGTTGAATCGGGCCCATTCGCTGGGGATGCCACTGACGGGCGCCCGGCTCCCCGGTTTAAAGTGGTAATCCGCGAGGTTGTTTTGTTAAAAAAAAACAACAACCCAAAAAAACCCCCAAAAACCTCATATCTGATCATTTATTTCGGGTTAGGACTTTATAATGAACCATTCGACGTGTCTTGGGCGGCGTCTCCGTGTTTGGTGGCGGCGTCCGCCACAAATGCGTCAGTCGCCGTCATTTCGAATGGAATTCCGGGACTCGTATGGATTGCCGCTTGGGGTTGATAGCGCCTCCACCCGCACCACTGCGTGCGGGAGGAGCAGGCGGTTTTCGCTGGGACTGAACCACGAGGCCTTTCAGTCGGTAGGGATTAGCTGGACTCACGAGCCTCCATTTCCAGGACAAAGGTGGAGAGGGGGCCAAGGAGCTGGAGGGGTTTCACTCCGACCGCATGAAGGTGGTGCAGCTGGACGTCTGCAGCGAGGAGCAGGTGCAGAAGGCGGTGCAGGTGGTGAATGAAAACCTGGAGGACAAAGCCAGAGGTGGGTGGATGAAAACACCCGGGGGGGGATTTAGGGGGCTGTTAATCGACGTCCGCTTCGGTGCCGTGACGCCCTCCCTTCGGCTCCGCCTCCAGGGCTGTGGGCGGTGGTGAACAACGCCGGCGTGTCCACCTTCGGGGAGGTGGAGTTCACCTCCATGGACACCTACAGGCGGGTGTCGGAGGTCAACCTGTGGGGGACGATCAGGGTCACCAAGGCCCTGCTGCCGCTGATCCGCCGGGCCAAAGGTGAAGCGGTCACCGTTTTGGATCACGGTTGATTATTATTTATTTATGTATTCATTCTGTTATCACGTTTAAGTTGTTCGGTTTGGTCTTTCCCTCCCTCCCTCCTGCTATCACATCCTCTCATTCTTCCTTGAAAACAGGGGAAAGGAAATATGTGTATATATGTTTTTCTGATATGTGTATTAATTTGTATTAAAAAGAACATTTAAGATTTTTTTTTTTTTTTTTTATCATTATTATTTTTGCAGGCGTACGGTTGAATCCTTGACTCAGCTCGGTTACGTTCTAGGAAAAGTTTCTCCAGAGCGTGCCTGCAGACGGTGGCTTTGACAGGAACCACAATTTTGTGTTTTTTTTTTTTCTTCTTTTTTTTCTTGGTAATAAGTGTCACTTCGGCTCGGCGAATAAATACCGTGGTTAAAAAAAAAAAAAAAAAAAAAGAAATGGTGCAACCTGAGAACTTGTGCGTCTCCCATTCCCAGGCCGCGTGGTGAACCTGGCCAGCATGTACGGCCGGATGGGCAACGCCCTGCGCTCGTCCTACTGCGTCTCCAAGTTCGGCGTAGAGGCCTTCTCCGACTGCCTCCGCTACGAGATGAAGCCCTGGGGCGTCAAGGTCTCGGTGGTGGAGCCGGGCAACTTCGTGGCGGCCACGGGCATCCTGACCCGCGAGGCGGTGGCCGGCACGGCCAACCAGCTGTGGAGCGAGGCGCCCGCCGCCGTCAAGGAGGACTACGGGAAGGCTCACTTCGAGCAGCACGTGGCGCTCATGCGCTCCTACTGCGGCGGCGGCGAGAAGGACGTGAGGCCCGTGTTGGACGACATCACCGACGCCGTGGTCTCCAACCGGCCGTACACGCGCTACAACCCCATGGAGCCCAAGTGGTGGATCCGAGTCCAGCTGATGACCCACCTGCCGGCCGCCATCTCCGACATCCTCTACTTCTGAACCCGGCGTCCGCCGGCATCCCTTCGGCTTCCTCGTGCCACGCCCCCTCCAATCAAATCAGCTAATACTTAGCACCACGCAGGTCTGCGGGGCTTCCCTGGAGAAAGGTCTCAGCAACATATCCTCAGCACTTGAAATTGCTCACCGGTCAAGCCTTAAAGATGAATTTTGTGAATTTTTTAAATAATTGCACTTGGCTGTTCTTTGCATGACCAGTGATAATTACAACTTTATCTGCACAGTTCTCACGATTCAATCATTTTTCTAAGGTTTAATAACTGACATTTGTAATATTTTCAGAGTGAAATTGAACAAAGTGGCGAACGTTCCCGAGCCTTCTTTAAAACATTTTGCTGACACCATCGCCCGTGGGCAGAGGGGGGTTAGAGAGCGGGAGCTCCCGCCGTTCTGTTGTGGCTTCTCCCAGCGCGGGGCCGAGGTCAGCTACTGTGAGACCGTGGCGTCGCTTTGGCAAAACCCAAGGTTATGCAATCAAAACAGAAACAGAGGAGGGCTTTGTCCAGCCACGCTCCACGAGATCCTAGTCGCTGCTTCGGCCGCAGGTCAGTTTGCCCAAGTCGGCCGCTGGTGTTCGCGGGCGTTTCGGGACCCGCCACCTTCCTGGGGAAGTGTCGTCGTGAGTTTAAAACATGTGAAGGAAAAACACTGTTGTTCTGTTTTGGAAATGAAGTACAAAGTACAAATCAGCAACAGCCTGCAGTGACACATGTCACCACCAGGCGGCGTGAGAGTGCCGTGAAACCTGCTTAGCTACTGGTGACACATCCCTGCTCTTTTCTAGAGAACTAAAATCTTTGCTGTCTGCCAGTGAGGCCTCGTGCTCGATCAGTGGTTCTCAATGTAGAACGTACACGAGATGATCAACAGATATCAAAATTAAGTGTCACTTATTAAAAATAAAATTGAAAAGACCATGCATTTGAGTGTGCAGTGAAAGCTTTTTTTTTTTTTAATCCTCTCGGGTAAATAAAAAAATAACCGACACGAGAGGCGGGATCGTTTTACGTAGTTTATTACTTCCTTTTGAACAGTCTAATAAACTCTGCTAAATTATTACATGTGAAGATGATTTCCCCTCCATAAAACAGTATTGAGAGATTTACATTTATTTTCACAGCACAGTCCATCACTCCACTGCCTGCATCCGCCCCCCCCCCCCGCCCCCGCTCAGAGGAAAAAAACAAAACGCGTAACAAACACCATAGAAAACATAGAAGCAGCACCAAAGCACCAATTCCAACAGAGATCATTTGTTTGGATGAATATTATCGAGAAATTCTGCAACAATGAATAATTCAGCGTCGTAGGTAATTCCAAATGCAACCGTAAAGCTCGGTAAGGTTTTAAAAAAAAAAAAAAAAAAAAACAGGAGCCACAAAACAATTTCCAGATAATATCGTTTCCAACTGATCTCTGCGACAGATTTGAAAAAGTGTTCCTGTTCGGCCGCGAGGCTCTGCTCGTGCCGCCCCCACCGCTGGGGGGGAAAAAACGACCAGACGCCCGTGTCTTCACAATACTCGTCGTACAGGGAGACGGATTTCCACATTTAAGTCACGTTTAAATCGGCCAAACCGCCAAGTGAACATCTCAACAGCGGCCTTGAATGAAATGGATAGAAACCGTGTGTCTACTCGGAGGTCGTGACCTTTTTTTTTTTTTTGTGTGTGTTTTGTTTTTTCCCCGCTTTGAGGAACGAATGTTACCGAGGCCGTCATTCACGAGTTCCAGGCAATAATCGCGTCACACGTGATCTGGGGGGAAAACCAGCACGGTCCACACGCCGAGGCATCCACCGTCATCCACTTCACAGGGTTGATGACGTGAAATGAACTATACAGTAAGGTCACTTGATACGACACACCATCATCATCATCATCATCATCATCTAACGGGCATTTCATGTGATACCAACTTAATATATAAGGTACTGACGCTTGACATTTTCAGCCGAAGGACAAAACAGTTGAAGCTCGCGATAAGGGCAGGCTAATCTCTACGAGGATGTTTTGAGAAGCCGGGGCGGCGCGGGGGCGACAATCGCCCCGGCGCAATCGTCGGGTCGGCTCGACGCGCATGCAAAAGCTTTTTAACCAAATACGCGGCGGCGGAAGGAGGGGAGGGGGGGGGGGGGGTGTCGAGCGCGGAGGGGGAAAACACAGAACCTTTGGTAGACGGTTAGCTTTGAAGGCACGTTTTACATGTAACAAACGCCGCGTCCCGGTGAACCCTGCGGTCGGGGCGGAGGCGCCCAGGGAGGGAGGCCCAGGCCGGCTCCGCTTCGACCCGCCTGGGGATTGAACGTACGCCCCGTGAATAAAGAGTTTGGTCGTCTCCTGTGGGAGGGCGCCGCAGGAAGCCGGACAGGCATCTGCCATCTTAATCCAAAGATACAAGATGTTGATTGGAAAACCACGCTCTTGACGGGTTCCTCGTGAAGAGTGTATTTGAATTCTGACATTGGATGCGCAAGTCGGTTGTGTCACGAGATTTTAACGTCACATTTTGTACTCGACTCTAAACTTCCCGGCTGATAATCCTTAAAAAAACAACAAAAAAAAAAACAACTATGGGATGGGTTTCCATCTCCTGTATCTATCGATGAAGGCTTGACTTGTAGATGCGGCTTGAGCGGAGGATCCTTTCAGGCAGTCGTCATTTAAAGTACAGGTCTCATTCAGTCCGCAGCTCCAAAACGTTGGTGATCCGGTGGTAGAATAGAGCGGATCCTTTATCCGACAACTCAATCTAAAATGAATTAAAGGGTTTTTGGCTTGTGTTTGGGATTAGAAGAAACACACACACGAAAAAAAAAAAAAAAAAATTGCTTCCAAATGTCTCTTCGCAGCGCATGGACCTCCATCCCCCTCCTGTCGCTCGTGATTGGTCTTCCCGTTACTGTAACCGGTGGAACAGATTCTCCAAACTCCTCTCCCTGGATCCTAAATTGCTGCTTTTTTTTTTTTTTTTTTTTTTTTATAAAAAAGGGCTGTTATTTTCCATCCCTTCTTCCTGAAATCCCACTTCGTCACTGAGCTGGAGTCCAGAACCCTCCGCAGCTGGAGAACTCATCACCGGGTCACGATCAAACCCACCCACCACCGCCAGCACCACCACCCCCGAGGGCGGCGGCGGCGGCGGCTGGCTTCTCTGTAGGTCCCTTGCTGATAAACCGCCTCTCCTCGGTGCCGCCTGGTCCAACCTCACTTCAAAACGTCCTTTTATCCCACATTTCATCCCACACCTGGAGCCTCGGAGGCCTTCTCCAACTCGGGAGCTTTAAGACACTCTTCAGAATCGGGAGTTGGAAGACTCTCCGTCCTTCAACCATCCAACACGTCCGGCTCAAACAAGGACGAACCGGGGGGCCTTTAACCGTTGAAATACCAAAACAAATGAGGCACATTTCAACAATCTGCTTTTTCCCTTTTCTCGCAGTAATCGGAAACACCGTGCAGCCGTGTACGAGGAGAAACAAAGAAAAAAAAAAAGAAAAAAAGAAACGAGGAAAATGTTTGGTGACACATCCATTATGCGCCTGTGGGAGGAAGAGCGTTCCCCTTCTCCTCCAACTCCCACTCCTTTTCCTCTTCCCTGATCACCGATTCAGCAGCAGTGACATCACCCGTGCACCGCGCCGCCAGGCCCCTTTCTTTCCTTCTTCCCTCGAGCCCCGGGCGTCGAGCGTCGTCCTCCCTCCCCCCAAAATCCTTTATCGGGAGAGAGCAGCTCCTTAAGGCATCGACCCGGGAGGAAGCGCCGGCCCGTCAGTCACACTCCCGGCTGGAGACCCTTTCGGAAGCCTCCGTCTCCCCGAAGCCCAAGAGGGACGCACAAGCCCCGGGTTTCTTTCTGTACGACCTCCAGAGGCGACGGTTCCGACCATCCCGTCTGGGCTCTCTCTCGCTCAGTGATGGGTTTTACACTCTAACGGTTCAAGGAAGATATTCTTTTTTTTCCCCCCCCTCAGGGTGTGGTGCGGGGAGAGGGGGGAGGGGGGGGGGGACGAGCACCATGAATCCTCGATAAACTATCGAAAAACATTCAAACGATACAGAGCCGCTGACGCGAGACGAGGCAGGGTTTCCGTCCGCAAACAGAAGCAGAGCCCTGGTGAAGTTTGAACGACAGGCAAAACGGGTTAATCTTCTCTCCCGCACTAGTTGAATCTTCCAAAAATAAAAATAAAAAATCAAAAAAACACAACACAGTGTAATATTTTAAGTCCCTAACCATGATAGAATTCTGATAGAATCGTATCAATAAATATACTTTGGTCACTTAATTCTTTTTATTCATGATGAGCGGTTAGCAGGAGTTGGAGTGTTGCATCCCCCAACGTAGCATTTCATGAAGAACCACTTAAGACAGACGACACAAAAGGAGACAAGTTGAAATGGAGAACTATAGGCTAGATTTAAGGATCTCCGGCATCCGAAATGATCACCTTGTTGTTGTTGTTGCTGCCGTTTGCGCCGAGTTAAAATCATCACATTTTAAAAAGTAACTGTTAAAAAGAATATATATTATCGCCAAAAAAAACAAAAAAACAAACAAACAAACAACAAAAAAACAGACAAAAAAAACAAAAACTAAATGTAGATCTCAGATGTCGAGGTGGAAATACATGGCATCACCCGTTACCTACATCTGGGTATTTTAGGACCCAGCGGTCGTAAATCCGTTCTGGGGGAGTCCGTTCCTCTCCCCCCCCCCGCCCCCCCCTCCTGGTTCCGCCGTCTTTCTCCCATGCGATCCCCTCCGTCTCCTCCTGGAATGATCACTGTTCCCGCCTACAAGTCCTGATGCGGAACCACATCAGGCTTCCACTTCCAATGTTAGTGCGTGTTCTGCTCTAAGTGTGTCTGTCTGCATGCGTGGAGATTTGTACGAGTGTGTGTGTGTGGGTGTGTGTGTGTGTGTGTGTGTGTGTGTGTGTGTGTGCGTGTGCGCGTGTGTGATCATGAGGCAGCAAGGGCCTTGACCAGGTACAGTTTGTCTCCCTGTTCACTGGTGAAGATCGGGGCTTTTTTGTAGTGTTCCACGAGCTCCTCCATGGAGTGGAACTTGCGCTGGCCGATGCAGTAAAGGTTTTCCTTCAGCTGCACCTTGAAATGCTTGTTCTTGCTCTGTGCTTTCAGGGAAATGGAGAAGTCGTTGGGCTGTAAAAAGAAAAAAAAGGTAAGGACGTTAACGACATCGAAACAATTCCCAACCGTGGTGATGCCGTGTGAACGTCGCCGTTATGAGGAATCTGTCCAAACACAGCAAATCGCTGACGTCGTCAGAATTCCGCGTTAAAAAGCCAGTCTCAAATCTTGAGACTGAATCTTCAGAATCTTCAGATCGGACAGTGACATTTTAGGTCACGTCTCCCAAGTTCTAATCATTACCTCAGACTATCGCTGGGTACTGGGGCAGAATCTCAGGATTAAATTTGATATTAATGAGATGGCTCACGATACCATTCTCATTAGATAAAGACTTTTTAGAAAATTGCTACAAACGTTTCAGTATACGAATACATATACATTTTAAAGAACAAATTTTGCCTACTACAGAAACTAAATATTTCAATTCATTTGACTATTGTGGCATTAAATTGAAATGGAAAACGGCTGCATAACTACCAAACAAACGCATCGATTAGGGGTGCAACGGATCGTCAAACTCACGGTTCGGATCATTTTTCGGATCAGCGAAACAAAAAAAAGAGAAACTTTACTTTCCATTCACATTATAAAAGATTTAAAGCAAGGAACTTTTGCCCGTGTTCTTAAATGAAAACAACATTCAAGATGTCCAATGTCTAAATTAAATCTTAAAATATTCACTGATCAATTGTTAAATTAAAGTGCAATATGAGGCACGCATGATACCTTCTTTCTTTAAACATGGCAGATAATAAAATATATGATAAGATCTGGCCCCGGTAACTAAATTAATTCCAATAAATAACCAGTATCATGATCAATTCCTCATGTTTATAACAAACCGAATTTCATGAAGAATGAAGCACGTCACACCAGTGCTACTGACCGAGGACTCGCTGTCTCTGATGAGGAAGTCTCCCTCGGTGCCTCGCTGATTCAGAGCCACTTCCGCCTGATGCCGCGTCACCTTGCCGTAGTACCACTCCTTCCCCGCAAAGCGGCCGCTGATCGACGGCGAGATGTAGTCACAGTCGGGCGTAGGCGGCCCCGCGGGCCCCGCCGAGGGATTGTGGGAGGCGGAGTCCAACACCGTGACGTAGTTCTTGGGTACCAAGCCCAGCTGTCCGTCCGCCTTCCGGCACTTCCACCACTCCGGGTCGTTCTCGGGCTTCTCCACCACCTCCATCACCTCGCTCTTCTCAAAGTTAAGCTCCTCGTCGTTGCCCGAGCTAAAGGGGTAGAGCGCCTGCACCGTGTGCAGCACCTGGTTCCCGTTGGTGGCGCTGTTCAGCACCGCCGGCAGCTTATCAGTTAGCGATCCGGCCGGGTCGCCCGGCCCGCCCACGCCCCCGGCCGTCCCGTCCATGTCCTCCGTCACGTAGTTGGAGGGGAACCAGCCGGAGCGGCCGCTGTAGCTGCCGCGCCACCAGCCGTCGCTGCACTTCTCCATCACCACCACCCGCGTACCTTTCACCAGGGAGAGCTCGTCCTCCCGCTCTGCCGCGTAGCTGAACTTCACCAGTGCCGGCAGGTTGAGGTCGTACAGCCGCTCGCCATCCGCATACATGTCGGCATCTGCGTTGGAGGCTGCGTCCCTCGTCCCCGCCTTCCTGCTCTTCACCTTTCCGATTCCTAAAAATCAAATCGTAGCCAGGGTGTTGGGGTTCGCACAGCCATACGACATTCATTACACACGTCAAAATAAAACTCTCAATTGGATTAAAAGGGTTTGGTTTTTTTTCTACCTATAACGGCACAAAAAGAGTTAATCTTCAGAAGCGAGCAAGTGAGAAGAACCTCCGCGCCGTCGGCCCATGGCTATCTCTCAAAACCAGTATTTAAAGTCTTACCGAGGTCTAAACATAAGCTTTATCTTTTGGTTTGAGAACGCCGTTCAAGCTTATGTTCTAGCACCCGAGTTCTCCAACCTGCGACATATTTTCCCTCTTTAACATGTCTCGACAGAAACAAACCCCACACAATGTGAAAAGTTAAAGGAAGGGACAAATCCCGCTCCCAGGGGAGAATTGATATCGTTGCTTCTCCACATTATATCACCCAGGGCCTAACCCCCCACCTCCCACCACAGCCCGGCCACATGCATTCTTGGGGATTAGACCTCACTCCTGAAGAAACAAAAGGCTGCGCTGGTCTGACGTGCATGGAAGCGAGAGAGAGAGAGAGAGAAAAAAAAAAAGCTCATTTGAGATTTTAACTTGTCCCGACGAAGGCTTCTAATGAATCTATTTTTTTTTTAGCTTAAATTGGTGGCATATCTACAGCAGCCTTTGTGAATTTGAGTGTCTTAAAAAGCCGGCTGGAGGAATAACATATCGGCAAATTTTGTGCAGAGTAATTAAGCGCTGGTTTTCCTTTAAGCGACGTATAGTGGTTACATTATACGTTTGGACCAGTGGCAATAATGGCCATTTCCTCAATATTGCCGCTAACAGGCTAATGGTCAACCATCTTCCCTTTACTAATTCCACATTCAACAACAGTTTTCTGTGTCTCCGCTTGCTGCCTTGTCGCTGACTCTGCAGCAAAAAGGCCTCAGTTGCTGCTAATCTCATGGCGCTAGTTACTTCAACTACCGTCACATCCTTATCCTGACACCAGCTGGATGCCATATTGGATTATTTTACTGTCGACACTGTTGCATCTTCTCTCCATCCCTGCTTACTTATACTCTCACTCCCCATCTGTCGGCGACACTATCTGTACCCAGTTCTACCATGCACCACCTCGTGTTTACTACAAGGTGCAATTTTCCTGGTCTCTATTGCAGATAAATGGCATCCAGTGAAATGGTAACATGGATAAAAATTACTTTCTTGAGCAGGGTACGTCGCTTCCACTCCGGCATCATCTTATACCATACACATACACGTGAACAAAAATAACTGTGAGAAAGTACGGTTTTAGCATAGATTCTTTTAACCTCTTTGCTTGGTGTTGAACTGCAGCTAGTCGCACAACCTCTGCAGCCAGTGGCCAGCAGGAAGGGGATTACCAGGCTTTTGGCCTGTCTCTGGACTATGGAAACCTTGGAGCCAAACTTTGGCACGCTGTAGTTATAGTCTTACTGGACAGGAATTTCAACTTGGCAGCCCAGCACAATGTCCAAAACTAGTTGAGGGAACAGCACAACTACCCGTTTCCCCAAACGCTGACCACAGCTTTCCTTATCGATAGGCTTGATTGGGAACTTCCTCCAGTTTTTCTTAAAGAGGGGTTAGGAGTAATGAAGCTAATTTCCCTTCTAATTGGGTTATAAACCGGAATCCACGGCCAAGGGGAGCAGACCACGGCTAACATTTTCAAATGTCACGGCAGGCACAGAGCAGGCAACCAAAGCTATTAGCTTTACAATGCCGTTGCTTGCAGAATCAAAAATCGGCTGAGTGAAATTACAGAGGGAGGCTGGGTGTAGTCCCCACCAGCGTCTCGGGAGGATGATGTCCCTGGGTGTGTGTGTGTGTGTGTGCGTGTGCGCGTGCGTGCGTGCGAGAGAATGACTGTCACAGCGCCACACTAAATCTTTCTTTCGCCGAAAGGTGTCTGTGACTCACTGGGACAAGAGACAAATTTCATGGTAGTGCTGCAAGCCCAGAGTCAAAGTGCTCTCAGGTAGACCCTGTCATTAGTCAGACAACCGTACACAACTGTAGACTCAAGACAGGATGTCAGGGCAGATGTCTGCGTGCCAGCTCTAGTTAAAGCACCTCACCACTCCCCTCCTCCCCCCCGAAAAAAAAAAAAAAAAAAGACTAACACAACAAGAGCACAGGGAACAAATAACAAAATCAATATTGGACCCAAGGCATGACATAGACTACATGTAGGCGGATAAGAAATGCAGATCAAGCTGGAGCAGGGCATCTGCAGGTATCAGAGAGTTATATTTAATAATTTTTAGTCAGACCTTTTTAAGACAAACTTTAAAGATTTTTGGACAAATCAACTCTCCAAAGAATTGCGTGTATTCTATACAGGGCAGAGGTTGAAATAGGGGAGGTTACAAACTAGATCAGTATTTCTCAAATGGGGGTACTTTGGGGTACTCCGAAAATTAAATAAAAGTGTTAAAAAATATTGGTTATATAGAATGTTTAAAAAAAACAAACAAAAAAAACAACAACCTGCATATGACGCACATACAGTACATAATTAATGTCAATTTTCCTTTATTTTATCTGCGGAAAAGAGATCTTAAGAGGGGTGCATTACTAAAAAAAATAATAATTTGACTACCACTGAATTAGATGGTTCTATTGATTGTTATTAGAACAGTTATTTTCAGGTCAGATAGGAACATAAGCGATAAGTAAAATTAATCATTACTCCCCCCCCACAGATCTTCTCACAGGTAGATAAATAAAAAACATCAGACAAAATGTTTAAGCTAAGACCTCAGAAATTTAAATTCAAGAAAGTAAAGTACCTGCAGACACCCTGCGTGGAGTATAAAGACTCTTCTTAATGCACAAATATGGAGACACAAACCGCTTATTTGCTGGCAGCTCTACCATTTTAGGCCAACATAAAAGAGGGCAGCGGGAAAAAAAAAAAAAAAAAAAAAAATTCCGAGAATGAGATATAGATTATTTAGACAAGCACAAGATGAACTATCACATGTGCGAGTGGCAAAGAGCCAACAAAGCAAGATGGCACAGGTGCGAGCCCCAGGATATGAGCTTTGTGCACTGCTGGAAATGACCTAGTTAGCGCCAAACAAAGGTCAGGGGTCAACTCTGCATGCAGTAGACACACAAACACACTTTAAGCTCTTCTGGAGGAGTTGTGCCTGGGGCATCGCAGCCAGGTGACATCAGTAGGTAGCCCCTATCACACGGCAACAGAATTTCCTGCTATAGTCACACGGTTACTTTGCATTGAGTAAGCACTGCTGCATTTGCCTGGCCGCACAGCAGATGAATCAAGGGCAATTTAAATTTGCCTTCAAACTGATCCGCCGGAGATATTTGAATATGGGAAGGATAACACAATCTATTGTAAGATTCACACGACTGATTAGAGTTGTAGCTGTGCGTTAGTCAGTGTGATTATTGTTCCAAAGGGCGTCTAGTGTAAGTGTACACAAAAAGGTTTTGCAAAATCTCCCATGTAAAAATGTATGAGGAAGAACATAGCACTGACATGCACACGCCACTTTAGTTGATGATTGTCATATCAATAATTGTTATTAATGATTCAAAAGTCTTTTTCTTCTGCCCACTAGCATAGTACAAACTCATAATAGTGTAATAAGACACATCTACCGTTTTGAAAAGAGCTATTGATTGCCATTGAACATTGGGGCCTACAAATTTGGGTAGACAGTTCATTTGCTCCAACCCAACATAGGCAAACACACCTAATTCACATTCTGCTAAGTGATTGCGGCCAGCCCAAACAATCAGGCAGCAGTGGAATTATTGCGATGGCTCTTGGTGTACAACTGCGAACCACAATGTTGACATTGTGATTGGCGTTTGGTGTGGAGAGCCAGAGGCGGCGTTTTGGTTGTACTCCAACGCCAAATCCTCCTGCTGGGCGAGACGCAGGTCAGCCGCCTGGCTCCTCCGACTCCTACCTCACTCCTCTTCCTCCAACCTCTTGCCCATTGTCCATACTTGACCCCTCCACCTACAGTTAGGCCTAAACACCACTTACTACGTCTGGCAGCATGAGCTCATTTGCTTGCCGAGCATTTCTTAAGTCTGCAAGCCAATCCTACCATTTTGTTTCTTCTTGGGAAGTCATGCTCCTTCATTAATAATTATCATAGCACGAAGGAGAATTCCCTAGTCAAACTATCTTTTATGTTTACTTCCTAAGAGGACTATAATTAATAAAAACATAAACTATATAAAAATATTTACTTTTGGAAGTATTTTTCGAATTTCTTACCCCCCCCCCCCCGCAAAACTTTTGTTCATCCCACTCCTTTGTAGATGTATCTGTGAAAACAAAAACAAAAAAACAAAAAAAGAAAGAGAGACAAAAGAAAAGAGGCAAAGAAAGTGCTCTGGAGTTGGACTGTTTGACTAACAGAGAGACAGGAACTTGTTTTTTTGCCTGTAGCACGGGCTTCCCTATGCTGGCTGGCTTATCCATTGTCTGCCAGGACCCTTTCGACCCCTCTGCTTCCCTTCATTTAAGCGCTTTTCCTCTGGACGACAACACCCCGCGTCAGACTGTCTGACAGCCTGAACATCCTCTTGTCAGGCAGAACCGTTATTTTGACCAAGTTCAAGAGCGAGGACCTATAGCCAGGTTGAAATAGTCTGTAGTCCTATCTTTTGAGCCATGGGCTCCCTCCATCGTAACTCACATTCATATTTCCCATTGGGTTTGATATACTGTATAATACTAGGTCTCTGAATAACCAAGGCTTATAAAATGTGATGTTTCTTTCTAACTATAAAATACGACATTTAATCGGTAAAAAGTCTGGAATGGTATGCTTTCATTTCAGTACTTGCGTCACTTACATAAAATAACTTGCAATTATTTTTATGACCCATACGTTGATAACAAGAAACTGAACCAAACTAGCTGGCAAATTTGATGCTGGGTATTGTAATTTGTTTGGACAGAACATAAGAATCCTATGTTAACATTTATGTTTCAATCGTAAACTGGTATTGCCATTTGGAAATGATCTTGCTGTCCAAAATGCATTACATTCAGTCGTCCCTCTGTTAAGCTTGTTTTCTGCGTCAATCCCAAAACACAAGAAGAAAAATACTTTGGACTTTTGGGTTAGGGAGTCCATGGCGGAGCTAGCTTCCTGGTTAGCCGACATAAAGATGACGTTACCAACACGCTCTATGGCTTGATGACAGAAATAAACACTCATTATAACACACAATATTTCAAAGGAAAATGTGTGTCAGCTTTCCTGGGAGTCCGCTTGAGGCCAAGGAGTAACAGTAGCCCCCACCCTAACTAAAGCTCAGACCAAGCAATGTCCTGCAGCCAGTCACTTATGACAGTTCCTAATTGCAATGTTGACCACTGGTCAAGAAGCCTTGGCTAATAAACAGCAATTGTGTTAGCACCACTGGCGAGAGGCTAAGTACACACAGTTGTATCTATCAAGTACTGAAACGTGTCTACTGGAAATCACGAATCCCCAACATGAATGACGGCCATATGGGATGCAACATGGCAACTCATATGGTTGAGTGGGTGGGATCAAAACAGAACGCAACCAAGGGAAGGGAGAGTGCGGTGAAGGGAGAAGATCAGAGACGAAGGCACATAGGATTGCGTGGGTGTGCATCTTCTACATCGGAGTCGGAGAAGTTGGCTTTTTCAGAAAAGCCTCCGACTTCAATCACGGCCATATTGCTAGCACGGCTGACTGATAGCTGTGCAGGAAACTCACAGAGCTCTTTCAACTGCGGCCGGCTGGGACATCAAAAGCTCTCGAGCATCAGTCTCTGTGATGGAGGAGAGAGGTGGGGAAGGAGAGACGGGAGAGACAGGGAGGCAGACAGCTCCAGTTGGTTTTTAATGCCCAAGACCTCAGGTACCGCACCGTATACAAAAGACTGTGCCGAGCGCGACTGTCCCCAGGAGGAGGGGGGGCAATTAAGTATTCCTTTTGATTGCCTCAAATATCAAGGCGTCAAGGTTTTTAACTGATACTCTCAACAACATCATAGTATTTCCAATTAACGTATTTGCAAAATACATTCTTCTTAAACTGAGATGGATGAGCATTGAAACAAATATCACAAGGGATGGATTTGCATCAGCATAACTCGGCACTGGAATTGAAGATCCATCAGAGGTCAACTGGGTTTTATGAAATCATAAATCACAAAAACCTATTGTCCTCTGGTAAATTGGTAAAAGAGCACAACCTTTGTTTAAGGGTGTTATCGGACATTCCAGAAAGTAAATTCAATTAAACCCAATGAAATCGGGCCCTCAATAATAGACCTTTTTCTACTGCAAGACTTGGATGATGATGATGATGATGATGTATAGAAACTGTAGATTAAAAACAAAGACCACCCGACCCCAGCGGACAAAGGAAGCAGTTTCGTACATGTTTTCATCCTCCGTGTCTACTAACAGGTTTATAGGCTGGCTACTCTTCAACCAGGTCACAGCTCACTTCCTCTTATGACATTCCTAATGGCAGAAGACTCAGGGGGAAAGAAAGAGGTAGGGGGATAGTTCTGACGTACAGAAGTCCCAGGCCTAATTGATGCGGAGGCGTCTCCTGTCGATCTCTCAATCACACCCCGCTAAACAGGGGCATTGTGCTTCTTCGCTGTTGCGGGGGGGTTCGCAAAAGAGAGCGTGCCAGAGAAGTCGCCAAAAAAGACCAACAGGCAGAAGCTCAACAATGATTCAACTTCCTTCCAACTTCTCACTTCCTCCCCGCTCCACACTCTTCCAGGGCTCCGAGAAATGTGGCTCAAATTAGAGCTTCCGCTCGCTGAAAAGGCCAAGAGACAGGAAAGGGGTGGGTGGGGAAAGGGAGAGAGAGAGAGAGAGAGAGAGGGAGACTATGCTATGAAGTTTACACAAGCAACAGATTTGTTAGCTCATCCCCACAGCTTTTAAGAGCCCGGCTCCTCATCGCACAACACTCTCTAGATCCTTCTGACAACGTCGAGGGTTTAGGCCGGTTTAGAGGAGACAGAGGCAGAGGAGACTGAGGCAGAAGACAACACTCGGCAGTCACAAGGTGCGTTTACGGCATGGGAGCGCGCCGGGGCTCTTTGAAAAGGCCGCCTCGGTGTGGCCGGAAAGTATCCGTGGACCACGGAATTGCGTTAGTAACGGCATTCCTCTGATAAACGTGCGAGTGCGCAGAGGATAGAAGCCCTATCCCCATCAATCAGCCAAGACCCCCCTCCTCCTCTCGACACAATGACTACAGTGTTCGACATGAACACCCCCTGTCCCCGCCACTGTAGCTCATTACTTGGAAGGGGAGGGGGACGCTCCTGGAACAAGCCAGTCCGCCCTTAGCGCAGCGTAACAGAAAACAGGCTGAGGCTACGTCTAGAGATATTCCTAAACAGGGCGAGGGGCTTCCTTCGAGCATGATAATGTAATCCAGTGAGTTGCGCCCTACTTACCGGGAAGACAAATGAGGGGGGAAAAGGAAAATAGAGTAGGATTACTGTGTGTGTGTGTGTGTGTGTGTGTGTGTGTGTGTGTGTGTGTGTGTGTTTGAGAGAGTTTAAGAAGTACAACGAGAGCGAGTGGGACAGAGAAGGGGGGGGGGAGGGAGAGAGAGAGAGAGAGAGAGAGAGAGAATGAGTGCTGAGGCAATTACAGGCCTGGGCTAAGCAGACGGCTTTTCAAAAGGCATATCCGCCCAGGCTTCCCAGCCACCGTCTAAGACACACAGCCTCCAACGCTGTGAAGACACCCCCTATGTCTGCCAACACAACATGTTAGCGCACAAATCTGTTTTCAAACACACTAAATGTGACACATTAATTTGCATACCCACAAGCAATAGAAACCCACAGTACAAAATACAGCCGAAGAGAATAAAACCCAAGTAGATTCCTCCAAATCCGGGAAGGAAAAGAGGATGTGAAAGGGGAAAAAAACCCCCCCAAAAAAAAAACCTCTGAAGAATGAAAGAACTCATTCCCAAATTGCCCCTCCACCCAAATCCCCCAACACTGCAAAGCTGGAAATACTCTCAGATCATCCGAGACGACCAGAAGAGACAAGAAGAAATTGGGAACTCACGAAAGAAATGTTTGAAAAGGTTAGCCATGTCCATTTTGGGTTGGCTCTCGCTCGCTCGCTCTCTCTCTCTCTCTCTCTCTCTCGAACCGTTCCCTCGCTCGGCCCCAGCTCCGTTCCCACTGCAGCTGTAGAGTTATTCCATGTGAACACCCAGAGAGCTGGGCGGATAGTGGAGCAGCGCAGCCCACTCATGAACATGTGGTCCGACCCAGCCAATGGAAGAGCAGGAGAGGGAGAGGCCTCCAGTCCAACTCTGGAAGGCAGAGTACAGAGGCCTCGCGGAGGGGGCGAGGAGGAGGAGGAGGAGGAGGAGGAGGAGGGCGGAGGGGCAGAGAAAACGAGATATAGACGGAAACAGAACGGACACATAAAGAAGAGGACAGAGAATTGGGGTAGGGGGGGGGATTTCATCATCTCTCAGAGGCCAGATGGAGAAGTAAGTGAGAGGGCCTTTCCGAACAGATATAGCTGGAATCTGCGCTGACAAATGCATGAGTGATTCAGGGAGTATTCCATGACACAGTTGCCTGTAGAAACACATCATCACAACTTGCAACAAACTCTGGAATCGGGAATCCGCAAACACCCATCTGCACAGCCATCTGCGGAGATCATACCCCCACACATGATGAATTAATTACACTATTCCACACCCAGCCACAACAGCAAATATCCAATTCTATCCCGACATGTCGGGCTTAGCACAGTGCAAATCACCAGTCAAACCAGGACATAATATAGTTATGAGGTAAATTATCTAGGATCATAAACACCAAAAGGTTTTAGTGCTCTGGGTTCTGGTGTGTCATAGAGTTTATGGCATGTGTGCGTTATCGGGACAGCTGCTCACCTGGGGTCATGTGATCTATGGAGGGAGCCTCATTGCTGTGATCCACGGAAACACACAAACAAACACTACACTCACACGTAGTGTGTGATAGATTGACAGACAAACCTACACCAAATGACGACAGTAGAGCAAGCTCAATAGTGACATTTTTGTTGATGAATAATAGTCGTACAATAGTCAAACAAATAACTGCAAATTATGATTCAATTGTCTTTACTCATTATTTTGTGCAACTATCATAGTATATTATAGTAGTAGCCAATAGTACACACTAAACAGCCACAACATTAAAACCACCAAACCTTATATTGTGTAGGTCCCCCTCGTGCTGCCAAAACAGCTCTGACCCGTGGAGGCATGGGCTCCATAAGACCTCTGAAGGTGTCCTGTGGTATCTGGCACCAAGACGTTAGCAGCAGATCCTTTAAGTCCTGTAATACCCCTTTCCCACTGCACCGAAAAACCCGGTAATACCCGCTAACATCCAGCATTTGTCATCAGCGGGAAAGGAAAAAAGCCGGGTCTGAGTCCTGGTTGATATGACCCTGCAATAGACAGGGTCTATAGAATAGGTTTTATGGGCTCCACCTCCGACCGGCTCTGATGTGAACAGGACACCTGGGTCGACCTGCTAATTCTGGCCACTTTACCGGCGCGATGAGACTCGTGTTGAAAAAAGTTCCAGATGTTGCCGCATAGACAGGAATATCGGCCCATCGTTCCATCATTTCGTATCCCATTTAGATTCCATAGTCAAAAGTTCTTGACTTTTTCTCCGCATGGGGGGCCGTGAAATGTTGTGAGTTTGGGGCTCGCACGGTGGGGACCCCAGCGGAGAACCTCCACGCTCCCGCTGGGCTCCGCGTCACTCCAGAACCGCCCCAAGCCGGTCCCTGCTCCCCGCCACCAAAGGACTGTTGGATACTCCGCGAAGCTTCAACTGTAGTGTTGGGTCTTTCACAAACGATTCGATTCTTTTGAATGGCTCAAAATCCTTTTTTTTAAGTTTTAAAGTTTTATGTTGTTTGTTTAAGTTGCTGTCTCCTCTACTGTTTTGTTCCAAATCACACTGGAACCATGACACGCCCCTTTTCCAATGTGCTCATGACGTAGAACATGATGCACCAGGAGAAATAACAAAAAACAAACAAACAAAATAAATTCTCCTGGCAATGGGAAAGGTGTCGATCGCCTGTTTTCTCGATCAGATTGAGATCTGGGGAACTTGGAGGCCAAGTCAACACCTTGAACTCTTTGTCATGTTTCTCAAACCATTCCTGAACAATCTTTGCAGTGTGGCAGGGCACATTATCCTGCTGAAGAGGCCACTGTCATCAGGGAATACCGTTGCCATGAAGGGGTGAACTTGGTCTGACACAATGTTTAGGCAGGTGGTACGTGTCAAAGTAACACCCACATGAATGCCAGGACCCAAGGTTTCCCAGCAGAACATTGCCCAGAGCATCACCCTGCCTCCACCAGCTTGCCTTCTTCCCATAATGCATCCTGGTGCCATCTCTTCCCCAGGTAAACAACGCACACGCACCTGGCCATCCACATGATGGAGAAGAAAACGTGATTCATCAGACCAGGCCACCTTCTTCCATTGCTCCATGGTCCAGTTCTGATGCTCACGTGTCCATTGAAGGAGCTTTCAGTGGTGGACAGGGGTCAGCATGGACACTCTGACCGGTCTGCGGCTACACAGCCTCATACACAGCAAGCTGTGATGCACTGTGTGTTCTGACACCTTTCTATCATAGAAGCATTAACTTTTTTAGCAATTTGTGCTACAGTAGCTCTTCTGTGAGATCGGACCAGATGGGCTGGACTTCACTCCCCGCGCTCATGACCCTGTCATCGGTTCACCGGTTGTCCTTCCTTGGACCACTTTTGGTAGGTACTAACCACTGCATACGAGGAACACCCAACAAGACCTGCTTTTTTTGGAGATGCTCTGACGCAGTCGTTTAGCCATCACAATTTGGCCCTTGTCAAAGCCGCTCAGATCCTTACCCTTGCCCATTTTTCCTGCTTCCAACACATCAACTTCAAGAACGGACTGTTCACTTGCTGCTTAATTTATCCCACCCCTTGGCAGGTGCCATTGGAACAAGATGAACAATGTTATTCACTTCACCGGTCAGTGGCTTTGATGTTGTGGCTGATCGGTGTTAGTCTTATATGTGTAAAGACACACAGACACCCTACCCTAGAGGAGCCATTTATTTGCATTGAATACCCAAACATAAAAAAATAAATGGGTAGACAATGTTCATTTTGGACATTTGGATGAAGACATAACTATGGAATGCAACAACAATTTAGCAAAATGATTGTCACAGCCAATAATGTTATAATTGTGACAGCTTTACTGCACAGTTATAGCCAGAAAAAAATCTCAATCATTGTTTTATAGCTATGTGTATCGTATTCAAAATACTATATAAAAATGACGTCCAAATCTTGTTGGTGGACCTAGTAAACGGACACTATGCTATAGTGTGATAAACCCCTTTCCCACTTGCACTGAAAGCTGTTAATCTACAGGCAAGGTTCTGTATTGGCGTCATGTGGGAAAAGGAGCTGTTCCGTAAATTTCCCCACTCTCGACCGAGGAAAATCTATGGGAAACTGCTGGTATGGCTGATAATGGAACTGTGTGGCAACAGAAGCAGTAACATTGCCTTGCGTAGGGGTGGAGCTGAATCCAAATGAATAAATAAAAATTGAAATATCACAGGTTTTTACAAATATTTATTTTCTACAAATATTAAAAAAAAATTAAAAAAAATTGGGATTTATTTGGTGCTCGGCTGCAAAGACGAGAAACTGAAACATCTCCAGTCTCTACACAGACAGGTCTTTATATTCTTAAATTCTATTATTTTTCTTCTTAAAAATGCAACTCAGAACCTAGACGTTAGGGCTTGATATGGCCAATAATGTTATCACAATATTTATTTTTAAATATTGATTGATGTCTATAATGATCACGATAAATATTTGTTAATAATAATAATAATAACAATAATAATATAATGCTCAATTTACAGTTAAGTGTATTCTCATGGCTTTACATTAAACACTGAATAAATAAAAAATAATAATAAATATGTAAACAAAAACAGATAAATAAATAAAATAAATTATATATAAATAAATTATATACATTTAAATACATAATTTGATCATCATTAAGAACAGTCCGGAAAGTTCCCGAACCTGCCCTCTGTGATTATTTGCGGGGACGTTTGGAGCAGACCGAGGGACGGTCTCCGACCTTGTCAGACCAGAGGTTACTGAAAATCGCAGATTCTTTCTTTAATCCCGTCTCTTTTTTGCGGAGATGGGGGGGCAGTGCCGGGCTCGGGTTGGGAGGTGGGCACGTTCACGTTGGTGTTTGAGGAAGATCCGCCGCATCCCCGCTGTGCGCCGTGCTGCCGGAGAGCGCCACAGCCGGGGAGAGAGAGTGGAGGAAACCCCAGCGCACCTGGACCCCTACAATAGTCAGACGATTGGCTAGTCCTGTCACATGGTTGTTTCTCTGGCATGCGAATCGCTGTTCGTGTCGTGTATTTGTAGGTAGATGAAAACGGACTCGGAAAACGATCAAATAAATGTCTTAAATTTATTATAGTTATCGTGGAAGATTTTATCGTGACAATGATCGGAATGTTTTTTTTTTTTTTTTTTTTTTTTTTTTTTTTTTAAATCGCCCAGCCCTTCTAGACGTGTCTTTTGGAGTTAGGGATGCCGTGCGGGGACATCAGGCACCAGCGCTTCACTTGCCCGCTGTCCTGGAAGGGCGGGGAGACGGGGAGCGAAGCGCTGGTCCAAAAACTAAACGGATTCTGTTGCCTAGTCTCGCGCGATATTAGACACCGCTTTCGGCGCATTATGTCATGTATCCGTACCAGTCGTACGGACCTTTTCCGTAAACGAGGCCAATGTGGGAATGACTGCCTACTGACTTCGCTGGATATTTTTCATCCAGCAATGTTATGGATTCCATGTGGGGAAGGGACTTATGGGAGCCCTTTACAGGTGTTTTGCAGCTGACACCGCATCAACATTACAATTCAAAAGTCTGCGCCCGCTGTGTAAAACAGTCTGGTACAACTACGCTGATTAAATTGTCTCCACCTTTCCTAAAGCAGAAACCTGAAATCGCTGCGGCTCACTTTTGTCCAGACAAAATCTTTGTTTAGGTTTTCATATTATGTGGTAAATTGATTAATTACAGGTTTGAAAACCTCTAATCAACCGACAGAATGCGTCTGATTCCTACACACAAGTGTGCATTTTTGCCCACTGCCCACTGCTCTTTGTTTTTTTTTTTTAAGTTCCAATTGATAAAAAATAAAATAAAATTAATGCACATTGCAAATTGAATATTTTTGCACACTGGTGAATACAGTGCTGGTGAATACAGTCATGTACCTTTCAACACAACCTCTAATTGTTTATGTTGATTATTCAACCAGGAGAGTCATGTCCATCCAAGTTTTGGAAATGCCGTTCCGTAATAATATCTATGGGGAAAAACTTGTTACTTTTTTGTCTTGTTTTTTACTTCTGGAAACCTTGCTGCCTATACAACTCCGCCTATTTCTCCACTCTATTGCTGTATGTGGGAAGGAAATAAAACGACAGAAAAAACATGTCGAAATTTTACTCTGCGTTAAAATATAAGTACAATACAGGTTGTACTATTAATGTGAGCCTTGTTCTGCGATAGGGATAAAACTGTATTATGAGTTACCTGATGGCTTTCCCCCCTACTTTACATATTTAAATCCAACTGTAGTTGTGCTTTAAAAATGTTATGGCCCATATAAATTACACTCTATATAATATTAATTCATATTTTATTTTAATTCAAATATATATTCATCCTATTCAGCCTGATAAAAAAAAACAAAAAACAAACAGGTTGGCCGCCGTTGAACTGGAGTCAACATCAAATCAAGGTTACAAGACGAACAAGTGAGCAACTTCCACCAAGAAATATAAATACTTTAAGATTTTGGATTTTTATGCCTTCAAACAGTGACGCCCCAATTTTATTCTAAAACTTAACGACACCACCACACACACGCTTACATAACAAGCAGGAAGATCCCATCTATATGCACCTGAGCTAACCTTTCTGAAAAGCCTCAGCGTGTTGTGTCACGACGCCCACAAGCCCCGTGACACCCCTCCCGAGTCCTCTGCATTCAACTGTGAAGACAAGCACTGATTCTGAACACAACCTCACAGGAAAAGGTCTCCCCCACAACAAAGCCCAGCAGAGTAGAAAGTATCAACTTAAAAGCGGAGGAAGGTCGAACAGTGCACAGTTGCATATTTGCCTTTTTCCGGGTCAAATATACAGTATGTGGCGGAATTTCTGGGTTTTGTGGCACATGAGCAGTTTGTATACGCCGATCGCATCCGGGTTACGGTGTTTACATGCCACAATAAATCGAAATGATTGAGACAAAATCCCGGTCTCTTAATCGGGTCATGCTTGAGCCTATTTCGAGTTTAACTTAATTAAGATAATCCAACATTCAACATCCAATCTATCAAGTCTGTGCCTCTCTGCCATGGAGTAGCTGATGTTTCCCCAACCCCTTAGAGCCCCCTGACCAAATAGGAGCCGCACAAACTGACGTGGTAGAAGCGTACCAACAAAGTGATCATCTCTCCGAAGAGATGACAGGAGGTTGGACTCTTTTTTTTTTTTCCCCCCTAGAAGGCGCGCCAGTGGTCAGCGGGTGCCCTTCCAATTATTACAAATGTCTGTCACCGAAGAGAATTAAGCTATGATGAATGCCTGGCAACCTTGCCTCGCGTAGAGCCTCGTTTGGCTAAAAGTGGTTCTAGCCGGGCAGACCTTTGGCAAACAGCAGTAGGGTGCAGAATTATAACCGTTGTGTTGACAGAAGACAGCACCTGTGCCATTTCAGTTGCGGTTCCACAACAACAAACACTCAAGTCCTGGAGTGCGACTGCTCTTATGGAATCAACAACAGTCAAATAAAAAAAAAAAACAAGTACAAAAAAAACAAAAAAAAAAAACAAGTAAAGTCAGGTAATAACCAAAACATTAATATTATTCTTCATTTTGCGCGTGACAAAACTGTTGTAAAAGATTCAATATAGAAACCATTATGATATTATTGTTAGTCTTCAAAATAATAACAAATATTCTGCAAACTTGTACTTGTATTAAGGGCCATATTGCCACGCTGTATGCACTGGCAATATTATGGTGAAAACAACGACAACCGTCTCAGACGGTGAAAAGATAGTCTACTCTGCTCTGCTGAGGAAGGATACATCACAGAAAACTATTTTAAACATGAAACGATGTTGATAGTAGTCACTTGTTACGAGGGACCAAATTACGGCCTCTAATTCTTTCCTAACGTCAACAGAGGCAAATTGAACAAAACAACAGTGCTGGTTATTACCAAGTGTGTCCTTAAGATTCTTGACAATCGATGCTTTCCTGGCACTGTTTTTTCTCTCCACGTAGTTGGAGGGCACAAAGCCCGTTTTGTTGGTGGCATTTCGGACTCTCCACCAGGACTTTGAGTCATCGAGCAGCCAGAGTCGCTCGTTTTTCTTGATGTCCAGCTCCTGGTCCTGCTGGGCCATGTAGTCAAACTTGGCAATGACAATCACCTCTTCCGTCATCCTTGACTAAGTCAACTGAGGAAGAAAGAGATAAAGAATATGTATTATAAGGCATTATTTTTGCCAAATCTAGAAAAGATTTTAAAATATGCAATAAAAAATACATTTTATATATATTAGCATAATATATAATTTCTGATCTTGAGCGAACAAACGTATGATGATCATGGTACAGATAACTCTGCATTGTTTTGAATCTTCACACAAAATACAGAGTAGTTAGCTTGTTAGCCTTGAAGTTAGGGCTAAACCCAATAGCACAGTATTATAAAAATCAAACCTTCTGACGAATACCTCAATATCCAAAGTTTGACTGTATTTTGAGGATGACCTTTGACACTTTCATAAGATACTGTATTCACACACAAACATTTGAGAAACAGACCTTCGTCGCCATGGTCACTACCAGGGGGAATAAATGCTGACAGTCCAGAGAGGAGCAGCCCTCCAAACACCCAAAGTCACACAAACAACTTAGATAAAATCTGTTGAGTTATATCAAGTCTGATCAATTCCTATCGGGAGAAAAATCCCCATAGCGAGCTGAAAGGCATTACAAGCATGACTAACTGTTCTTGTTGACTAGTTTTAAGTTGTTGTATTGACATAATGCATTAACGCACAAGTACTAATCACATTGCACCAACTAATGACACATTTTATTCAGATTCCTTACATCTACCTTGTACTTGTATCTAGTTGAATTTAGAGCAGGCGCTCATGCACTTGAGTTCGAAGTTGCTTTGCTTGTTTCTAGCCTCTCATGTAAGTCACTTTGGACTAAAGCATCTGCTAAATTAAATAATGTAAACAAGCAGATATGTCTGTCCATCTTGCTAAACAAATAAAACTAAGGACAAGAAGCTGCAGGCGGAAGGAGGCAGGTTAAGCACTAAATCCTCATGTCTTGGGGATCAGATTTGGATCGAGAGTCATTTGAAGAGTATACTTTGAATCGTGTACTTTTCCCCACTGAAAGTCATGTATAAGCACCTTTGAAAGGCAGGGTTTCCCATACATTGATGTATTTGTGGCGGCCCGCCATGATATCAACATTGATTTTGTATTTTCTTTTACTATTTAAAATGGGTAAAATGTTATTGCATTGTAAAGCTGCGCACAGTGCTCTCTCTCTCTCTCTATATACACTCTGAATCATCATGCACAAGATGTTTATACGGTTCAAGATTTAAGAGGTTTATTTGTCACATACATACTTTCATACATATATGCAGTGAAATGTCAATGCAACGCACCCGGTGATTACACACAATATGTTCTAGACGGAACACAGTAGCTACCTAAGAATTTCTACTTGACTAACTGATTCCTAAAACGTAATGCAGTAAGTCGAATACTATAGAATAAAATAAAATATATAGAATAAAATCAAATCAAATCTCAAAGGTGGCTTGGGTACCGAAACCCGGTACCAGTGTGACACCGGTTCCTATATGATCGTTATCTACTGGACCGCAACGCAGATTTCGGTGCCATGCCCAAGCTGCCGATTTAAATATCTCCAAAACCGCCTCACACACCTTTGCTAACATTGACCCTTGAAATCCTCTGTATGACGCGTCGCTGCTTTCATCTCCCGCGCGACTGGCCACGACGCGTTCGAACTTTTGGCCGACAGCAGAACAGCAGCAGCGCTCGTTAATGTCACATTATGGTCGCTTAGCCAATAAGAAATAAGAGGCGGGTCGTAAACGTTTTCACTGCCGATAATGTCCAGTCCATACAAACTGTCAGTTATTTGTTAACTTTTAACATGTCAAAAGAAATTAAGGACAAATGGGTTTAGTAAATTAAAAATCTCAAAATAGCCACAATGTGAAAAAGTTATTTTTATATATATATATATATATATATATAAAAGAGAAAAAAAAAATAAACCCTGGATCTATTCATCTGGATGTTCCACCATGCATCATGCATTAAAGCCCACGAAAATAATGATATTGTTGATCGAAAAAACAAGTACGTTTCGGGTCCTCCATGTGTCCTCCAAGGGAGCGATCGGGGCGCAATTTGCACTCATGTCTTTCTCTCTCCATGCGTAATGAAGACATTGGAGGGAGCGATTGCGTGTCCCCTTCCTCTAAATAGAGAAAATAAACACACTGTGTTTTTAATTTTAGATGTATTTTATTTTACTCTTTTTCCTTATTGGAAAAAAAACAAAAAAAGCACAGTGTGTAACAGGGACACTCTCTCAGTCACTCTCTTACACCACCCCCTCCCAAACTTAGGCGTGCCCATTTTTCCTGCTTCCAACACATCAACTTCAAGAACTGACTGTTCACTTGCTGCCAAATATATCCCACCCCTTGACAGGTGCCATTGGAAAGAGATGACCAATGTTATTCACTTCACCTGTCAGTGGTTTCAATGTTGTGGCTGATCGTGTACACCCAAATCAAAATGTCCATTACAGTGTTCCACATTAGACTGATTGCTTCATATGTGCAGAGAGGGTTTAACATATATTCTCAAAATCTGAAATGTTTTTAGATTTGATTCTCAACTGCAATCACAGATCTATTTAACAGTAGCATCAACTTCATTGTTGTCTCCCCAGCCAGTAGTTGGCACCAAACATAATTAATGGAAAATCTGGAGAAAAGAAATCTCCAAAAATAGGCATGTACTTTTCTACATGTACATTCATTTGGAAAAAAATAGTCATCTTACCTGCACTGCATCAAAGCTGAGAACTTGAAATAACTTTCCTGTGGACCTATAAAGAGAACAAAGATTTGCGTTAGGATTACAAATATAAGTACTCTAACTATTTGTCTTTCTCCCGAGAGATTTCTCAATTCTTTATTCGTGAAAAATGTATTTTTAGGCCTGTTAATACCCCCTTAATATAGCCAAGCAATTGTCAATATATTCAACACCACAAGCATTGCAAAAATGTAGGCAATGTGACCTTAATCCTCGGAGTGAACCTTCAGGACATACCAACTGGTTCTTCAATAGTTACATTTTATTCAGACATCAATTTCCCCCAACGATTGTATCACTGAAATAACAGAATGAAGCTTCTATTGTGTCGCCATTCCTGTATATTAATAACCATCGGGGAGTTTACAGTTAATCCATCATTATCTACAGATATTTGGAGAGGGACAGATTTCCTCCGTGGTGCCGTCCAACAATTGTCTATTGTGTTGCCCATCACACATAAACCGCAGGGCCAGGAAGATGGTGAGGGGAGCGATTACGGTAAGCAGGAGGTTGGAAAGAGAGGCACTCTGTCAACAATGACGCTGAATCGAGCGAGTGGGAGCACTCGAGAATTCAAATGAAGTAGGAGACAGTCTTGACTGTTACGAAGGCAAACTCACACAAGGAACGGTCATTTTCCTTAGAGGTTGGAGGCAAAAAAAAAAATCCAACTCTGCTCAGACTATCACAAAAGCACCCCAATAAAGCTTGAGATCTATGGAGAACCAGGCTACGGGTGTTTGTTGCCAAGTGCTACACTTAGTACACTTCATCTTAACAACAATGAGGACATTCACACGCACACGCACACACACACACACACACACACACACACACACACACACACACACACACACACTTTAGCCATCAGCAGCAACTAGGCCGCAAGAAAGCTCATGTCTAGGTTAACAGAAACTTTGGCTAATGAGGGTCAAACATTACAGAAGGGCCCGCTTGGCTCCTCTCATGTCATGGGAGTGGATTAGTCCCCCCCACCCTTTGCCCCAAGGGACCATCCACACCAACCTCGTGGATTGAGAGCTTTGAGTTGTCTTTCATTATTATTATTATTTGAAGCAGTAGTGTCTAGGTTTCAGTCACAGCTGGCGTTTAAATAGTCCTACAACCTGATCTTAAGCAAACACAAGGAGCAGAGGGAGTTGTGTTTCAGTGCGATGAGCAGATAGGACTAAGCGGAGGTGAAAGCTGAAAATATATTTTCCTTTTGCTCTGGAAAAATCCTTATTATCTATCCATCCATCTATCTTGTTTGACAGAGAGATGAGAAATAAAACTTGAATTCAAACAACTTATAGGCAGCACATATGGGCTCTAGGATGAGATGGGTTTACTCTTGTGGGGCTTTATAGTTTGTTTTACGAAACATTACTGGGCGTATACTGCGTTTCAATCTCATGGCATGTAATTGCCTGCCTCGGTTCGATCTTTAATTAAATTAATGAACACTTGGAGGCATTATAGGGAGCGGCGTACAAAAACAAAGGGTTGATTTGACTATGTTGGAGTACTTTCTCCCCCACCAAGACAAAGGCAACACACTCTCCCCTCTCCGGGATAGACTGGACAACGACAGCCTGCCAAAGAGGCTGAGCAGTGTCTGTATCTAAGCGTTCTACAGCAGCATTTCCATTTTGTCAACTTTCAGAGCTCGCAGTTGTTTGCCATATTTTTTACATATTGTCTATGCACTGAACAAAAAAAAACAAAACAGCATGAATAGGCCTGTTGTTTACCAAGATAACTACCATTTCATGACGACAGAAGCCAGTCACACTATCCTGAGTGGCCGCAGTACGCCACGGCGTTTGAAAACCATGAGCATACGGCAGTGAATTCAGACATAGTGCAGATGTGAAGAAGGGGATCAAGAAGTTAGGCAGCAGATGCTCCAGCTTAATTGCACAGTTGCAAAGTGAGCCAAGGCAGTAGGCCAACTGGATGCATTAAAAACAAGGTTGGAGGGGTCAAAGTGCTCATATGGTGTCAAATCCATCCTAAAGATCTCAACTTGCCTTGCCACCTGGCAAAGGTCAACATCCAATACGATCCATATCAATCCCACAGTATACATAAAAAAATAAATGTATAAAAAAAAAAAAAAAAGAGAGAAGATCTGGTAGGTCTGGAACATTAACAAGAATGGTGATCTGCCATTTCAATATGCCTTGGAACGAAAACAGATTTGCACAACAACTATGAAGTCAACTTGCACGGTGTGGAAGCTGCTGTTTTTTCCACTACTAACCACTCGCCTCGTCACCTAAATGAAAGCAGAAAAAGCCGCAACTGGCTCCTCTGCATAGTATACACTCAAGAACCAGAAACTCGTGATAATGTGGAAAACTGGCTGTACATCTCATGGGCAGAGGTGGACAATTCCAAGATCAGAAAGAAGGGATTTTAACAATTATAGTTGATAAATTGCTTATAAGAATTTAATCTATTTCGATTGTGTCTCATCGATAAGAACGGAACAATCTGCAGTATTGTTATTGCATCAACAGGAGTCCTTGGGGCGAGGGGCGTTGTGAGAAAAAAAATAAAATAAAATAACCCAGCCAGGAAGCAGTAGTACTCACTGCAAGACAGGAAAAAATGCCCAGTGGAACAAGAAGTAGAAGTAGATACAGGCTTCAGTAAGAACGACAAACAACAAACATGGCTGTGCGTAGAAAACAATATTTTTATTGTTGCTCAACAACTAGTGCTGCGTTCAGATGGAACATGGTAGACGGGAACAGGATAACAGCACTTTCTGAACAGCACAGATGAAGGGGGAAAAAAAAAAAATTCCCAGCGCGAGGGAGAGGTACGATGGCAAAAAAAACAAAAAAAACAAGCGATATGTTGCTATGGTGATGACTCCAATAAAATATTAAACTCAATTATTTTGTGTCTGTTATATTTTAGAATTTTAGTAAGGTTGAATACTTTTATTAGCCTCTCGATGTCCATATCTGCACCAGAATTTATCTGCTACATAACATCCGGCTCACTCGCCGGAGGACAGCAAAAGGTTTAAATATTTAACTCCCTCAAAGATGGGTCGTAAATATTCCTCTATGCGCAAACCAGCGCGGCGCGTCTTGCCCGTAACTTCTCAATTTTTAAATGAAATGAGGAGGAACACTCCTCACGCCTGTCACAAATTTCGGAGGTACGCGGCGTCACGTAGGTCCCCGTGCGCCACCCCATGGTGACATCATTAGCTTTTATGTCATCAATTAATCGACGATCGTTTGTTAAGGTAAACAACTATCGATTGCGGAAAATCCTTTAAATTTGCCTCCCTATCAGAAAGTAAAAGTCCTGCCATGAGAAGGCTCCACCCATGTACAGAGCCAGATGATTTCACTTTTATAAGTTGCAGCTCTGGGTTGTGCAGACTCGCAAATCCTGGCGGTTGACTTGAAACACTGGGAAGGACTTTATTCTCTGAAACTTGTAATGTCCAACTTGGTCATAATACAGCCATTTTAAGAGGAAAGACAGGTTGACACAATGATGGACCTGGATGCTTATTTAGCTCTGAAAATAATCCTAACTAACAAGTCCATCCAAACTAGCACGAGGTGATATTGACTAAATGAAATATCACAATATTTCTGATGAATACCTCAATATTGATAATTGGACCATATTTTGGGGTGCTGACTAAGTATTAGTGCTTTCATAGCATATTTACACACAATAAATATTTGAGAAACAAGCATTTGTAAGGTGGATATTATGACCAAGCAGGTAGAGGCATTTATCAGAACAGTCTATGAAGATCAGAAAATGCCATTACCTTAATGCAATGCAGCCTTTAAGACAACATTTAACTATAATCACAATATCACAAGACAAAAAAGTCCAAGATTTTATATATATATATATATATATATATATATATATATAAAATCTCATACAGGGCTGGACGATATGGTCAAAAATGTTATCGAGATATGCTTTTTTATATTGATCGGTGTCGATAATTATCACGATATATATCAAATAATAATAACAATAATAATGCACAATTTAGTGTAACAGTTTAAAGTGTATTATCATGGCTTTACCTTAAACACTGAATAAATAAAATAAAAAATATTCAAACTAAAAAGAGAAATAAATAATATATAAATATATCAGGGCTGCAGATATTCCTCTATAATCCCATTTGATTTTGTATGCTTTTTATCTTAAATATTGAAATGTATTAAAATGTTTAATCCTTAAACAGCGCATTGGCAAACGTCAGTGGCTGGGAACCTCTGCACTGAGGGACATTCTGTCGGTGATGAAACAATGGAACTTCCATCGCCAAATCAGTGGAATTATTGGACATTCTGGTCAAAGATGCACTTTCCCGTGTACACACAGTGAAACACTGGAGGAGAGGACAGGAAAAGGCACCGGTGTGCTCATGAGTCTCCGCCGACATGGACTTTGCACAGTTACCTGGAATATTTCTCTGTAATGTGCGTTCAACAAACTGGATGAACTTGTATTAAACTTTAATGCTCATCACATGTGGATTGATTCGCTAACGTAAGCCAATTTATAATCAATCAATTATATCTTGTTTATTTAAAAAAATACACAATGGAATGGCAATTTCAGCATTCGAATAGCATCATTAGCAGCATTATTTTTTGAATATATGAATTCTATTCAAATTTCGTACATTCCCGCAGCCCTGAGATATATATATTATAAACATCATTGTCGTCTGAGAACAGTCTTACTTATCGGAGAGCGCCGCGGCCTGGGGAGGGAGTGGAGGAAGCACAGGTGCTCCTGCTATAAAGATTGGCTGTTCATGTCATCTGGTTGTTTCTCTGCTGCACGATTGGCTGTTTGTGTCACATGTTTGTTTCTCCGCTACACAATTGGGTGTTTGTCACCTGGTCGTTTCTCTGCTGTACGATTGGCTGTTCGCGTTGTGCCTCTGTGGGTAGAGGAAAACGGCCTCTATCGAACTGTATCGAAAATAAATCATATTCCATCGTTATTGTGGAAGATTGTATTGTGAAAATGATGGAGATGATTTTATTGCTCAGCCCTCGTCTCATATGGCAATATTGATATGAGAACGATACATCGAATTGCCTAATCCAACTATTCCCCCTGATTTACCTAGCACTTAACCCAATAACATACAAAGCAAATTGAGAGCCTCAAGAAAATCACACAAAACACTATTTGATGATGTATTCCAGTGTGCATTATGTAATAAATACACCCACCTGTCTGTGTGTGTGTGTGTGTGTGTGTGTGTGTGTGTGTGTGTGTGTGTGTGTGTGTGTGTGTGTGTGTGTGTGTGTGTATGTGTATACTTGAAGCTCAAATCATTCTGTATTCAAGGAAAGGCCTATTAATTTAAGAAAAACTAATATAGAGTTGGCCCATCTTATCGGCAAGCAGTAGTGGTGTGCCAACAACAGGTCATACAATGTCATTATCAGTAATCCTCTCATGCTCTCAAGAGTGTCAACATTGGCCAGTAGAGAGCCTCTTTAGCACCCAGGGAGCAAACCAGCCCTGGCATTGTTATCAGTACTAAATGGAAGGGACTGTCTCTTTTAAACTGTCTAGAGGTTGGTGAGAACATCAGAACAGGGGTAAAGCTGAGCTGCAGTGCTAAACCACAACAAGTGCAAACACTTACACAGAAGGGTTGCACTGGATGAATGTATGTTATCGTGGAGTTAACACATTGAGACAATAGAATGATAACAGTTCACCACATCCTCCACGTCTACAGCAGCTGTCACAAGGCCTCATATTTTTCCCCCAGACAAAAATTCCTGTTAAGAGCAAAATAAAACAGCACCCCAGTGGTCTGTGTCTAAGCTAGTGTGCCTCACAAAGAGAGGCACAATAAATGTGATTTAAAAAAGGGAGAAATGTTCAACATGGACGTCAGCGAATGACAGATTTGACGGATCTCATTGATAAGTATTACATTTTGCTGAGCACAATTTCTTGTACACTAGCTGAACCAAAGATTACTGTTAATGGAACTCGATGCATGATTGGCTCTAGTTGGGAGCTGGCAGCATAAACTGTACCAGGGGTGGTGGCAAGGGTGTTGAGGTCCTCAGACAGCAACAGCATGATCTCACAGAGGCAGACAGAGTAACATAATCCCTGTGACAGCCTGCTAAAAATCACAGGGCTCTGGTGCCTTCTGGAATGTGCTCTGTGTGCTCACTGTTCAC
Organism: Zeus faber; assembly: GCF_960531495.2. Taxonomy (NCBI): domain Eukaryota; kingdom Metazoa; phylum Chordata; class Actinopteri; order Zeiformes; family Zeidae; genus Zeus; species Zeus faber. The sequence goes on along the minus strand of NC_137206.1, from coordinate 19,492,137 downwards.
TCTGCCCCTCTGGCAGTGCTGTACTTCCTCCAACGTGCACAAAAAATAGCACATACACATTTTAGCCACAGGGCAGGACACGATCCTGAAAAGAGGGGCTAACAGGCCAGTGAATGGATGGCTGTGTCCTGTTCCGACTGGACCACAGCAAGCACAGAAACCCTGGGGACTGCATCTCTCCCCGGCTGTTCCGAATCCTCTCAAAACAAAGCTGCGGCAGAGCAGCAAAGGGTCATGGGAGTCTTGGCTGGCCAGCTGTGAGACCGGAAGTGTGGACATGGGAGTGAAAGAAGGGTGGGAAAGTGATGCAATGTAACACAGGGATGACCTATGAGCAGAGAGGTTCATATGTCTTACCTTCGCCCTTCATCCATCTAACAATAACCAGTTGTTGCCTCAATGTGTGGTATAGCTCAGCCTTAAGGCCAATTAAGCTGAAATACACACCAGTAAAATGATGAACATAATTTCATTTGTTATAACTCGCATTGTTTCAAAATACACATTTTTCCATAAATGATGAACAGCAAAACCGATGAGGGAATCGTCTAACTCAAAAGTTCATGGTTATAAAAACTGTTGAAATCACCCTTGACCGTTTTGAAAAGCCTTAAATAGACCCAACATCTGGCTTGTAGCCCTTTGAGAATAAACTGATTTACTGTCAGCACAACATCGCATACACTACTTAAAGATCCTCGAGAATAATTTGGACATGACATGACATTCAGAGAGAAATTACACCACCAGCACAGAATAAACTAATTCCTTCCTAATAAGGTTGGGCAACAAATAATATTTTTCCCATATCAATGTATACATTTCAATTAGCAATATGCGTTTTCTTTATTTAGCAATAGAGCAAAAACATTATATTAATGTTTCTCCTTAGTTACAGTAAATTGCATTTCATAGGTCACCCTACTTCTCTGCAGGTCAAATATGACTTGTTCATTTTATGAATTTATATAATTGTTTTAATGTCATTGTGAAATAATTAGTTTTAATTGTATGGAAGTCAAATAATATGATGTCCTGACAGGTCAGTGAATAATCACATTAAGTTTAATTTACTAGCATTTTAGTTTTCATGCAATTCTGCAGCACGATATATAAAACAAAAATGATAGTGGCTCAATATATCATTCAAAATATGTAATGGCCTGTTCCTGGCTGTTGCCCTGACAGTGCATGTAATATTGAGACGACCATATTCACATTAGATAATGAAAGAAATAACTTGACTAAATAATGCAAAGTAGTGTTGCTGTACCTGGGAGCCATTAAGAAGCGATCCTTCCAGTAAAATAGAGGATCATTTGTAAGTCACAAGAGATAATAGACCCTGACGGCTTGTGTGTGAGGGCTGAAACAGATACATTTCAGCTCCCTTGCCTCAGTCTCCGTACATCCTGACAGGTACAACCCCCCGGGTGCTGTCACAATACAACTAAACAAGCCACTTGGGAAGGCATTTTGGATGAAACACGTGTTCAAACTTGTGCATGAGCACGCTGGAAGGAGGAGGCATTCCAGATTGCATGGTTATGCGACAAAATGTGGCCTAAGTAAATAAAATCAAGGAGGTGTTTGATATATAAGAGATAGGGAAGGAAGTGCTTGGAGCAAAGCCTCCGACAACTGTGGTTAAGATGCAAAAGGCACATTATGAACACTCCCCTGGTTAAACAGTTTTATTCATAAATTGTTTCAGAGTGACTGCATTGAGAGCAATAACTAACCTTGAGAAAGCAAAACTGCAGTAATCAATTGCTTTGCAACATAAAGTGGTTTCGTCATTTATTTTTGTATATCAAATTGGTGAAAACCTAAAATCGACTTAGATCAAATAAACATTATTATTGTTATTATTAAAGTTCTAAACTCTAACTTATGCCACTATTAGACTACTACTACATTATTAGTCTACAATAGCATAGTAATACACACAATATCATATGAAGACCTTATAATATTAAACAATAGAAAAACAACTTTTCTTTTCGGTTTGTAAATAAAGATTGTGTGGAGCAGATATGACATGAATAAAATACTCAATAAACTAAGCCTTCTGCTGAATTATACAAATCAATGACTGAAAATTATAGGAATCTTTATTATTGAGGAACCAATACATTTCATGCAATGGATTGGTTTGACATAACATCCCTCTTGGCCAAATAAAAAACAAATATGTTTTTCTTCTTCTTTTTCTTTCAACAAACTGTTGGTAAAGTAAGTATTATCAGAAACCACAAAAGGGAATTAACTTTGCCATATTGGGTTAGTCTTCTTAACAAAACTAATTTAAAAGAGAAACTGCTACTACATCCTCATGATATTTTGGTGAGGAAATCCACAAACCTTGATGAACTGCGAGATAATAAAAAGAGTGATTGCAGACCACTTATCTTTAAAATGTGGAAGCCAGATTAGCCCAACATGACATCTCAGAATGACTCTTTAAGTTGTCAAACCAAACATTAAACAAAAACATAGATGGTGATGTGTTGATGATCTAACACTCCCAATAGGCCTTTACCACTTCACACTGTGTCCTAATGTAATCGGGCTAATTTATTCCTATACATGCGCAATAACTAAATCTTATAGCCTAATTTTCTGTTGCGAAAGCTGGCATGGATGGGGTCTTGACAATATATCACTATTGACTATATCACTACTGACTGTACAAACATACCTGCATGCTTGGGCAGTCATTGAAAACCCTTTCAGGCAGAAGAAGAAAATCATGAAACAAAAATGGGGAAATGAGAGCAGGTTTATGTAACAACAACAATGATGAGACAGCAGGAGACAATGAAAAATATTTACCCCCGTTTCTCAACTTCAATATATGCTGCTTCAGAGGCTGGGATGCAGAAGTTGTTATTTTACCAGAGAATCTCAGCCACATTGAGGTTCTGGCCATCATGGAAACTGCAGAGCTGGCATATTGCCTTTAGGTTGAAGGGGACAGATTTGGCTGCTGGAGGCCACTGGTAAACCACTACCAGGCATTTAGAGCAAGACATGGGCAAATTCTTCTACAAGGAAAGCTTAGGCTTATCCCAATTACTAAGAAGTCACTCCATGCCACTAAAACTATAGTATCATATAGAGTAAGGAATATTTACACAAGTATTTAAACGTCTACTGGTTAGCTACACGTGTTTTCAAAGGCTCTATGTACAGTCAGCAGCTCATGAATCAAAGACAGATGAAGTGAACAGGCCACATCATTCGAACATCAACAAATAATGCTGCGATGTATGGTTAGGCCTGAAGTGGAAAAGGAGGCCCTGGCCGTGAATGGCCAGCTTTGGGTAGCCTTGAGCATGATCACAGCCCGGCCAATGATGGGGGGGCCAAAATCCAATTCCTTTAATACCAAGACAGTCAAACCAGCTTCTTCGCGGGGTGTCAAATGACCGTTTCCAGAAGCAAATGCCTAAGAATGGGCTAATTCAATATAACAGTTTACAGAAATACAGACAAAACATCTCTCTGGCTTTTTTTTTTTTTTTTACAAGCTGGCTGACACTGTCGGTGTAACTACACTTTATAAAATCGTATTATGGCGAATTATGGAATCTTCTTTGGAACCTTCAGAATGGAGCCTTCAGAAAGCACCATCAGCTTCATAATGTGCTTGACATTCATTTAGGAGTTGGTTTTAGGGATGGGAGCAGTGGATTCCCTTGATACTAACCCAGGGTGCATTAATCGTGAGTCTGTAGATGCATGAAATATAGATTAGACGGGGGGGGGGGGGGGGGGGAAACCCTACGTATCGACCCTTGTAAATATTGCCTTGAACATGCAGACAGGTTTCCAGGCAACCTGATTCCCATCATTGGGTTAATAGCAGATTTCAACGTCTTCGCCATCGTGTCGGTAGACAAACAACAGGTGACAACACAAAAGTGCATTAAATAACGTTTCTGGGGGAACACAATGGGCTGAGAGAGAGAGAGACACACACACAGAGAGAGGGAGGGAGGGAGGGAGAGCGAGCGTCGTGGCCGTTAAACGATCAGCCGTGTGCCACTGATCTGGGGGGGCTCAGCCTGACTCGAACCAGGCGCACGGCACCACCAACCACTGGGATCACAACACAAAACGTCAGAAACAAGGAGCTGCGGTCGGTTGTAAAGGTGTGAGGACAGTCGACAGCGACTGGCGCCGTCGGGATCGAGCAGCTAACGTTGACTTGCGTCCACAGCTCTGCGGCGCAGTGTCCTCATCCCAGCCTTTGACTGGCAGCGTACGTCAACCTTTTATAATCATGTTATTATTGATCATCTGCTTTTAAATAAACTAGCGGACATCCGCGGCCACTCGCTCTCGGCTGTACAACGCCGAACCTAGCCTGCCTTTTGCCGTAAGGCTGGCCATGTTGGCACGCCAAGAGTGGTTGAGCTATCTGGAGACGTTGGAAGATGCTAAGCTAACGCGGCGTATTGGGGCATATAGATGATGTTAGCACAGCGCTAGCGGGGAATAGCGGTAACGTTTCGACTGCCTCTTACCTGGTTGCGGGTCGCGGTCCCCCTTTGTCTTACTTCGCAAGGACCCTAGAGATCCGGGATTTCCATACGAACCAAAACACCGGGACGTCTCGGTATCGGCGTGACTGGAGGATACTGGCCCTACTGCGGGACTATCGTTCCGATGTGGAAGCAGCGTGCCATAGCCGGGGTCTGGAGATAGTCCGGCTAGCTCGGCGCCCCCACCCCCTCACGCACACGCTCTTCGCCGATTGGACAAGAAATGAAAGCGCGGGCTTCTGGTTGGACCGGGAAGCTGTCAATCAATCCCTCGTCGTCGTCGTCGTCGTCGTCGCCCCCCCCTCAAGCCGCAGTTCGTGGCCGAGCGGTCGCCGTTACGTCGGTTCGCAGAGGGGACGATGTCGTGCTTCGCAGTTATCGCTGAAGTGCAGCGAAACCGTCAGACCAAACCATGTCCTCAGCATTTCGTTTAAGACGTACGTTAAACGCGTCCTGAGGGGAATCCAATTTGAACCCTCCGAGACGCTCTTCAAATGGAACGTGAGGAATAAGAACCGGCGCCTCTTAATATAACCAGTCGTACAATTCTTAGTTTTGCATTTTTGTCTGTGGAATGAGGTTCGCCCACATCCAAGCTCATGCGCTAACATTGTGGGTCTAGCAATACGTTATAGCCCCCTTAAAAATTGGAGTTAAAAAAAAAACCAAATAATATATCCCGAACGCTTGTTTTATTTCATTTATTTGGCATTTCCCTGCATATATGTCTGAAAGTATGCATATGTATGTGACGAATAAACCTCTTGAATTTGATGATCGTTTATTGTACTCCGTTAGACCCCCGGTGCCACCAATTTGCGCCGATCCATTATGTTTTACCCCTTTCTTCACTCATGCGCACTCCGTCAGACAGGTCAATAGGTTTTCACAAGGCTGTTGATATAGTTAAAGTTGTTATTTTTACACACACACACAAAAAAAAAAAGAGGTGACAATCTACCTGAACGTAGATGGAGGGAGGCCGGGTACGTGGATCCATCGGCGATTACCCGCGTAACCTCGGTGAAGGATGTCTGCAGCGTGGTTTGTGACCGCCACCTGGTGGTACCTACGTGACACGCCCGTGTTGTTGTGCCACTTTCCAACCACAGCACGCAACACCCCGCCCCCCCCTTTTTTCTTTAAAACCACCGCGGCTGTCATTCTGACGGCGCTCCCATTCCAGATTTCCTACTGCTTCGGTGCAGCCGCTGGGGTTTCTCCACGGCGAAAGGGAAGCTCAGTGCAACCGCTGCAAAACCTTCTGCCAAAATAAGAGGAATCGGAAGGCCTGGCGCTGTGGTCGGGCGCTTCAAATTGAATACTGCGCGACCCGCCTTCGACCATTAGTGCGATATCTGTTTGAAAGTAAACAGGAGCTATATACGGAGACCAAACCACCGCTGCTGAGTTTATATCAGACGCTGTAATCCCCCTCCCCCAAAAAATGTTACAGTTTGAGAGCGCCACGGAGGGAGGGAGGAAATCATATCTGGAAACTGGAGTCATGTGGTTTTCAAACCAGATGTTTCATGCGCCAACCTCTCCCCCCCCCCCCCCCCCCCCGCGCAGTCTCCAAACGGCGCTGAAGCGACCACGTCGAATTCAGGAACACGTCACAGCAGTATTAGAATATATGCAATCACAGATTCAAGGCACCTCATTTTGCCAGATAAGCGACCGCGCCCTCCGTCACACGTGCTTCTTCCGTCTTTATATCGCTTCCACGCTCTTTTGTCACAAAGGATTTCACTGATTGTCTTGGCAGGCGACAGGCAAAACAAATACATACAAAAAAATTTGATGAAATTTGAATGTTTTGTCCACGTTGTAAATAGAGACGACTATCAGGCAGACACCTACAGTACACGTAGATAACTATAGCTGTCGAGTGACAACACAAGGAAACACCTCACCATGCCCATGTCACAATGATAAAAGTTTTGTAAAAAAAACAAAAAAAAAAAAAACATTTTTTTCACATTTTCACAGCCACAGAAAAGACCACATCCAAAATGGTTTTTTTTTTTTAATATATATATACTGTATGTTATAGAAAAATGTATCACACAGATCAAATAGATACTTGGCTTTTGCAGATCGTTTGACGTTAAGAGAACCGACACTAAAGGAAGACAATCAGAAAAAAAAAAATCACCATATTACATTTCTGTTTTATTTCACATACACCGATTGTGACATTACACACTTGGCACTCTTCCA